>NW_023600993.1:20433047-20838047 GCF_014898055.3 Talpa occidentalis
TCCTAGACATTCACATTGCAGCATCTTGATATTTTGGAAAATATGGGTACTAACATTACCCTAAATTGTTATGATTATTCTTGCTTCCCTACCAGCAATAATCCCACAATGATATGGAAATATATCCATCACCTCCCAAAGTGTTTCATCTGCTCTTTTGTTTCTTTGTTTTAAGAAGACTTACCATGGGCCTCCCTGGTGGTGCAGGGGTTAAAGACAGCACTATCAAGCTATCACCAGCCCCTGCAGCACAAATTCAATCCTAGCAGGCAGGGAGCAACCACAAGGTGCAGCAAACTTCTCCTGTCTCACACGCTGCTCCCCTCAGCAGTATATTTCAGTCAGTCTGCCTGTTCTGTTCCCTACTCTGTCTCTGGTGAATCCTCTCACCCCCAACACCTCTGGCTTACACCCAGTTCTTGTATACATAAATAAATAAATCTTAAAAAAAAAGAAGACAACACAATACCTACTCTCCTAACAGATTTAAATGTACAAATATAGGCACTATATTTTATTGTAGCTCTCTGGAACTTGTTCATCTTTCATAACTGAAATTGCACACCCTTGAAGAACACTCCCCTTCTCCCTCCCTCAGCTCCTGGAGCTACCATTTCTCTGTTTTTATGAGTTTAACTAATTTAGATAGCTCACATAAGTAGAATCATGAAGTATGTGTATTTCCGTGATTGGCTTTTGCACTTAGCATAATGTTCTCCATCTTCATTCATGTTGCCACAGGGCAGGATTTCCTTCTCTTGTAAGGCAGTATAATATTCTATCGTATGTACATATCACGTTTTCTTTATCTCATCATCTGTTGATGGGTATTGGTTGCTATACCCAAGGCTATTGTGAATAATGTTGCAGTGAACTCAGAAGTTTTGATATCAGTTTGATATCCTGGTTTTGCTTCCTTTGGATGTATTATCCAAAGTAATATGCTGGGTCATATGGTAGTGCCATTTTTTTTTTTTGAGATGCCTCCGTATGTTTTCCATAATGGCTACATCAAATTGCATTCTCACCAATAGTGTACGGGGTTCCACTTCCTCACCAACACTTGTGTATGTGTGATCTTTGGTAATAGTCATCCCAACAGTTATGAGATATATTTCATTGTCATTTTGATTTGCTTTTCCTTATAACCACTAAAGTTGTGAATCTTTTCATATAAGGTAGGCTTTGTAAGTCTTTTTTTTTCCCCAGAAATATCCACTCAATTATTTTCCCATTTTATAACCTACCTTCCTTCCTTCCTTCCTTTCTTCCTTCCTTCCTTCGAGTTGTAGGAGTTTCTTTTACATTTTGTACATCAATTCCTTATCAGATATAAAGCTTGCAAAATTGTTCTCCCATTTTGTAGATTGCCATTTCACTCTACTGTTTCCTTTGCTGTTCAGAAGATTTTAGTTGATGCTATTCTTCTTGCCTGTTTTTGCTTTTATTGTTTATGCTTTTGAGCATACTTTTCTTTCTAGGACTTTTGAATTTCAAGTGTGATTTTAAGTCTTTAAGTTTTAATAAATTTGAGTTGATGTGTGTGGTATAAGTTACAGATCTAGTTTTGATTTTTGCTTGTAGAATCTAGTTTTCTCAACATTATTTGTTGAGGGAAATATCTTTCCCTGTTGTGCATTTTGGTAATTTTGTTGGAGATCATTGACCACATAGATATGGATTTATTTCTAAGCTCTCTATTCTACTTCTTATTTATAACTTGAGGCTATTTGTCATTAAATACACATCAATATAGTCCAGATACATATCTTTAATGTATTGACCCTTTAATCATTATGCACATGTTCTGCTTTAGTTTTCATTGTAGCTACATTATTTTTTCCAAGTCCATCCCTGCACCATTTTAACCTCTACTTTAAAGGTACATGCATTTCCATATTGTATTTGCACTCTTTCTTGTTTTATAATATAAGCATTTTTCTTATAGATAGGATAGTTTTTCTAATCCACTCTGAATTTTTTTTTCTTTCAAATGGAGTATAAAGTATATTCATATTTATTGGAATCACTGACAGATTTGTGTTAAATCTACCGTCATGTTCTTAATATGTACTTATCCTTTTGTTCTGTTTCCCATCCCCCATGTTTGCTTTTATCAGAATGACAAAGTGTTTTCTTTCATATCTCTATTTCTTCCCTCTTAAATTGTTAGTTATAAATTATTCTATTGTGTTTTTTATGGTTCGGAGTAACGATTTTCAAGCATTTTGTTCCAAGAAATTTTACATTATTAGAATACTTTTGGTAACCAAAAAGCATTCTTCTATGTCTATACAAAATTACATATTAGAAACCAAAACAGAAAATTTAAACACAAATCTATCATAATTCAATTAAATTAATAGTGAAAATCCATTGCTTGTTAACATAAATAAAACACCAATATTTCCATAAAAAAACACTTACCGAACTAACGTTATTATAGCAAGGGAAACAAATGTGAAATTAGACAACTGGGACTACATCAAACTAAAAAGCTTCTGCAAAGCAAAAGGAATTATCATTAAAACAAAAAGACACCCCACTGAATGGGAGAAAATATTTGCATTTGATACATCTAACATGAGGAATATTGTAGGTATACACAAAAAAACTGCACCCCAAAAACAAGAAAACAAATAATGTAATTAAAAAATGGGCAGAAGAGGTAAATAGACATTTATTCAAAGAAGACATACAATTGGACAACAGGCACAGGAAAAAAATATTCATTATCACTTATCATGTGGAAAACACATATCAAACCACAATAAGATACCACTCAGACATGTGAGAATGGCTCATATATAAAAAACAAACAAACAAACAAACAAACTGGAAACAAATGTTGGTGATGATGCAGAGAAAAAGGAACCCTCAATAGGAACTCTTGGTAGGAATGTACACGGGTCCAGATCCTATGGAAAACTATATGGAAGTTTCTTAAAATACTAAAAATAGATCTACCATACCATCCAGCATTTTCACTTCTAGGTATATATCTGGAAAAAAAAAACTAATTTGAAGGAATATATGCACTACTGAGTTCATTGCAGCACTATTTACTATAGGCAAGGTATGGAACCAACCTAAGCATCCAATGAGAGATGACTGGATAAAGGAGATATCATATATATATTAAGGGATACTACTTAGCTAAAAGAGAGAGAAAGAGAGAGAGAGACAGAGAGAGAATCTTTTTTTTTTTTTTTTTTTTATAGAGGCATGCTTTATTTATTTGTTTGCTGGTTTCTTTGTTTGTTTTTGTTATATGCACTGGGTACAGTCAGAAGCGGGAGGGCGAGAGAATTCACCAGAGCCAGAGCGGGGAGCAGAGCAGGCAGAAGGACCGAGTACACTGCTGAGGGGAGCAGCGGGCGGCAGGAGAGGTCTGCGCGCCATGTGGGACCTCCTCCGGTGGCCGGGGAGCAGCCGGGGATCGAACCGGCGCCGCAGAGGCCGCGCGCAGCTTCGCACCCAGCGCTCAACCGCTGCGCCACCGGGGAGGCCCCAGAGAGAGAATCTTGCCATGTCCAAAAACATGGATGCAGCTAAAAGGGATTATGCTAAGGGAAATAAGTTAGAAAGAGAAGGCAAATACTGATGATTTTGCTTATTTGTAAACTATGAAAAACAAAGCAAAATAAAATAGACAAAACAAAATCTGGATTTGCTACAGAACTGAGTTTACAAAGGGGTCTGGAGATGGGGGGAAAGTGTGGACAGGGACTGTGATGAGGGGTTTTAGTACTTTGGTAGTGGATGTGGTTTGGTAACATACATTTAAAGAGGTGTGAATCTGTACTAGTAAATATATGATGCTGTATACTGATGTTTACCTCAAAATGTAGCATTATTTTGCATAATTTTCAAATTTCTTTACTATCTAATTTGAAGAAATATTGCTAGATCCTATATTTGCTTTCCACTCAGAGATACTCTTAATATTTTATTAAAATAAGTAATAAAATACAGTTTCACAGAAACATGTAATTGGAAAAGAGAGAGTATGTTCATAGTCTTTTTAGATAATTGCAGATATTTTTCTTTGTAACTACAACTTATCCAACAAATAGTAATTTCTAACGAATAGTTCCAATGTGAACTCTGAAGCATAAACATATATGTTGCATATATCATTACATCAAAATCCATCGGTATTTGCAGTTTGAAACTATTAGTTCTACCACTGCATATGTTGATAATATGCATTATCTATTTTAAAATAATGGTTAACTGAGTTATATATCTTTTAAATGTTGATGTATTTCATTATACATTACATTAAAATTAATATGCAATATCAATCCCAATCTCATTATAAAGTTGTTAATATTGGGAAGCTATAAAGCTCAGGAATTTTTAATAATTCAAAGTTTTCTTTGAAAGTTCAAATTTTGTGATTGGCAAAATATTTTGTTTTCCTTGAGGTGATAGACTAACTTGGTTTATTCTTAAACAAAGGTCTGCCAAACATGAAGGTTGAATTTTCATAGTTTCCTGACAGTCATTCTCTCCAGTAAAACTAGTGTTTCAAGAAAAAGGTGACAAGTTCAGCTCACAACACAAATGACTGAATCATGCTTGCTGGCTACTTGAGATAACCATCCTATTTGGTGTATAGGAAAATAGTGTTATGTGAACTTCTGATTTCATAAAGCATGTCTACTCAAGGATAGTCTTAAGCGAGATGTCTTTGTTTTATTTTCTTACAGGAGAGGAAAACAATGACTACTGTTATCATTTTGTGCCACAAACTTAATTCACAACAACAAAAAATACTAGCATTACTTTCGCATAGGGTAAATGTCAGTAGCATGAAAAGGATAAATACTACCTTATGGTTAGAAAATAGCTTTATTTTTTTCAACTTTCCAGAAATCTCAGGAATGGCCTAGGAGTCCATGGACCACACTCTGAAAATGCTTCCCAACATGCATATTTGACATGCTAAAATCAACTATCAATAAATTTTTTATCACATCCAAGACAATGCAAGGATCTCAGAACACTTTATCTCCATTTAACATTTTATGCTATTATTGTCAAATATAAAAAAAAGTATTTCCTTACAAACCTACAAGACATTTTTATTGCTTTGAAAAAATATTTATGTGAACTTTTCACATATTTAGCATTTCCATTGTTTTTTATTTTTTGTTAAATATTTCCCTTTCTATGTGGAATTATTATTTTTCTTTTGTCTGAAGCACTTTCTTTTACAGTTCTACCTGTATGAGTGCTAAAGAATTAATTCTCTGTTTTCATATTTGAACATATCTTCTTCTTTATTTTTAGAGTATTTTCACTAGCGGTAGAATTTAAGTCTGCCATTTATTTTATTGCTCTAAATAGTCCCCCAATTTTAAAAAGTTCTCTTTACGTTACTTTGCATTTACAAAGACCTATGTTAGTTCATTTTTTCATAACCAAAAGAAATTGAAAAAGAATCTTCACCTTTAAAGCAAAAGACAAAAAACAAAAACTAGCATTCAGCATTTGCATTGCTGTCCACCTTAAGCAGCCAGGAGTGCGGCACCAAAGTCCTTTCCTAGAAACTACTTTTATATAGATGTGTATCTCATCATTCCTGCCTTTATATGTTAGTTTTGAGTTTTATTTTGTTATTGGTATGATGTGATAAGTTATCATTTAGTTTGGGAACATTTAAAAATGTTCATGTCAATTAATGGTAATCATTTCTCCACTGTGCACCATTTTGCTTACATACCCCTAAATCATACACACTGTTGTCAATCAACATGACTACAGTAAAAATAAATACAATTAATTTTTAAAATAAAGCTTTTCTAGGAAAGCTCTACTATTGCATAGTGTGGGAAATATAACTTTGTTCTTTAATAATATCATTCCATTGTCTCTAGTTTCTATCATTTTTCATCCCATCTGGATATTGCCTGTATTATCTAATAACTTCTGTTTTTTTTTTTGTTGTTGTTGTTTGTTTGTTCATTGCTCTGTATTTTATCCAGTTTCTCTAGTTCTTCATGTAGTCTTTGTCCCTCCTATAAACTACTCCATTATAGCAAAGAATTCCTTTCTAACTTATTTAAATTCTAAATTAAAATAAATAATGGAAATAGTGTTTTATCTAATTCTGTTGCAGTTAATTATTTAATATTCAGGTGACTCAATATTTATTTGACCTTGATTACTAGATATGAGAGGAAAAAGTCAAGTACATGTAAACTGTTCACACTTTATTTCCTGTGGTTCTAAGGCAGAAAGCTGAAAATTTGTCTTTCTGTCAGACTCCTCTACTCGGGAATGAATCATTTTGATAAAGTCTCTTAGTCACGAGTATGTAAGCCAAGTACCTTTGTATTGTGTTGGCAGGAGACCAAAAATTTATTGAATAAGCCAAATGCCAATTCTTTATAAGTGGTTGGTAAGAATTTTTATTATAATATGAAGGTTCTATCAGTTGAATAGTGTGAAATGAAAATCTCAGCAGAAGGATAATTTGAACTAAGAAAAAATCTGAACATCCTAGGGTAGAAGTTGAGAAAGAAAAGAGATAAAGGGGAGGAGGAACGGAATTTGGAGGTGTCCATGGAAGAAAGGGACTAGCAGGGAAAAGAAAGATAAGGCCCAAGATCGCCCCAACATTGGGAACAAACCAATGAAATGTAGCAGAGTAGAAGTCTACAAGACAACTGTCATTATTTCATTTCTTCATTTCCATTCTCTAATGATAGTTTCTGGAGGAACTATATCTAGTAAGAATGCTCCAAATGCAGACATTTGATGAAGTGAAAGAAAATAAATGGGGCTACTGAAGGTGGCCTGGGAGGGCAGTTATCAGCCAGGGATGATGAGAAATAGGACAAATACCTAGATACTCAACTTTCTAAAAATTACTTAAGGAAATTACTGAACTTATTTTGCTATTTCAGGAGGGGACATGAGTTATTTTATTTTTATACAAAAAGAAGTATAGAAAATGTAGCCCTACTCAATTTCTAAGATTTATGAATAAGGACCAAATTAAAGAATTACATTTTAAAGTTTCATGGAAGGATATTTTTATACTTAGTAAACAATTTAAGCATCCATATATATATGTATATATTTTTAAAAATACCAATTATTAAATTACAGGAATGAACAGTGAATGTGCCTAAATAAAATTCAATTTTTTTTTTTTTTTTTAATTTTTGGTATCACTAGTTAATTTACAAGAAGCGGTAGCCTTAAACCAAAAAATGTCGGGCCTCCCTGATGGTGCAGTGGTTGCGCTCTAGGCTGCGAAGCTGCCCGCAGCTTCTGTATCGCCGGTTCGATCCCCTGCCGCCGGTGAGGGTCCCACATGGCGGTGAGGGTCCCACATGGCGGGCAGACCTCTCCTGCCACCCGCTGCTCCCCTCAGCAGTGTACTTGTCAGCTCTGCCTGCTCTGTTCCCCACTCTGGCTCTGGTGATTCTCCTCACACACCACAAAGCAAAATTACAAAAAAAAAAAAAAAAAAAAAAAAAGGAAAATAAAGCACTTAAAGGATCAGATATGAAGTTGCTTTTACATGTTACCCCTTAAATGCATACTTAAAACTATGTTGTGATTACACAGTGGTCCTAGGGAAGCTTCCTCAGGGCACAGGGAGTGAGGGGGGCGAGGATGGCGGGACTCAGTAGCCCTCCTCCTATCCAGCACCATCCAGCTGTGATTCCACACAGGTAAAATCCCATAACAAAATGAAAGTCCTTTAAGCAACCTCCTTCCTTCCAAAAGGAAGATTAGATGCTCACCCCTACCCTCCACCCCAAATTATTTTTTTTAGATTTATTTATTTATACAAGCACTGGGTACATCAGAAGCGCGGAGGGTGAGAGAGATTCACCAGAGCCAGAGAGCGGGGAGCAGAACAGGCAGACTGACGGAGTACACTGCTGAGGGGCGCAGTGGGCACGGCAGAAGAGGTCTGCGCGCCATATGGGACGCTCACCAGCGGCCAGGGATCGAAACGGCGCTGCAGAGCTGCGGGCAGCTTTGCAGTCCATCGCTCAACCACTGCGCCACGGGTAGGCCCCACCCCAAATTATTTATGAGCCTCTTCCTTCTAGCCACATGTGACACTTTCCTGAGTGGGTGGGAGAGGACATTATTTTCTCCATTTGTTACATTTCCAGCTCTGTCTATGGGTTCCTTCCCACTTCCTGCCATGTTCATGGTGCTCTGGTAAGCCCCTGCATCCCTCAAGGAGAGGAGCATTCTCCTTATATCATAGAAGAGGAGGATGGGGTTCCAAGATGGGAAGAACTTGCCTAAACCTGACCACTGGGACTGGAACCGGAACCTGAGCCCCCTGACTCTGAACTCCCTCTGCTGTCTTTCTCAGTTCAGGATCTATTTTCCCTTCTTGTTTCTTCTAGAAAAAAAATTTTAATCAGTTCTCCTCCCTCAATTTGGTTATTTCAGGTGATGATGTCCTCTCCTACTTACAAACATCCCCTGCCCAATATAGGAGATCCAGGCACAACCATTCCTATATGTTCTCCCTTGGCCAATTATTGGTTCAAACCTGGGCACAACTCAGCCCATCCTTCACTGAGTGAAAGGAAGCAAGAAGCTCCTCTTTCCACTGGGGCTGGCAGCTGTAAGGGTGGTGAGAGCCCTCTGATTACACAGCAGCCTCTTACCACACAGAGCCACTGTGCAGAGCCAAATAATGGCGCCCCTCGGAGGAAGGAAGATGAGCCTGGCTGATGTCACTTGAGTTTCCAGATTCAGCTGAACCTGAAGTCAATGATCTCTGGACTTTCAGTCATGAATCAGTCAACCTCAATCTCTCCACTGCTCTCTTCCCACCCTTCATCCCTCCCTTACTCCCTATGTCCTTCCTAAGAATAGTGAGTTGAACCCTATTATTTGCAAAGGAACACCAAAAGAATCCTAACAAGTTTAGACTCCTCTCCCTGAGCTTTTCCCATGATATGGCATGACCTACAGCCTGGCATGGACACACTCACACATTTACACACACACAAGTATTTCTGGAGTGCACTTGGTAAAGCACTTTCAGACCCATTTGCTCTGACAACCCTCTGAGAGGAGACAGCTATGAAATTATTTAGCCATTTTTGAAAATAAGGAAACTGAAATGCAGGAGCTAATAAGTGACTTATCTAAGATCACGGGGCAGACTTGGTTTTAGTCCCCAGATCCGCAAGGTCTTGGCCAATGGTCTTCCATGTATCTTGCTGGATTTCGGGTTCTTGGCCCAGCTTGACAATCAGTAATCTGTGTGATCTTCCAAATAAGTTCGCCTCTTTGGGCTTCAATTTCCCACCTGTAAAATGAGGGTGCTAGCAACTATGATTTCTAAGGGCCCTCCCAAAACATGCCTTCTGGTAGTCTATGATTTTGTCTCATAATTGTACCTGGGACTGGTTAGGTTGGCTCTAAATCAAAGACCCTGCTGGCAGAACGTCCCATTAGTCAGACTTACTCAGTACACACACACACACACACACACACACACACACACGTACACACACACACCTGTCTGATGACACTGAAGTGTCTGATAGTTCTGTTCTGAGAAGGAGCAAATATCAATAATAACCCAAGAGTAATAAAATAATCGTGCCAGTGCCCTGTACTCCATCTGTTCTATTACTGTTTTGGAAAAAAAAAAAAAATGCCATGTGCTGCAATCTTTCTGTCTCTCAGTTCTTGAACAAATGAAATAAAGCAGGCCTCATGTTGCTGCATTCCTCTGACAAAACGGTACTTGTCAAGGGCTTGAGTCACATGTAAGGCTTTGTGCTGGGGGGTAGGACGGCTGGAAGTTAAGTGTGGATGCAAACACAGCTCCTTGGCCACCCATGCGCTCTCCCTGCTAGTGTCTATGCTTCTCAGACTTCACATGGGAATTTGTGTGACCACACATAATGTTTTCAAGAGAATTTAAAATCACCCAGAGTACCTGCTTATTGTGGGCACCTCCCTGGCCTTCATTTGCTTTGCAGATGCTCTGAACAGTTTCTTTCCTGCATATGGTTTTATAACAAATGGAACAGGATACGAAGGCTGTTTGCCTTGTTATACTTCACTTAACCCCAACACAATCCTTCCCAATGACCAAGAACCAAGTGATATGTACAAGAGTCAAGGTCACTATCAACTAAAGAACATTTCGAAGGGCACCCACACTCTTCCCAATGCAGCTCTCCCCACACAATCGCTGCTTTTATCATTTCATTTGTCACGGAGACATTTTGTCCTGACAAGTCAGCTCATGTCCTATACTCTGTTCTTTGAAAATGAACATTACACAGTCAAGTGACCCCCTGTATGTCCCAGGTGTTACTTCTGAATTCAGAACTGGCTTAGCCAGCAGGATTTTAAAACTGTTGCTGGGTTTGGCAGGTGGGGTGAAACAGAAGTACAGAAACACTGAGGCCAACAGAACAACAGCAAAGTCTCAATTCATTGTTTAATTTATAATACAAGGGGAGGCAGTCTTCTGTGTGAAGGAAGAAAGGCAGTTGGTGTAAATATTAGTTATCTAGGGTTCCAAGACCAATCTATTATTGATGTCCATAATACTTCAGAGAGAATCTTAGTGATAGCCCCATATTTTGAGCATTCTTGTAAATATGCACATTTTAATACATCTAGAACAAAGGGTGTTAAACCTTCCAGACGTGACCCCTTCTGCACGAGCTGACCCAAGTTTCCAAGAGTTCATAGACGTTGCCATAAAACATTGGAGTATTTTGTTCCTACAAGAATACCTGTTTTGGCATGTACTAGCGGGAGTCCTGCCCAATCTCTTTAGCTCTGGGTCCCGGTAAAATGTAGTGTATTTCCTTGTATAAACATCACATCCTACAGTCTTTGACAATTGGGGAGGTAAAGACCAAGAGTTCTCATAGACTAGTTGGCCCCAGAGCAAAGCTTCCTATTCAGTTCCACTTAATGACAAGACCAGTTTGCTGTTTCCTGCTGGGGCAGAGATCCACATTTGTTTAAGTCTCCCAAAATAACTCCTTGGTCTAATACAACCTCACCAAACCCTTAAGAACCAGATAAAACGGTGCAGGATGACACCTGTGCTTTCCACACTCTTTCCTGTGGAAACTCCTGGTTCTACAAAATTCCTCAGGGAACCCTCCAAGAGGGGACTGAATAGAATCAAGTCGACTCTGCTCTCTGCCTCTGTTCTAAACAGAGAAGGTACAATTTGGATTCCAGAAAAGAATGTGTTTGAAGAAAAGTACCAGTGCTCTTATTAAAAATAAGTTAAATATCACAGTGTACTCAAAGGTCTTCCAAATCCTTCCCCACTCAAATACTCTAGGATCTTTTGAGAGTCTGAATAATGATGGCTTAGTTCACAAGTCATCTTGGGGAAGGCTTGTCCTTCCTCCCCATCTCATCAGTTTTCAAGGAGCCGAGGAAACATGCAATTTCCAAGACTGTCCAGGCATAAACGTACTCAGGTGAGCAGGAATCATGACTATGAATAAGACTATGAAAAATGCAAGCAACAGGTACAGTCCCTGGCACTGGGACATAAGGCGAGGGTGGGTGCATAAAGTTCCCGCTGGAAATGCTTAAGTCAAGTTCATGATTGGGCACACCCTTGGTGACTGGTAAGCTGAGGGGAAGAAAGCAGCAGGCAGCAGATGGCCTCATGGAGCTGCCGCCAAAGAGAAGGAGCTGCTTGCTGGACAGGACCTCTGCAATCCAGTGTGGCTTCCTTCCATAGACGTGTGGCTTTCTAATACACAAATCTCACAGAAAGGGAGACTGGCCAAAGGCTACATATGTTGATAGGATGATGATTTTTTTACTTAGTCAGCTCACAAATATTCCTTATGTTAAATGTTATGGATGCTGTTTTAGATGCTGGGGGTGGAGGCAAATCCAAATTCCAACCTGCACATCCCACTTAGCAGTCTCTTCTCAGGTGGTGATAACTGAGAATGAAGGAGACAAAGAAATAAAAGGAGGTGCTATTTTAAAGAGATTCTACCAGGAAGATTTTGATAAGAGGTTGACATTCCCCAAGCAGAGACATGAAGGGAGTGGGGAGAAAGCCTTTGGCTGTCTGGGAAAGAGTGGTCCAGGCAGACAGAAGAGCAACCAGGAAGGCCCTAAAGGCAGAGCAACAAGGAAAACAGAGCAGCTGGAGTGGACTGAACAAGAGGGAAGTTTATTGGGAGCCAAGTGTTGAACAGTAGCAGGAGGTGACATCATTAGATTTACAGGCCACTGGAAGAGATGTTTAGGATTAAGAACTGATTTACGTTTAAAGGGGTCACTGTGGTTGGTTTTAGCTGCAGGAGACCAACGTGAATGAGAGTGATCATTTAGGAAGCTGATGTAACAACTGAGGCACAAAATGATGGTGGATTGAACTATATCCCGAGTAATCAAAGTGGTAAGGGAGTGAATTCTAGGGTTATGTTGCAGGTAGAGCCAAACAAGCTCAATTGAAGAACCAGGGCATCACTTAGACTTTGTTTTTACTGCATGCTCTTCCTCTCTCCTATTCCTTTCCTTGACCCATTAGACGGGGTGTCGGGGGGACCCTCTAACAGAAAACAGGATTCAATGTGAATAAGAAAGCAAAAAGCCAAAAGGATAAAAAGGAAATGAACACCAACAAGAGACTATATTAAGAATGAGAAAGACATGTTATCTATCCTTCCAGTTTGTTCATCTTTTCCTTTTCTGTTGATAATATAAAAGAGATAAGTTGATCTCCTCTATAGGCAAAAGCCCTCTAGGAAAACACTGGTAAATATTTTGTTTTCTATGGACATGTGAAGAATGTCAGGCTAAAGGAGAAGAAACACATTTTTCATAGAGAAAAATGAAAACTAGGGCTTCCCCGGTGCGCAGCGGTTGAGTGCTGCTGGGTTGCGAACTGCCCACAGCCTCTACAGCGCCGGTTGGATCCCCCACCTCACCTGCTGCACCCGCTGCTCCCCTCAGCAGTGTATTTCATCAGTCTGCCTGTTCTGCTCCCCGCTCTGGCTCTGGTGAATTCTGTCACCCTTCTGTGCTTCTGACTCTACCCAGTGCTTGTATAAATAAATAAATAAATCTTTAAAAAAAAAAAAATGAAAACTAGGGCTGGGTGTTGAGCTGCATGCTCAGAGAAATTCAATTCAATCATTGTTTTTGGTAAAGCTCAGGTCTCCATGAACAATCATAGGTGATTGCCTAGAATGTCATTTCTCCTGCCATCTTCCAGAAGAGAAAAACCTGGTTTGCAAAAAGAGATAAATTTACAATCTCTGCTAAGTTCACTTCAATGACTGCAGAGATGGGTTTATGAGTGGTATTTCATGAAGTCACAGTACCCTTGGGGGTAACCAGAAGGCATTGTTTTCACAAGGGAGAAAAAAAGCAACCGGAAGTCACAACTTCCACTGAGAATATAATAATATCCCTTTGCCAGTGTGGGTGAGAACATTCCCTGGCCACTGTAGCTTTTTGATACTGTCATTGAAGGAAATGTCAGTCATAAATCTTGATGAAAGATTACAGAAGCCATTTCCGCTGTGGAGAATTGCAATGTGTTCAAGTGTTTAACATAATCTTAAAACGCAATAAGAACCTTCCTCTATTTAATCTTCAGTCTTTAGCTGTCAACACAGATATATTAAGATGGTAAATGACAAAAGGAAAAAATAAAGAAGCGGTTGTGGGGAGACCAAAGATACTTTCATTTCCGTTAAAGCTTGGTTTAATCAGCTGTTTCAAAAAAGCACACAGCAGTCTGTTTGTAGAAAATTTGCCAGAAGGAATTTAACTGAAAAAGTATTTTCCTTTCATAACTTGCAAACTTCCAACTGAGACATTTTGTATAATAAATTCACTTCTCTACTGAGAACATGCAATCTATTTATGAAACTTGCTTCAATAAGTGAACCTTCCCCCTCCCCAAAAACAGACAAGACAAATCCAAACTTGTCAAGCTTCCATTGCTCTCAATATGTTTTCTGTACTCTTTCCCTCTTTGTTCCTTGTTCTCTTCATAGCCTTCCCCTTTCCTATCCCACCAAACCCCAAACTAACAGAAGCACTTTAAGGTTGAACCATAAAATATACTCACTACAACACATACAGTTCCAGGCCCACTCTCGCCTTCCACCAAAATCAGTCTTAGCAATAGCTATTTTCCAGACTAAATTTTGCATGAACTTTTCTCACTTTCACCTCTTTGGAAGGACAGGATGTTAATTGCTTTTACCTAGTCTGAGGATCAGGCTTTTGAGGGAAGACCAACAGCCTCCAACAAGTACTGAACATAAACAGAGTGGGGGCACCTTCATCATTTCAACCAGTGTTTTCTCTCCTTCTCTCCATCCCTGCCTCCCCTCAACACACACTGAGTCTACTAGGAGAAAGCCTTTAAGCTTTATCAGTAATTTTGACTCTGGAAACTAAGCAACTATCATTTTGGCAGGAATACCCTTAGGAGTTGAAGGTCAATATGCAGCTTGGCTGCCTCTTACAAATTAAGTGTTCTAGTAACTTCTCATTTTTATCTCCTCCTAGAGCAAAATCCAGCTGAGCAAATTAGATGTAAGAACAAAGCCCAGTAGCCATGAACTTTGAATGATCATTTCCCAGGTACCTCAATCTCATATCTCAGAAACCAATTGGTGAGAGCCAAGCCAGGTATGGAAGCCCTAAGAAACTCATAAATCATTGACCAATGATGTCAGAAGAAGGGGCTTTTGGTGAAATGTCAACACTGGAATAACAGAGTCATTTATATCCTGTTTAATTATATTACAAATTAAATTTCATTTAATTACATTAACTCAGATTAATAATACTGGACTTGATAATTTTTTAAATATCACAGCCTTCCTCATCTTCCTCTCTATGCCTGAATGTTTTTCTTCCCTGAGGCACCCCATGGGTGTGAGAATAGATGCTTAACACCCAAAGAATCGAAACTCTGAATGACAAAGAGATGCACTGAAAACATTCCACTTGAATGGACACTTGTGTGAGATTATTTTGATTAGGGTTATCATTTAAATGTTGTTTCTTTGTATTTCAAAATAACACTAGCTTGCACCAAAGTGAGGACAGATCTCTTCACTGAAAAGTGAGCCTACTTTTGGGAGCAGCCCCTAAATATTTATGTAATTCTCTTGCTAATAAGCATGATGTTACTGAAAAAAAAATGGTTTCTTATTTTCTTAGCATCATTATTTATTATTCACTTAGATTCAAATACGTACTGATTCTGTGCTTAGTTGAACTGTATTACACAAAAGCTAATATGTTTATTCAATAATCTAAAATTCTCCAGCAAAAATATAAATACATATTTATAATATATTTTCATTAACATATAATACACAATATAAGATTCTATATGCTTATTATATATACACAGTTTGCCATAACCCAGTGAAAAGTGCATAATAACTACTTCTTTCAAGCCTCAAAGATAAAGGGGAAAATATAAACACTCCTCCTACCAATTCAACTATTTCCATGGTACCGCTAGCAGATACTGCTTATGGGCTAACCCAACATTCATGCTCACCTCTTTGTCTTGTCATAGCTTTCCTGGCTGTTGAAGAGCAACTGGTCAAGGTCTAGCCAATGAAACATAGGAAAATTGGTGGAGGATATCATAGGACAGTTTTTTATTTTTCCAGCAAAAGGGGCAGATGGTATTCATGCTATTCCCTCTTCTTTCTTTCTTGAAAGTGCATGAGATACCTTGAAATACAGGCCGTCTTGTCCCTAGGGAATGATTGATTTGAATATGAAAGGCAACACACTAAAGATGGCAGAACAAAAGAATGAAAGATCCTGGATCCTAGCTATTATCCAGCCATTCTACAACTGTTTCTTTCCATATTTCCCTGAAGGACAAATGAAGCTTATTTGTTTAAGCTGATATCTGCTTATTAGTTTTGCTGTTGTTCTGTTACTTGTACTCAAAATCATCCCTACCTGACGAAAAGCCTATAAACGTGAGACAGACATTGAAACGTAATCTAAACTCAAGATCTCCAAGGTAGGGCCTCCCTGGTGGCATAAGGGGTTAAGCACCACTCTATGAAGCAATCCGCAGCCTCTGCAGCATGAGTTCGATTCCCAGCTGGCCAGGGGGAAACCCATATGGTGAGCAGACCTCTCCTGACTTGCCCGCTGCTCCCCTCAGCACTGTATTTCGGTCAGTCTGCCTGTTCTGTTCCCCTTTCTGTCTCTGGTGAATCTACTCACCCCCCGCATCTCTGGCCTGTACCCCAGCTCTTGTATGCATAAATAAATCTTAAAAAAAAAAAAAAATCTCCAAGGTGAACACAAGTAACGGCAAGATAGAAAGTGAGAGCTAAAGAGGAACAAAAAAGTAGTCACACATTGTCTGAATCACCCGATATAACAGCAACCAAAAAGAGCCTGAAGGAACCTCAACAGCACTTTGGTTTGATTTTCCTTTAAAAGTAAAGTAAGACTGAAAAAAAACCTTAAAAAACATGGGAACAATATGAGCAAATAGCCAGCTAGATTAAAAGCAAAACCAAAATCAGCATAATCAGTCCACTATTCAGAAAGTTGCTTAGAAGAAAAGAGGGGGGATAGGGAAGAGAAAGCTGAAAAGGAAAGGGAAGACAAAAACGAAGAAAGGGGCCATCTTTGTCCCATCACAGGTCCGGAAAGAGAAGTCAGCTAATGTAGATTTTACTCGTTTTGTTGTTGTTCTGCTACTTGTTCTCCCTGTACCACTTGGTTTCCTCTAGAGTCTTCACACACAACACTTTGCTTACACACAGATCTTATACACACAGATCCCATGGTGCTTCCACTCACAACGAGTTCCCTAGGTAGGTGGCGACAAGCACTGGTGGACTGCATGATCCTGCCTCCCTGACCAGTCTTCTTCAGTTTCCCCAACTTCCTTCAAGCTTCCCTAAACCCTGATGGCTTCTTCCCAGGGATTCTTCCTAATGCAACACTTTAACATGAATTGTGGTCTCTGGGTCTGCTTCTGGTGAACCCCACCTAATACTCCTTTTCTCAGAACTGTAAGTCAAAATGCTCACCCACAGTGAGTGGAACATTAATGCAATTAAAAAAATTCAGCAGAGAGTGAATGAAAAATAAAATGAGAAGGGGTTTTGCCAAAGCTAAAAATATGAATAATAATTCTTTGGGTTGCCTACTCTGGCCTGATGGTTGATAGTCGAGCAGCAGTATTTTCCACAGAAGGACAAAATTAATTTGATATCATTCTGAACATCAGAACATAACATTCTACAACATTAACAGCAAATCTATTGCTATATTGCTTATAGTTAGTTAGGGTGGCTCAATAAAGAAAGGAGAGCAGAATTGTTACTTCAGAACAAGGGCAAGTGTGCCTAAGACTGGCAGTGCCACTTGCCCTTTGATGGAGACACAGTTAGAAAAGGCAGGCTGGCTGCATTTACCCATCAGGTGTCTCACCCTCGGTAGGTGACTATCTGTAAGGTTGAATTAAGGAGAAGTTTGTTCTCTCTCTTGGTGAGGAGCTACTCTCTAAGCTAATCAAGGCTGACCAAGGATCAGCAGAGGAGGCGATTCTTGTATCTTAATGATGGACCCAACTTGCTACATGGAGGCTACTAGCTGGAAAGTTGTAGGTCAGTCACTATGGAGCCAGCTAGGTTACATCAAACAACCAAAGGATCAGTCTATGAGAATCTGGGAGGACTGAGACTTTTTTCCCCTTTTTCATTAAATAAAGAATCTGAGAACCCACAGGGCAAGAGAGAAAGAAAGCCATACAGCATGAATACTGCTGTGCCTAGAAATTCACTCCTAATTTGCTAGAAGGAAAACATTCCGCTTCCTTGAAAAGAAAAAAAAAAAAAAAAACAGCAACCCTCTAGAAATTTTTTACCCTGTAGGGAGGAATACCATTAGTAACTCACACTGCTAACTGACGAACAGGTATCACCTGAATTCAACAGACATTCCCAAATTCAGTGCTTGTATCTTAATGCTGGACCCGGCTTGCTGCTTGGTGACAACGAGCATAGTTAGGATTTAAAACAAAGACAAATGGAATGATTCAACAGAAAAGAAATGAACTGTGGACCTTTCGACAAGGTTTTATCAAAGGCACTTTTAGCACAAATGATGACAGTTTGTGATTAGTCCACAAGATGAATTAATTTTAAAGCAGTCTATATTAAGGAGATAATACAAGTTGAGTAAGGGCAAACGTTTACTTTTTATAGCTATATTTTAAATTTTATTGAAGTATAAATTACTTACAGTAAAATACATCGATCTTAAGTTTGCAGCTGAATGAGTTTTGAAAAATGTGTAAGTTCATGCAACATCGCCAGCACCATGAGAAGTGTGCCTCAGCGAGTTTCCTCAGCTTGATTCCCTCCACCTCTTGCCTCCCAGAGTCAACCATTATTTCTATCATCTACTTTCAAGTCTGATATAAAGAATATCAACCAGTCTTTACTCCTTTTTGTCTGCCATCACTTGCTCAGCAGAAGTTATTGAGACTCATCTGCACTGTTGAACATTAACTTGTTCGTTTTATTACCCAGTAGCAGTAGTCAGTTGTGCAAATGTGCTACAATTTGTCCATTTAGGCACCTGTTAATGGACACTTGAGCTGTTTCCAGTACTTGGTTATTATGAATAAGGCTGTTATAGCCATTCTTATACAAGTTTTTTTGTGGGCATATTTTAATTTTTCTAGGGTAATATCTAGAGGTGGTATTTTGGGCCATAGGACCAATGTAGCCTTAACACTGTAGGAATTTTCAACAGTTTTCCCAATTGGTTGTACCATTTTTCACTCCCCCATTCTCATCCCACCCCACTCCCCAGCAACACAGGAAGATCCCAGTTGCTCCATATCTTTGTCCACATTTGATAATGTCAATCTTTCTAATTTAGCTATAGAATGGATCCTTCCTTACAGAAATAGTTTTGAAATAACAAAACAGATTGAAATCTCAACTATTCTCCATTGTAGCCAGTAGTATATTCTTAACCACTTTTGTAGTATATTCTGACATCACCTCATTTGTGCTTATTATTTCATCTCTTGGCCAACAGCAAGACATTGCTTCAAGGGCTATGGAATGAACTGTTTCAAAGCAGATGAATTATTTTTGAATATTCCCACTGTTTTGTGTTACTTCTACCTCCTTATTCTTTCATTAGCAATCAAGGACAAACAGAATCAGTTGGCTTTACTGAAAAAACACTCTCACATTAGTGCTTCTTCGTAAAATAAGAAATGCTTTAACATAGGACATTATTTTTAAGTGCTATAGATGGAAAGATCATAAATTTCTATCATACTAGGTTCTCAAGAATTATAGTAAGCAAGAACATGGCTTCAAGAACTCATTCTCGATGAATTTTTTTCATAATCAATAAAATATTTCTCAGCCAACAGATTAATAATAACCTATTAGATAATAATTGAAGATAATATTTGGATTTAAGCAGACCAAGATCTGTGCTTCAGCTTTATGACGTTATACTGGCTGTGTACATACAGGTAAGTTAACTGACATCTTAGCTTTCTTTATCAGTAAAATGGAAACCATAATTCTTACCACAAGAGATGTTGCAAAGTCTGAATAAGCTAGGGTGTACTCATGGACAGCATAAGAGGTTCTCATTCCTTCATTTTATTTTTTGGATTTGTCAAAAAGCAAAATACTGGAAAAATTAGCAAAATGGACATTATTCTTTGTCTCATTCCCATCAGAGAGCAGCTATGCCCTTTGGCATGGAAGACAACTAACTCCCCTACTGTGTCCAGGTGTGGGTCATGTTTGTTTAATCCAGAGTCACCCCCTTGCTACATCATTGCTCTTCCTTTGATGGCAATCGACACATGACATTTCCCCCACTATAGGAAATGATTCAAGAATAGGCATGTAACCAAATTATAGACAATGATACATGAGAAGATGATTTTCTGGGAAATAAATTTTCTTGCTCTCCTGGAAGAAGTCCCAGAAGCTGCTTCTCTCTCCCTGAATATGGAAAAGGAAGTCTGAAGGACTGGTGTCAGCCACAAAATGGATGGGACTTGTCAGGGCTTAATGGAACTGAGGCCTTGATGCCACTGCTAAATCAGAGTCAACCTGAAACCTGAATTACCTCTGGATCCTTTGCTTAAGTGGGTCTTACTATTGTTGTCCAAAGCACTTTGATATCAAGCCTAATAATGTTTGTGATCTAATGCAGGAACCAATATGGAAACTAAGGTCATATTCCATCCACAGTGCTGGTCCAGGCCAATCTGTAAAACCAGTTAAGTTTTCTGGTAGGGTTAATCAAGCACCTCTAAAGTATTGGTGACTGAAGTATTTCCATGTAATGGCAATAAAGCTGTGATCTTGAAAACAGTGGGGTTACTGACAAGGAGGGAAAATCATGTTACTGACATGAAGGGAAATCATGTTTGTTTTTGAATTCTCTCCCAGTTGAGTTGTGAACATAACTACCATTTACACCCTTAAAGTTAATGTGTCCACCATTCCTTTTCCCTTGGTTTTTGTTTTAAGCCTGTTCCCGGGCAACATCTGGAATAAGGCCATGGCATCTCCACCCTATTGAGATCTTGGGAACTATAAATAACAAGGGAAGTGAGCTACTGGAAGATGTCCCATCATTAAATTTTCAGGAGCCAGAGCATATCTGAGTGTGTCACCTCAGAAAATGTTTGCCCTTTGGAAGTCTGCAGGATCAGAACTGAATGTGCCAGGAGGTGAGATGAACATAGACCACTGGGCCCCTTGCTCCTTATATGTGAACTGGCCCACCTCTTCTGGAAGGTATTGTACATCAGAATTTCAAGTTCTTGGTCCTCCAAAATTTATCTCATTCTCACATGGTGACCTCCACACCAGCCTCCACGTTCCTTCTCTCTTTGTTTAGAGAGTCTAATTCCTTGGTTAATCAGATTTTTAAATTTTCACTTTCTAGGGTGGATTCTTGTCCTATAAAAACTACGAGTTTGAGATATAATTCAAATCCCTGATGCCTAACTACCCTTTAGGAGAATGGACCACAGAGTGAAGACCCCATATCTTGGGAAATTTAGGACCTGATCATATTGATTGCTCTCAATTGAACCTTCCACTTTGAACTTATCCTTCTCAATTCTATTCATCTATTTTGATTATATTTCCAAAGCCTACCAAGAAAACCACCAAGGGGTTCTTTCACATTAAATAAGTACTAAAAGGAATTCAGATTGCATCACGTTCTTCTTTGATGTCTAACTTACTGTCTTAGAGAACAAATCCTCTTTTCCTGCATTATGTGCTTGACATAAGTCATCACACGCCTTTGAACATGCGATCTGCTACCTCCCTGATTAGGAAAACTTCCTTATGGTTACTAAAGTCAATCTTTCTATACTCCCAGCCTGATTTCCACTTTGACTATCCTCCCTCACCTCTTTACAATTGCATAGTGAGACAGTTGGTGGGGACTGTGGTTTATCACAGCCTTGCAGTGAAAGCAACAGCACCAGCTGCAGGATGCTGCAGAATCTATTTGATAATGGAAAATCCAGCTCTGGGCAGATGGAAGTTATATTTGGAGGAAACGCCATCACATGACCAAAGTTCCTGCTCTGAGGAGAGAACATACAGATGTTAACATACCAGAGAAATCATGGTGCTTCCAAATGGACAAAGCAGCACTTTATTATTTCCCATTCTTAACAATCCTAAAGCCATAGTAAAACTCAAGTAGCCAAAAGGAAATGAGGCTCATTAGCAAGGAAACAAGTTTTATCTGTACCCTAAGCAATAAATTTCCTTTCTCTACACATTTTACAACTGTGGGGGCAGAAGGACAATACCAGATATGTAATTCTCATTAATAATGACCTTTACCTTTAGGTGAGGCAAACATTGCCCCATGTCATTATAGTCTTATTTGTGATTTCAGCAGAGCATTTTAAATTGCTTGCAAAGTTCTGGTATTTAAACATAGTCAAGTGAAAAAAACCAACAGCATTTCTCACTCCTTGTCTTCCTTCCTCTCTTACCCCCCTCCATTCCTCCAAGTATCCTCAGCCAAGGCTCATCAGGTGACACAGCAAGATTAATTTCCATTGTACAAATACTTGTTGGATTCCCACTCTGTACATAAGTATGAACTAGACATCTGTTCTTAAGAAACTTGAAGTTTAAGGACAAAACATCACAAATGACAACAGTATAAAGGAAAGCAATAAAAACATAACCACAGGGGCCTCCCTGGTGGTGCAAGGGGTCTAGCATAGCACTGTGAAGCTATCTGCAGCCTCTGCAGCACGAGTTCGATCCGCAGCCGAGTTTGATGCCCGGCCATGGAGCTACCCAATGGCGCAGCAGACCTCTCCTGTCTCACCCACTGCTCCCCTCAGCAGTGTATTTTGTCAGTCTGCCTGTTCTGTTCCCCACTCTGTCTCTGGTGAATCCTCTCACTCCCCACACCTCTGGTTTACACCCCAGTTCTTATATGCATAAATAAATAAATCTTTTTTAAAAATAATCATAATGGCATGGGCGCTCAAAGAGATGAGATCTTCATGTAAGGCCTTGAAGGTTAAAGGGACTTTAGCCCAACAGAGGGATGGAGAACTAGAAACCAGAGTTTTAAATAGACTCACTGTGTCAGTTCAAGCCCCCTCTTAGATGGTCGGTTATGACAAGTACTAAAGACCAGCTTCAAACCGGAAAGATCAACCTCCTCATATTTCATAAAGAAGAAACTTTATCATTTTTAAGGGAAGGTTTTTAAATGAATCCAGAAGTTTCCCAGCTCCCCGCAGAAACCTTGCTTGGGCTCTTAGCAGCATGATCTTTCAGTTGGCCTGCTCTGTAAGGATCAGCTCTAGAGACTTGATGTATTGACAAAACATCCGTGACAACCCGTCATGGCAGTGTGATGAGTACAATGCTGTATTTGGCCCAAACTTTAAAAAAATACAACTTACATGAATATAAATATTTCGAGGGCCTCCCTGGTGGCACAGAAGTTAAAGATAGCGCTATCAAGCTACAATCAGTGACTGCAGCATGAGTTCGATTCCCAGCCAGGGAGGTGACCCGCACTGTGCAGCAGACCTCTTTTGACTTGCCCGCTGCTCCCCTCAGCAGTGTATTTCAGTAGATCTGCCTGTTCTGCTCCCCTATCTCTCTGGTGAATCCTCTCACCCCCTGTACCTCTGGCTTACACCCCAGTTCTTGTATGCATAAATAAATAAATAAATCTTAAAAAAAATTTTCGATTAGCATTATTAGAACTCTGGAAACTGGAGGTGCTGTAGACACTTAACGAGAAGACACTAAGTTAGAGATGGCCAGAAAGATTTGCAAACTATAAGGAACCAAAACCAGTCAATCTCAGAAATACCAGTAAAACAGAAAGCAAGAAGGGAGAATGTCAGAGAGGACAAAGGTTTGGGTGTGAGGCCAGGAGGCACATGTTGCCACTTCCCCGTCCTTTACTCCTCGCAAGCAGTGGTTCTCAAGCAGGGCTGTTCGCTTCCAGAGGACCAGTGGCAGTATCTAGAGATATTTCTGGTCATCACAACTTGTAGGGGGTGAGTAGTGCTACTGGCATCTGGCGAACAGAGGCCAGCAGTGCTACCACACAGTCTATCATTCAAAGGACAGCCCTTCACAACAAAGAATTATCTGGCCTATCACTGGTCAGTGATGCCAAGGCTGAAAATAAGTAATTATTTATTCTATATAGTAAGTAATTGCCAACAGCACTGCTTTATCATATTTATTGTTGTTTTTCTGATTATAAAAAGTCATCAGTCACTGTACCACGTAATACATGCTTAATCTAGAATGTTTTATCAATACATTAAACAAAGCTTTATCATCACCCCATCAATCATGCCTCAGAAGTTCAAGGTCTATTTTTCTATTCCCAAGGCCAGAGGTCGTGAACTCAAATGTCAAATAAATCTCAGCTACTGCCTAACGCGAAAGCACATTAAGAAGTCTGTACCTTTTCTTTCTCTAATCACTTAAACCAGCAGGAAATACTCTGACATTATTTTTATAGAAAAAAATAACTGTGGCCAAACTCTTTCCAGGAAAGAGCAATTTAACATGTTGACGGGAGAACAACATATCTTGAAATGTGGCAATAAAACGAAATTTGTTTGAAATGAAAAGCTGGGGTCCTGGGAGCCTGCACCTGGAGCCTAAATCCAGCACCCACTGCAGGGTCTTGAACGACACCATAATCAGCAGCAGATCCGGAGTGCCATTAAGAGAAAATTGCAGGAATTAGGAGCTGATAGGGATGAAAGCCTCCTGATTACATTATGGTGATGGAGGCTGAGAAAAGTCAGGATGACAAAGGACCTCCTACATGAAGAGACAATTTAGTTCCCTTTAGTGTGTTTCCAGATGTCTGCAACACACACCAGCACGTAGGCGTTTGGTCTGAGCAGAGTATCTGGTGGGGTAGGAGAGATGGCTGACAGACACCAAGTTGAAGCACACAGACTCGGGAAAGGGGGCTGCCAGGTTTAAATCCTGTTTCCCACTCACAGCTTTGTGAATGGGGCAAAATACTTAACCTCCTTGTCCTTCATCTGTAAAATGGGATTTTTGTTGTGATAAGGCATTGTGGGAGGCACTGACAAGATTTCCCAGCATTGCTTGAACATTTTCTGCATAGCCCTGGAGCTGCTTCCCTGCAGGACAGGAGAGTTGGAAATGCCTGGGGGTTACTTTTCCTCTGCCTCTTAGCCAACAACTGCCAGGCATCTGCATAGGAGATCTCAGCACCCAAATCCTGAGTGTAACTTACACTCTAGAGCTCCCCTATGAGATCAGGCCAGCCACCCTCTGCAGAATCTTTGCCTGAAATTGCACCTCTTTTGTATTTTATCCTAATTCCTGCAATTCCCTTATAGGTTAAGGGAATTATTTACTCTGGAATTTTGTCTCAGGGAATCTAAATAAATTCTAAGCACTGAAAGCATTTAGAACAATGCCTGGTATACAGTAAGAGTTTACTATATAGTAGTAGCTATTTCACTTATGAGTCTTCTTATTGAGTCATTTCTTTGTACTAAATACCATGTCACAGGCAGGTTATTATTTCATCCTATCTAAATCTGCCTTCCCTTCATGGGGGAAGGAAAAGCCAGAGAAATTAACCAAACTTGAGTTGGCAGGAGACAAGGGAGGCCCCAACAGCAGTCAGAATTCTATACCCAAAGAATTATTAACAGGAGGTTACTAGGGTGAGGGAGGAGCTTACAGGCTGCATTAGAAGGAGTGAGTTGGGGGTGAGTCAGTGGGTGGGCTGGGAGCCTGGTGACAACGTGTCCAGTTGAAGTTTTCCTCTCTCCCTTTTGATACATGAGAAAATGGAGTCCCAAGAGGCAAGTGACTTACTGGAACTCACAGTCAGGAAGAACAGTGACTTCAGAGATCAAGTTTTGTAAGCACACGCCCTGCCCCCTTCCTCGCCAGGGCACTTAGCTGCTCTTGAGCATATTATAGGTAGCGACTGGACACTGCTAATGTCCCTAAGTGGGAGTGAGAGGCACTTATGAAATAAGCAAAAAAGTGGAGTGCACTCTGAGAAGCTGGGAGCCAGCAGTCCCTACCTCTGAGGTCGGCACTGAGGCCACGCCTCCATAATGACTTGGCCATTATTGAGGGCTTGATACTATTTTTCCCTTTTTCCTGTTTCAGTGATGACAGGTACAGAATATGCCACCGCAAAATACGGCACTTTGTCATATTGATTATTTTGAGCTGTCCGCTCTTGAAAAACACCAAGTGCCGGGAGAGGCTTTCTCCCCGTGACCCTTCGCTGCTTAAAAACAGCACCTCCCAAGGACTGTCACTGGTTGCCTTCACGAGCATGCCATCAGTCAGAGAAGAATGGCCTCCACGAGGAGGAGAGACCAGAAGTACATGCCCAGAGAACTGTCATAAACTGTCATTCCTTCCTCCTGCCTTCTAAGGACCCATCCATCTTTCCTAAAAATCATTTATTCTCCCCTTAGAGGTCAGTGTCCCCTTCCCTTTCCCCTACTGAGATGGTATTTAACGCAGTATTCTCGACAATGGGGAGTTACTCCTTTTCCCTGCGTATCTCCCATGTGTAAGGTGCATACACTAGCACCCTGCTTTCCTCTTGCCAACCAGCTTTTAATTATAGGAGTCTCAGCTAAGAACCAGAGGGGCAGAAGAAAACCATCATTGCTTCCTACCAAGTCATGTCTTCACAAACAGAGAATCTAGTCTCTGGTGAGAGAGACTGTTTTATGCTGCTTTGAAACCCTCCATACTACCTTACACTGGGTCTTTTATAAGTTGAATCCTCAATAGTATTTAACAGATTTATTTTTCATTATGTGAGTTCAGTGTATAGAAGCATAACTGTTAAAAAAGAAAAAAGAAAAAAGAAGGCACTGTGATAAATCAAAAACCACATTTGATCTCCCTGATCCCTAGCTTCTATTTCCTTAACCCCTCTGTCCTTGGTGTTTAAAGAGAGTGGCTTACATTCGCTCTGTCGCCTCAGAGTGTTTCTATAGCTGGTGCATCAAGACAACAAAAGCAGCTCACATCTGCTCACTTCCCCTCAATAACCTGAGTGGTTATGTGGAAAGTGTTTCTGCCTGGGGAAAAAAAAAACTGCAAATAGGATGTGTTAGAAAAAACACTGAGTTGGCAACTGTTATTGACTGAATGAATGTTTGTGACACCCCTCCAAGGTAATGATGCTAGAAGGTTGGGCCTTTGGGAAGCCACTGGGACACGAGGGCAGAGCCTTCAGGAATGAGATTAGCAACTTTATTAAAGTGTGCCCCCCACCCCGCCCAGGGCTCCCGACTCCTTTTGCCATAAGAGGTTACAGTGAGGAGACCATCATCTATAAGCCAGAAGGGGAGCAGGCTAGAACCTGCCCATGCTGTTGCCTTGATCATCCTAGGCTCCAGAGCTATGAGAAATAAACTGTTGCAGACAGGGTCCCCAGGCATGGCATTTCATTACAGCAGCCTCAGAGACTAAGACAGTAATCAGCAGTTCTAGGTTCCTCTAACTAGCTGAATGCTCCTGGGCAGGTGACTGCTGTGTCTCACTAGCAATCTCAAAGGGTTGGACTCTACAGATCTTCATGACCCAATGAACAGCACCAACCACACATCAGATGAAATTAAATTAAATCAAAGTAGAAATTCCATTTGCCATTCACCCTGGCCACATTTGAAGGGCTCAACAGCCACCTATATTTCGGGCTGCTATGCCAGTTAGCCAGTGTGGACACAGAACATTCCCATCCTTGCAGATAGCTGTATTAGAAAACACCAGACGGAGGGACCTGCAAGTGTCTTCCAGCTCTAAGACTCAAAGACTCTCCAGCTCTGGTAAGAAAATGAGCTCATCGCTGTGAGCAGATGAGTTCAATCTCTGCATGATTCAACAGAACTATGGAGAGAGAAGTAAAATGGTCATGTATTATTAAGAGGTCTAGACACACTGAAAACAAAACAAAACAAAACACCCTGAGGTTTCAATGACTTGAAGTGTTGCATTCTGGCTGGGATGACCTTGGAGTCAAGAACATTTGGGTCTAACGTGACACAGGCTACAGTCCTGGCCAGGTGCCGATGAGATATAACGTGTCGTGTCTGCTCTGGTTGTCTTTGGCTGCTTTTCCCTGCCCTCCTAACTACAGACTTGTGGCCAGTATCTCAGTGGAGCCCACGCTGCTGTTGCTAGAGCCAGGAGTGCCTCATCTGCGGCAGCACCCGCAGTCCTGTCCAAGACCAGAAAATCCATGCCGACTGTCCCAAGTGCCATGCAGTCTCCACTGTCCAGAGCCAGGCTTCTTTGCTTTGCTTTCCTTTTTATTTTTTTTAATATTTATTTATATATGTATATTTTATGTCATTGTTGATTTTTGTACATTGTTTGATTTCTCCTTTTAGGTGTAATCCCCGTAAAATTCCCACCACCAATTCTCCCATGCAACATCACCGCAGTGCCCTGTGCTCTTCCTGCCCCTGTTTTAATTCCTCTCCCCCCAGCCCCAATGTCTCCACTTACAGTTGCTGCTAATTTTGTCTTTTTTTTTTCCCTGATCCCTTATTTGGTTCCCCTATAGTCCTCCTATAAGTTAAAACATCTGATAATTTTCTTTTTCCTTCTGACTTACTTCACTGAGCATAATCCCTTCCAGTGGAGTCAGGTTTCTTAAGCAGAGCGTGGTGATGCTCTTCGTCATGACTGGCTGTGGGGAGTGTTGGCAGTGTGTTACTAATAACAGGCTGCATATTATTGTTATATTTTACTGGTCACAGCAGTTGTTCTTTCATGAGTTTTTTGATGTTCCAGGGACCGTGTTCAATAGCTTATTATCTCATTCATCGTGAAAACAGCCCTAAGTGTGAATGTGGGCGTGTTTTACCACTGCTCTGGCTCCAAGGAAGACCCCAGCTCAGGAAACATGTCCCAAACCTCTCCCAATGCTCTGATGTCTATGGCCCCAACCGCCATCACCCTATGTTGAGGCCCAGAAGAGTTGAGTTCTGCTGGCCACTAAGGATGGGCACTCTTCCCTAGAGGAAAGATGATTAGTGTAGCTTCTCAGCACTGGCAATGCTCACTGGAATGAAAGCTGGAGACTTGGTGGCACTAAGAGGACACACATCTTCTTACTGTAGGCAGCACATGGGGTTCATTGCTGGCTTGTAAAGGTGGGGGGCTCTGGGTCTCTCCATGGACCACCTATGTCTGGTTCCCTCATCCCAGGATACACTGGCCTATTGCTCTAAGCCAGAGTGATGGTAAAACACAGCCACACAAACTCTAATTTCATAGAGTTGTTTTGAGGCATGAATGAAATATATCTCATTTTGCACTGTATTTGGCATGTAATAAACATTTAATACATAGCAGCTGTTATTGTTATCATTGTTGTGGATAGAGTCGTAGTAATGACAAAGATAATAAAAATACTGGTATTTTACTGTTAGTATTCTTTGCAACTCAAGAATCTCATCTAGTCTGTGTGTGTAAGTGTCATGGAATGTCGGTGTAAAGACCTGCTTAACCATGCCTTCTTCCATGCCCTGGCCCCACCCACCATCAAGCATATATATTTCAATTACATTTTACAATTTAGCAAAGTTGACCAAAGTTGTCACCTTTGTTCTTTGCATTCCCTTATGTATTTTTGAATGGGAGAGAAACAGGTGAGGGTGACACCTGGACTGGCACTCAGCATGCAGACTGCTCGTGGCAATGTGTTGGACATGTGGATTTCATCAGTCCTGGAGTCGCATCAAAATAAGGCTTCCGAAAAGGTAGTGTGTTGCTATCAAAAACGGCTCACAGGCATTGATGATGTGGCATCCCTGCTGGCTGAGGAACAAAAGGAAATACAACCAGCCAGCCAGCCAGTCAGGAAAGACAGCAACCTAAGATCAGTGTGCCCCTCGCTGGAATCCAGTTGTTTGCTCTGTTCTAAATCAACCCAGCTTCAAAAGGCACGGCCAGAAAGAACTCTCTTATGGCTGGAGGAATGTGGAGTTAGGATCTTTGACAACTATCTGAAAAATGCCCTCTCAGGCTGGAAAGGCCAGTTTCGACTTCGGGCTTCCGTGGTCCTCCAAGGGCCTTGGAGCAACTCCAAAATGATTTCCGGAACAAGGGCCTGATTCCAGGACTCATTCCTTACCCTGTCATTTTCACTAAGCTATTTGCATTGCTTTCCTGTGAGGACCGGTTAAGGGCTACTTTCCTTGTGACTAAGGTCAGCATGACTAAGGTCAGCCCTTATGCTCCTAAAATCTACATTTCTCATAAGGTCAGAAAGAGCTGTAGCTCTTGTGGCTTCCTCAAGAGTTAACAGAATGTAGAACTCAACAAACTGAACTCCTGGATCGGCAGGTCCAGGTATAAATCAATTTCCATTGCCTCTTAGGTGTGTGATGTGGGACAAGTCATTTAAACTCTTTAAGCCTCAGTTTCCCCATATGTCAAGTTGGAATAACAAGAGTATCCATCATGTAGAGTGCTGGGGGGAGTTAATGAGCAAAGTCTCTAAGGTGTATGACACAATGCCCAGCATGTCATAAAGCAAGGTTGACACTGGCAGTTCTATAACACCCACAGAGCCAGCTGTCAAGACATTTAACAACTAAATGATGAGTCTACATGGACTCATCAGAATGGATGTTGTATATATATATATATATATATATATATATATATATATATATATACACACACACACACACAAACATATATACAGCACACATTATTCCAACTGGTTGATATGCATGCTGCTTGAGTTGTGAGGTATCTACATATTACACCTGGTATTAGTTATTCAATAAGTTCTAACTCTGATGATGATTATTATCACTGTTCTCACAAGGAAGGGAATTAGCAATTCGCGGGGCAAGGAAGCCTGCACAATGTACCATACACTTTATGCTCTATTACTGAGTTCCCATTCTCCCCTCCCTCCTGTTGCCAAGAGGAAATAGTTTCACCATAGCAAACAGCATCCATGTGTCGTCCATCAAGTGGGGAACTGTTCAGTGTTTTACTTTCAGGGTAGCAGAGAAGAATCCTTCACTCCCGTAGCCAAACACTTCCAAGCATGCAAATATCATTACTAAAAAATGATTGGGAATCTTCATTAAGGAGAAGAAATTTTTCCTACCCATTTCACGGTCTATGGAAAAATAAGGAGATCAAGAAGAGCACAGACAGAACCAGCATACAAGGAAACAGAGATGAAAGTGATATATACTCCCACTTATTAGAACAAAGCAGAAATAATAAACAATGCCACCTTGTATTCAAACAATGAATTCATTCATTAAAGTCTTACAATGGCTCAGCATGGGGGGTAAGATTGTTTCCTTCATCATTTACACCAAAAAATGTGGATTCAAAAATACACGTCTTTTGACTAGATCCCAAATGTTACTTGTGTTATCTGATGTACAGGAGTATTGAAACAATTGCTTCTGGCACTACGTCATTGTTGAACATGAGTTCTCTGAAGTACTCCAAAAATATGCAAAGCACAGGTGAAAAAAAAAAAACAGGTCAAAAACATACTAGATGTATATGAAATCTTATTTTCCCTAAGGACAGTAAAAAGTCTCATTTTGCACTTTCTCTGGGAGTGGTGGGGATCCTTAGTCCTGTATCAGAGAAGGGCAGGGAATCAGTGCATTAAAAATAACTGAATTATAGTAGAAAGTTGAAGATCTCGATGTCATATGTTTATATTTGAACTGCATATTTCTACTATTATATTTGAATTTATTACCATTTGCCCTGGAATTGAGCTAAAAGTCACCATGGGCAACCTATTACTATAAAGCCTTTTTTTAAAAAAAAATAAAGAGGATAAAGCAGGTTCCACAAACTGGGGTGGACAAACCCCAGTGTGTCTCCATGTTCATGCCCTACAGAATCGTCTCCCCATGGGTGTGAGAATAACATATTATTTGCTTCTGAGCAACAGATTATGAGAAACCTGATGGGTGTCACTCCTAAGACTATGTGTAGATGGCTAATCTTGCTCCATGCACTGGAGACTGTATTGCTGGCTGCCAGGAAGTGACAAGCCTGCAGAAATGGCCATTGGCTAGGGGCAGCCTCTAACGCTGAGAGCAGCACCCACTGACAGCCACCAAGGAAATGAGACCTCAGTCCTACAAGCCAGTTCTTGCCAACAACCAAGGAGGCTTTCTGGAAGTGAAACTTCCCTGGTCAAGCCTCTTAGAGGCTCACAGCCGCAGTTAACAACTGGACTGCAGTGTGGTAAAGACGCGTGAAAAGAATTCACCTAAACTCTGGCCAAAAATCTGAGCTAGAGGAACTGTGAGATTATCACATGTTGTTTTAAACCACTAATTGATAACTTGTTACATAGTAATAGAAAAAAAATAAACATATCTTCTATCAGTCAGAAAGTAACAAATGATGTCCTCTGCACCTAGGGCTGGGACAAAATGGCATGGTGGTTCTGAAATACATGACCTCATTTCTGCTCAGCAACTTGCTGGAAACAGACTACTGGGTAATGGAGAAAGTGGCATGCTTTACAAATTTCCCTGAATCTCTCGGGTAAAGAGGCATAGAAGTTAGACTACCCAAATTAAATACCCATAGGCAACATCTACAAAAAACTGCATGGCAAGGCATCCTTACAAACCCAAACACTAGCGGGTGAGGACAAACTACTCAAAGCTTTAAGACCATGTCAGATGAGAAACTGCAGGGTTTGGAACCTTACAGAACTCAGCAGGGTGGTATTAAAATGAGTAGATTCTGATTAGTTAGGGGGAAACTCTCCAGATTCGGAAAAAGATGAATAAAGACACTGACAGGAGCCTCCCTGGTGGCGCAAGGGGTTAAGCACAGCATTATGAAGCAATCGGCAGCCTCTGCAGCACAATCCAGGGAGCAACACACGTGGCAAAGCAGACCTCTCCTGCATCGCCCACTGTTCCCCTCAGCAGTGTATTTCAGTCAGTCTGCCTGTTCTGTTCCCCACTCTGTCTCTGGTGAATCCTCTCACCCCCCTGCACTTCTGGCCTATACCACAGCTCTTGTATGCATAAATAAATAAATCTATAAAAAAAAAAAAAGACACTGACAAAAGACTGTTTGACCTGCCATTCATCCCCAAGTAACAGTTGAAAAAGGAACATCTTGGGCCTCCCCGGTGGCACAGCGGTTGAGCGCTGAGTTGCGAAGCTGCCCGCAGCCTCTGCAGCGCCAGTTCAATACCCGGCTGCTCCCCGGCCACCTAAGGAGGGTCCCACATGGCGCGCAGACCTCTCCTGCCGCCCACTGCTCCCCTCAGCAGTGTACTTCGGTCCTTCTGCCTGCTCTGCTCCCCGCTCTGGCTCTGGTGAATTCTCTCACCCTCCCACGCTTCTGACTGTACCCAGTGCTTGTATCAATCGATCAATCAATCAATCTTGTATAAATAAATAAATAAATCTTTAAAAAAAAAAAAAAAAGAAAGAAAAAGGAACATCTTACTAGTACAAAGGGTCCATGTAAAGGAAAATGAGGAGTAAATTGTACATGTAGAGTGAGGCCAGGTTGTAGAAGATCTGTACACTCAGTCAGGGGGCGTGGATAAATCCTGAGAACCATCCTCAGAGAGACTGACCTTCTGACTAGTCATGCATTGTGATTTTCATGAACGTATATAATTTGCTTTTGTGCATCCTTTCATAGAATATATTTAAAATTCTATTTTATGGCTACATTAGTACAAAGGTGAATATAACCCAGGCTGCATTTATTATTATGTTCATACTATTATAGTTATTCTTTCCTCCTTTTTGAAGAGACTTTAAAATTGAAGTATTTTCTAGATCCCTAAAAATATCATGGGCCTTAGCATTCTGCCTGCTATACTTAATGGCTAGGCCCTGATTAGAGCTTGCTAATTCGTGCTTTACATATGTTACAGGTATTTTATGGTTAAGAAATTGCTCTGATCATTTTATATATGTGGACAAAAAGTATTTTCTATAATATGGAGAGGTAGGTCTCACCTGAATCACAAAATGTTTCCATGTGAGCAAAGCCGGCTCAAGAATGCTGAGATTATTTGTTGTCTCTGTCACATGGCCATGGCCATGAAATGCCCCATGAGAGGAAAGTTGAACTTAGTGGAAGAATTCTAATGTGCCTGGAAGACATCTATTGGGGTGCAGTCATTGGGGAAAGAGCTTCCAAGATCCTAAAATTAAAATGGGATTTTCATATGGAAGTTGGAGTTGGAAAGAAGAATGAGATTATCTGAAATAATCATGTCAATGTGGAGCTGGTGTGTTTTGCTTTGACGTCAGATACCCACATCTGACCACCATGAAGTCCTTTAGAATTTCTAACATTCCTTTCATGTTTGTTCTAAGTGTAAGGAAAAGAAAGGCATCTGAGCCATTCCCAGATGAGGGATTTACAATGAGAGCAGACAATCCTTCAGAATGGTGTAAGATTTGCTGCCAAGACCACAACTAGAAAAAGACTAGACAGAAAATGCATAGTTTAGGAGAAGATCACCAGGTAACTTGTTTTGCAGGCCTTTTCCAGAAAAAAATCCAGTTAATGCTTCCCTCTTAAAGTATTTGCAGGTCCTGAGACCCTCTGAGGAAATGATCCCTTACTGAAATGACCAGGGCTGTACTTTAGAAACATTTACCTACCAGTAGGGCCCAGGAAGGGATGGAGGAGAGAGATTTACCACAGAGCCCATCATGAGGTTAGAATTGAGGGCAGGGTAGGGAGGAGACTGTAGAAAGCACAGCCTAGGACCTTGCCAACTCAAGTGTGGTCCAGGAGCTTCAAGGATCTGCACTATAATGCATATGTAACAAAATCCCCAGGTGATGTGTCAGTATAATTGAAATTTCAGAGGCACCGTGTTGTTAGCTTAGAGACTCTGAAGGGAAGGGTAGATTTAAAGAGTCTGCGAAGGTAATAGTTAGCAGGTCTTGCTATTTTGATATGTTTAGAACTAGGGATGACTTAAATATGACTCTAAGAAAACAAATTTGGGAGATTAAAAGAAAACTAGCAATTTTCCAATACTCATTTACTAATAGATATTTGATATTCTAGGTTAAAAAAAAAATTCATACCTATTTCATTAAAGCCATAGATTCACTGTCAGAACATGTGTTTTACCAAGTTTAATTTCCCCAATAGCATTATTTTTATGCATTTGAGAATAATCAGTTTGCTTTTTTCTGCCTGATAAGTCAAATTCAGGTAGTACTTACTCATATCTATTTCCCTCTTTATTATTTAATCAGGATTATCTTTCTTTGCATTTTTTATGTAACCTTGGACATTGCTAATTATTAGGATCACTGCAAACTAGGTGCCAGCTTTCTCAGTGTGTAATTTATTCAATTGTAATTAGATAGTATAAGGGTCACAAATATGTGCTCTAAATATGAGCCCCTGAGATGTTACTTCATTTGGGGTACCTGTAACAGTGGTCTGATGTCCTATGGCTATGAAAGAGAGAGTTCTGCTGGTGCCTTATTTATAGTCCAGGAATACTATATTGAGTGACTCTGTTACTTTGTTGGATTAATGAATCGAGAAAGGCATTGCATCTCTAAGTGGAAACAGTGCCTTCGAGGTGTTCACATGTTAGGCATATATTCAAAAGCTCATAATTTCAGTGACTCACCCAGATGCTTTGTCTCCATGATGCCAGCCTCATGACATTTGCAAGCATCCCTATACCTGAATACTTCTTTCCAGTTTCATCCCATTATTTTCTTTCACTGTATAGATACTCTATTACCTCTGTCCCCTCTCTCCCAGAGGCAGGGGGAATAATACATCAATGTACACATAATCTCTCCTTATCACCTAGCTACTTCCAAATTAGAACTTCTAATGTGAACCAAGGAGAACAATGTCCCCTGAATCCTTTTCTCCCTAGGTAAGATAAGACCGAGCCTTTCTGTCCACTAAAGTTAGAAGATGATGAAAGTGACACACATTGTTTTTCATAATATGTGGGATTTATTCTTCAAAATATGAACATCAGACGAGCATTAGCGCTCCAGGTGCTGAGAGGTTCTGGCTGGTCTCTCATGTAATAATTGCCATATGAATTCTGTGGCCTACTGCTTACCTTAAATACCAGGATAGCTAGCTCTGTGCTTTCCAGATATTATCATTTCCCATCACATGTTCCAAACTGGTAGCCTGAAAGCCAGATCTGGCCTGCAAACTTGTTTAATTTGGACTACATGGTGTTTATACAAAATTTGGGCCAAAAGTTAAAAATAGGGGAATCTCACACAAAGTCAGGGATACTGGGCCTTCCTGAAAAAATGCAATGTGACAAGACTGCTTTCATTCCTTGAAGGGCTAAGACCAGCTGGCATTAGTGACTACCCCAGGGCACCACAGTCCTTACCATTACCAACCACTTCCCTGTCTAGGCTGAGCACCTGTGAGATAATAGAAACACTCTGTATTGGTCTCTGTCTCTGGGTCCTGAACTGAGTTCCCACAAGCCTGATGGTTTTCTAAGGGATAGGAGTACTAGGAACATCTCTTCTATTATTTGATCTTTGACCCTGGCTCCTGATACAGAGCTCCTAAATGCCCTGTGATTTCCAGCGCGATAGCAGTGTCTTTGTTTAATGAGTTGACCCTGGGTGGGACTAGTCACCGGAAAGACCAAGCCGTGGTTACAATCTTGGAATTTTTAGCTTCACCCCCATACTCCACAGAGGGGAGGGAGGCTGTAAATGGTATCGATGACTGATCATGCCTACCTTATGATGTCTCCATAAAAATCCCAAAAGTATAGCATTTGAAGAGCTTCTGGGTTGGTGAACACAGCTGTATACTAGCAGGGTGGGGCAACCCTTCTCCATGGGGACAGAAGTATCGAAGCCTGGAACCCTTCCAAACCTCACCCTAGGTAACTCTTCACCGGGCTGTTCATCTGTATCCTTTATCATGTCCTTTATTATATAATAAACTGGCAAATGTAAATAAATATTTCCCTGAGTTCTGTGAGCTATTCTAGCAAATTATCGGGTCCAAGGGGAGGGGCACAGGAATCTGATTTGTAGCCAAGTTGGACAGAAGCTCTGGGTACTGCTTGCTATCTCTAGCTATTAGTATTTGAAGAAGGGAGCAGTCTCCTGAAATTGACTGAGCCCTTAACTCTGGGGGCCTGTGCTTACTTGGTTAGTGTCAGAATTCAGTTGACTTGTAGGAGACATCCAGCTGGATTCACAGAGAATTGCTTGGTGTGAGAAAAAAATCCTCCACCTCTGGCTTCAGAAATGTTAGTGCAACAGTACGAGAGGGTAATGAAAAAACACACAGAAGCTTGTTGATTTTTGTACTTGTGATGTTATTTTTCTTGAAATAGGGAAGTATTGATCTGGGCCTATGCCATTATTAAAAGTGAGATAGCTAAAGATAAACTGAGAATTATATTTCAAGGAAAATAGGCATGCACAAATTTTTTTATGGACCTGAGGAATATTCCTGCATATTTAGTATATAAACCCTATGTGTGTACTGAAAGATAACTTGAGTCTAGTTACTGACAGGACCCTGGGATCATCCAAACACATGGTCATTCTTCAGCTCCCAGATTTGGAAAGGCATGCCTACATTGCCAGTGACAAAACCCTAGCAAGTGTGTGAACCACAGGACATGAGATGTTTGAACAGAAATGCACCTTGAAATGAAAGATCAAGAGCAGCTGTTCAGTGGTGTTACATATGGGAAGTGGTGGGATATTCCTGTTTCTGCTTTTCTGGAGGGAAACCTGCTTTCAACTCAGACCTCAACTGGGGGAAAACTCTTCATGTCAAAAGCAGCAAAATGAAGATTTCTTCCACCCTTGAACAGATCACAACACAGCACACTGAAAGAGCTCCTGACTCTCCATCCACTTGGGTTGCTATAACAAAGTACCATTGACTAGGTGGTTTATAAACAACAGAAATTTACTTCTCAAAGTTCTGGAGACTAGAAGTCCCAAAACAGGGTGCCAGCATGGCCGGGTTCTGGTGAGAACCCTCTTCCGGGTTGGACTGCCAGCTTCTCGCACACTCACATGGCAGAGTGGAGAGAAGTAAGTTCCTCCAGACTCTTATAAGGACACTAATCCAACTCATGAGTGCTCCACCCTGCTGAACTCATCTAATCCTAATTACCCCTTAAAAGCTCCCCCTCCTAATATCCTATTGGGGGATAAAAAAAAACTTTGATTAAAAACTTTGAACTTCAGCGGGGAGCACAAACTTTCGATCCATAACACTGGCCCTGCCTAGGGTGAGAGGAAAGATGCAGCATTTGGCAAAAAGACAGAAGACAAATCCACCTGGCAGAGGAGTACAGCAGCAGCCCAAAACTTCAGCGCATATCTGTTAAGTGTTCACTTATGATGAAAGCAAAAGACAAAGAAAAAAATTGAACTTTAAGCAGGTGCATAAGCAGACCTAAGAGTGAGTTATTGCAGATGAGACAGAAGAAAAGTAGTAGAAGCTTGTAGAGGGAAAAAGTGAACCACAGCAGAACAGACACTATTCCTTTGGCTAAGACCCCTTGTCCACACGACAATAATTCTATAGCAGAGTTAGAAAATTGCTCTAGATTCATGATTGGATGCCTAGTAGAACAAAAACCCATATTCCTCTTTTCTGTTATTTGCAGGAGTGGGTAGGGGTCGGGACAGGGAACCGGAAATGGTTTGAATGACTTTAAGGGAAGAACTTCTCTTCAGGCCTTCTTAGGGGCAAGGGAAAGCGGGTGATGGCCATTGCTCTGGACCTTCATCCCTTGCAAAGTTCTTCTCTGAAGGACACACAGGAAAATTCTGCCGTGATAACAGAACCCGCTGGGGGATGAGAGACTGAGAAGCTCCAACTCTTCTTTGAGGTTCAAGTGTGAGACGCTCTCTCTGACTGACTGGCCCACGGTAGGTGCTATTAATAAAGTCTCAACAAGGAACTCACTGAGTGCAGGAAATGTGAGGCTGGTGACCCATTTTCACTGCAGACATGAGTGGGCCAGGGTGTGGGGAGGGATGGTACCAGCATAGCTCACAGCTGAGGGGAGATACTCTCGGGCAGTGGCACGTACCTCCTAAGTGAAGCACACAAAGGTCAATGAAAAGTGTGTGACCTTGGATGGATATAGAGATGGGGCACTGCTGGCATCATTCAGCCGTGCAGGGTCTCCCTGCAATGGGAGCTATGTCCCTCATCCTGTGTGGGATCAGCTTCAACAGCCATACCTGAGTTACAGCAACAGCCACACGAGACCAGTGGGTGCTTTTTCAGCTCTCCCCTCCTTGGTCTGAGGGAGCCCCTGATATTCTCGGGCAACACAAACAGTGATAAGAAGCTGCACCTCTTGATAACAAGGTAGGTTTGATTGCACTTGAACTGATCAATGGGCCCATAAGAGTTACATGGTCAGGGTAAAATGTAAAAACTAAAAGCGTATGGTTCTCACCCCACCGCACAGATCCAGTCTTTCTTTACAGAACACCTATTTTTGTGTGACTTTAAGCAGTGGAAAAGAGGTATTTGGACAAGGAGGACCCCACTGGATTGTTGCAGGTAAGACTCTGGGGCTTGGTGTGGATAAAGCAGTCGGTTGAGGCCTGACTTAGTCATTTGTGCCTCAATGAGATTTATTTCTGCTTGATCTATAGAAGGTTCAGTGGGGCTGAAGGTGAGTGACAATAGGAATGAAATACATTCACTCTCCATAAGGAAAGTAGTCACCTGGCTGCCCAGAGCAACCACCTTGGCAGGTACACTGTCTACACCTACTCAAGTCATGCCCCAAGCAAGTCTGATGGGGCCAGAGAAGTGTGCCAGCCTCCTGGGTTTTGGTAGCCCTGCATATGGGCTTCAAGGTTCAGGAGCTAAACAGGAGTGGGCCTGACTGCTGTCAATCACAACTTCAAACTACGGGAATGCTGGGCTTGGGAAACACACCGCCACTCAAATGGATCTTGGGAGGTTTCAGCATGTTCCGAGGTATAGCAATCAAGTTAGCACATACCAGCACAGCCTGAAATAGCAGATAATAAGCATTAATATCCCTAATAAATTCATTAGTCAGCTGTATGGTCTTGAAAAGTTTGTACACTCAAATCATAAATTAAGCCCTGGTTAGACATTAACCTTCTCTGCCTTTGCTTAGCAAATCTACCAGTAGCTCTAATGGGATCAAAAGTTTCTTCAGTCCTCCCTAAGATCCTGCTTTCCTTTGCCAAATGACACTGACACAAAGCCTTACAAAACATATTTATGGTATAGTTTAAAAAAAAAAGTGATGTCTAATCTAGCTTCTAAGGTCATATTTACTGAAAAAAAAAATTATGACAGTGTACACATTCAAGATCCGGTGTTGCTGGGAACAGATATGCCTGAGGCCATTTTTGCGGGAGTTAGAAGAACTATCTATCACTCCTTGCAAGGTGGGCTCCCTTCAAGACTAAGCAGCTGCCTCTCAGATCACAAGCCAGTCCTAAGGCCACTGTCTTTCTCTCTGGCTGTTCCAACACACATTTCTTGTGTGTGGTACAATAACTCCCTTACAGGGTATTCTACAGCTCAGTGCTGCATTATCTGGGCAATGCTCTGTATTCCTGGTATATAGAGCACATGGACTATACAGCTTAGAGAGATACCAGGAACTTCTGGCAATACAGCTCTTAAGATCCTGCCAATTATTCCTCTTCCTCAACCCACAGTCTTATGTTTCCTTCCCCTCTGCCTTGTGCTGTAATCAGCATCCTACTTAGCTACTTAGCTCCCCTACTCTCTCACCTTCCTAAGCTGAATCACTGCACACATGCTGAGAATGGCCAGCTCTTCTATTTCCCCCTTGTTTCAGCCCCTCATCCCCATCCCTTCAATGTCTGCCATCAACCTCTGCTATTTACTAAAACCTTCCAGATACTCCCTTGCACTTTCATCAGTCCCCCTACTCTCATTATTCAGCACTTGGGGGTACAGGACCTTTGAGGAAAAGGCTGGCATATTTCAGAATCAATATCTTCCAGGTAGTCAATATGTAACCCGCCCACCCCCCCCAATTCAGAAGTAAGTGTCGTGACAACAGGTTGAGCATCTTTGTGGCAGGCATGCGTCTAGGTACCTGTGGACACAGCTGGGACCAGAACAGAAAATATCCTCACCTCCTCAGGCTGACATCCTGGTGGTCCAACCTATTAACTTTTTAACTGCTGGCTCTTGCCAAATTTGTGTGTGTGTGGTGGGGGGGGAGTTAATGAGGTTCCTTCTGAGTAACGCTAAAGGCTTTGTATTTATAAACTATACATCAGAACAATAAAAAGAGCTCTTTCCCAATGTTTCAACTATCTTTGATGAGAATACAAGTACAGGCAATCTATTGAGAACATGATCATCCACAAGAGAAAGACTAGCAAATGTTTAGATCATAAAGATTTTGCCATCCCAATGAATTTTTAATGCCAGCTAAGGACACTTTCACCTGAGAAACTATCTTCTTTTGCATAAAGACATTTATCTGCTTACTGCTTTTAAAATTTTCATATTAATTTACTTTTTTGAATAAATAATTAATATAAAACCTGTTTTTAGGGTTAAAAGACAAAAAAGAGTGCGGGTATATTTTTTCAGTTTGTTGGTCTGCTAGGTGAGTGAGCTCAGAAGAAAAAGTGAAATATTTGAGATTATGTGTAGCCATTTTGACCATTCAGAGCAAGGACAGCTTCATCTGCGAGTATCAGCTGAAAACAAGTGACCCAAAGTGATCCCAGAAAAAAGGTACCCTTCAACTAAAGGCAAATACCTTAGATTGGATGTTCATAGATTAGCAGTCTGTAGCCATAAAGTGTTCTGTTGCTTTTGGCCAGCCCATTATTAAAAATAAGAGTGCATATCCTCCAGTTTGCCACTGGCCTTACCACGCACTATTTTAACAGCTGCTTTGCATACATTTATATTAAGCACTTGTCTGGTCCAAGAGTTTGTAATGTGTGAATTGGCAGCTTTTCTAAATCCCCCTTTCAGCACTGATATTTTTGGGTCTTGTTCTTTCTTACTACCCTCTTAGCTGTATACAGTTTCTCCAGTACCCTGTAAGTGCCATGGAAGACAAGATTAAATATATTACTTTTAGATGCCTTGTAGGCATTATCCTCTAGCCTCCCCAAGATTTAGGTTCTGGGTTTTGTTTAATTTTATCAGTCAAGGGTGAGAGTAAGTGACAAATTTTTAAACAGTTTGAAATATCACACTAGGACAAAAGGTGGCTCTTAATGGACTGCTGGTTTAGTTTGGCTTGCTTCTTAATGGTACTATTTCGGGCATTAGGGATAAAAAGAGAAGTGGAAAATCATACAATTTCATACCATTTAGAACTCTGTTGTCATGGCCTGATCTACCACACTGGGGCAGCCCAAGGTCATCCTCAAATAAAAAAAAAATGTTTCTCAAAGTATATTATCTGGCTCATCTGTAACTGCAAATTAAAATGCAGATTCCTACTGACACGCCCACAATTCCTATAACCCATCTTAGAGTTTTCCTACATTTAGGATGGATGATTTCCTGCATTAATCTTTCCTATTTGGTGAGGGCTTTCTCTGGCTACAAAGTTGCTTATAGGTGCCAAGAAATTCACGCCCAGTAAGACAACAATAAACAATAAAGGAGAGGAGTAAGAGTAAATATCCCAGCTTTTCCTCACTTCATAGGGTAATTCTTTTTTTAAAAAAGATTTATTTATTTATACATACAAGAACTGGGGTACAGGCCAGAGGTGAGGGGGATGAGAGGATTCACCAGAGACAGAGTGGGGAACAGAACAGGCAGAATGCCTGAAATACACTGCTGAGGGTAGCAGTGGGTGAGACAGGAGAAGTCTGCTGTGTCATATGGGTCAGCAACCTGGCCAGAGATTGAACTCGTGCTGCAGTGGGTGCGGATGGTTTCATAGGTTGCATCTTAACCCCTTGTGCCACCAGGGTGGCCCTCGGAGGGTAATTCTAAGGCATATTCTTCATGGTTCCTTAGAGGGTCCCCAGTGGGACCATGTCCTGGTTGCCCTTGTTACCTGCTCATTAATGTGCTCTCTCCCAGCCTCATGTTCTTGCTCTTGTGTTTGTGCTTCTGGGTCCATCACCCCAATAAACTGTTTACATCTATAGCGTAATTTCAGGGAATCACTTGGGATGAACTCAAATTAAGGAGAGTTGTTCCAAACATTAGGAAGATTTATGGTGGGTTAAATATTTCAGTTCCCTTATCCACAGAATGGGAATAACAAAGTAGCTACCTCATCTAGTTGCAGCTATCAGGATTAAGTAAGCTGATAGAAGTGAAGTCTTTCTAATAGTGCTTGCACATAATAAATGTATAATACATGCTTGCTATTATTATTACCTAATAAATCAAAGTCTCTTGGGTGGAGTCCAGAAATATGCTTTTTAAGTAAGTTCACTAAGTGATTCTCATGCACAATAAAATTTGAGAATCACTGAACAAGAGACACACCCATTGGCTTGCCTGTTAATCAAAAAAAAAAAAATTGAGGAAGCTATTTTACACCATTGCAGATAAACAAAAAACAACATTTACCCAGCAAGCTTCAAGGTAAAATAAAAAGTTGTGTCACTATTCAGAGCACTGGAGAAAACTGATGATTCCATCCCTGGGGCTCCCCAGAGGGCTGAATTCATCCCCTTTTTCATCCCTTGGTCTCAGTTGTATCCTCATTAGGTAAAATAAGTCCTAAAAAACATCAGTGCTTTTAAGCCAGAGATCGTCAAAATGTGGTCAGAAAGATAGCATCAGCCCCACCTGGGAGCTTATTAGAAAGACTATTCTCAGGGGCCTCCCCGGTGACACAGCAGTTGAGCGCTGGGTTGCGAAGCTGCCCACAGACTCTGCAGCGCCGGTTCGATCCCCGGCCGCCAGACGGGAGTCCCACATGATGCACAGACCTCTCCTGCCGCCCGCTGCTCCCCTCAGCAGTGTACTTTGTCAGTCTGCCTGCTCTGCTCTCCGCTCCAGCTCTGGTGAATTCTCTCACCGTCCCGCGCTTCTGACTGTACCTAGTGCTTGTATGAATAAATAAATAAATCTGAAGAAAAAAAGAGACTATTCTCAGATTACACCCCAGATCTACTGAATTTTAAACTCTGGGTAGAGGGGGGTGTGGGGGAAAGCCTGGAAATCTGCTCTCATAAGCTTTCCAGGAAATACTGATGCAGCCTAAGGTTGGAGAACCCGTCTCCCAAATTAAGGGAATTCTCTAAACCTCTCGCCTTTGGCTGCCAATGAGGTACAAAAGTCAGGACTTTTCCAGAACTGTTTCTCTCAAGCAGATGTCAGCAAATGCAGTTTATAACAAGTGAAATCTTAACTCTGCTTAGTAATGACTGTGATTAATGGGGCCCAAAGGTAAAGCATCCAAGGGTTGGATTGTTAGAAGTGCAAGGTGGCTTTCCCGGACTTGGGCCCTTCTGACCCAGGACTATAAAGCCAAAAAAATGGAATGGAACAACTTAGGAAACTTAAATTGTTCATCCAAGAGAAAACTTAAGAGATACAATAAGAAGTGAAGGTTTGCTTTATTTAAATTAGTTCTCCTTTCTGGTGCCCACTGGGACTTGAAGATCACAGCGTCATTACACCTATTTTTCTCTCTCTGACTTTTGGGCCCATTTTTTGATTTCTAATTTAAAAATTCTGGGGAGAAAGGTGATTTTTTTCAGATTATGTCTGGGATATTTTAGAAAGTCTTTACGACTTCCATTATCTAACAGTTATCAAATATAAAAATATTTTTGTAGGGCCTCCCCGGTGGTGCAGCGGTTGAGCGCTGGGCTGCGAGGCTGCCCGCAGCCTCCGCAGCGCTGGTTCATTCCCCGGCCACCGGCGAAGGTCCCACAAAAAAAAAAAAAAACTAAATTGTATATTATTTAAAGCTCATATTATCATCAATTCATACATTGTTATTCTTTCCATTTTACAGATGAGGAAATGGAGGCATTGAGAAGTTACATGGCTTCTCTGCAGTCACATATAGTAAAAAGCAACAAATACTAAAAGAAATTCAAACCCAGGCAGTCTGATTCTTTACTTACTGTATAAATATAGTTAACTATGAGATCGCAATTAACTGACCATTTCTTTCAATAACAGAAATAATCAGAACATCAGTTCTGCAAAATACTAGGAGAGATTTGAACATATTTTTAAATTTTGGAGTAATTTTAGACTTACAGAAAATTTGCAAAAACGATACAGAAAATCCCAATATGCCCTTCACTAGTTTCTTCCAATGTTAACATTTCATATAATTGATACTTACACAAAATATAAGAAATTAACATTGGTACAACACTATTATTCAGCAAACAGATTTTGTTCTGGTTTTGCTAATTTTTATAGTAAATGTCTTCTTCTGTTTCAAGATCTGATTTAAGATATCTTATTGCAATTATCTGTCCTATTCTCCCAGTCTTCTCCAATCCATGAGAGTCTCCTAACTTTTTCTTGATATTTAGAACCTTTTCAAGTTTTGAAGAAACTATGTAGGTATTTTGTAGATAGTTCTTCAATTTGGTTTTCTCTTACAACTTTTCTCATGACAAGACAGGGAAAGAAAACAAAATAAGTGAAGTGCTGTTCTCATCTCCTTATATTAGGGAGGGTGTGATATCAGTGTGACCCATCACTGATCTGATCTTGACCTTGATTCCTTGGTTTGTGTTTCAATCCACATTTAAGGAAACTCCTTTCTGGAGAAGGGAGTGTCTACATTTAGTAACTGGAATTCTTGGCACAGAAAATCTGTCCCTTTCCCCCATTTATTTGCTTATTATATAATTTATTTATCTCAGTATGTATTCAGGGATAGTCCCTTTATTCCATGGTTTATAATTTAATATTTTTTTAAGATTTATTTATTTATACAAGAACTGGGGTATAGACCAGACGTGGAGGAGGGTGAGAGGACACACGAGAGGCAGAGCGGGAAACAGAATAGGCAGACGGACCGAAGACACTGTTGAGGGGAGCAGCGGGCAAAACAGGAGAGGTCTGCTGCACCGTGTGGATTTCTCCCCGGCCGGCCAGGAATCAAACTGGCGCTACAGAGGCTGTAGACAGCTTCACAGCGCGGCATTTGACCTGCTGCGCCACTGGGGAGGCCCGGTTATAATTTAATATTATCTTCTTGTGCTAGCCTTGGTGAGTGAGGGCTATTGTGACCCCTATGTCATTTTGACATGCATAATCCCATTTGGGGAAGGAGAATTTCCTTATCTGTGGAAATACAAAATGCTCCAAGCTCATATTTCCTGTCTCAGCCCTTTCACCAAGAAGCCCTGGTTCTTTTACTAGAGAATAACCTTTAGAAGCCAAGGTGAATGCTGGTTGTGGTCACTGCTTCAATGATCATTATTTCTAAATCCTGTAAGTTTACAGAGCAAGGAAGTATCTATGTGTATACTAATGCATGTATGTATATACACATACATATGAATATATATGAATGTATATATTAAAATGAATGCTTATATGTCAAATATATAGTTATCTAATATAAACATATACAGATGAATGTATATATTAGGGTGAATGCTTATATATTAAATGTATTTATTTACATATAAATGTTAAAATAAACAGTAAACAGAAGTTCATATGGTTATCTCCTTTCTAATACACACCATAGAAGGCATTCAGCCCTTTTCCTCTTGCTTACCTGTAACTTCTTTCTCTGACAGGTATTTACCTATTTATTCAATCCTAGCATACACTACTAGTATGCACAAATCCCTGTAAGAAACATATTTACCAACTAAAGTAAGAGTTCTTTTTCGTTTTAGTCATATAGTACTCAAAGCACCATTTTCAGAAGTTACTTAGGTCAGCTCCTTTTTCTGCCTCCCCTTTCTGAGAAATTATTTCAGACATTTGTAATGGTTAAATTCATTTGTCAAAGTCAGCATTCTATCCCGGGATGTGATAAATTTTTATAATCCATTTACACAAGGACTCACTGAATGTCAAGATTCCTAGAAGCCACATAATAGGTTTTCAGCATATTTATGTGTGTGTGTGTGTGTGTGTATGTAAGGCTTTATATACCATTATTCAAATGATACATGTTCTCTGGCGAAAACATATCCATAAATACAGGAAAGCGAAAGAAATAAAGTTCAGGGAGCCTATTACCTGAAAATGACCATGGTCAACATTGTAGGATATTATGTCCTAGACTCTTCTTTAGATGACAACCAAAAAGGACATTATACAATTCCTATTATTTGGAGTCTGCTCTTTACCTTTACTATATCATAAACATAAGGCAGTATTATGATTTTGAAGAACACAATTTTAAAAAGTAATACTTCCTTTCCCTCTCCCTAAGTCAGCAGTCAGAGATGCCAGCAAATACTAATATGTCTCTTCCAATAAACAACTGGGACTACTGTTGGCAAAGGGAACTGATTAATATAATGTGTGCAAACATTAATTGATGCTGTAAATTAAGAACTGAATCCCTATTTTAAAGATGTTATACACGCAGTGCAATCAAGGAAAGTATTTAACCAGATTTGTTCTTGAATTCCATTGTGTGATGTTGAATAGCTAATTTATAATTGCATTAGTCTGTAAAATAATCTATTAATAAAAAATTGAAAGTAAAATTGGGCATAGATTCATTATCTCAGTTGTGGATGCTCACTAAAGAACATTTTCTCCCAAATGAGGGGGAGACCTCATTATCACGTTCAGTAGACTGGGAAGCACATATCTGTCCTTTATTCTTCCAGTGCCAAGTAATGTTCCAGCAAGCCAACTAATTCATTAAAGTTAGTGGAAAACTTGAGTGCACACTTAATCTTCTTCAGTGTTAATTAGTGTTGTCTTTGGTCTAGAAAATGTTTCATAATTTACTGAATTGGAAAAGCAGTTGCGTATCGGCTTTGTAAAGGTAAATGCGCTTTGTGCTAGTATTATAGGACAGGGAGAGGGTCAGCCCAAACCCACAAACCTGCCTATTCTAAAAGGGTTCTGCTATCCGCTGCACCAACACAAAACATAGGAGACTTTAATGGGAAGGAACTTTAATAAAACTAGGAAACAATACAGGTAAGGCAAAGAGTCTAGTTTCTAGATGAAGCACCCAAAGTTACCCATCCCCTCGTGGGTAAAACTCCATCCATATGGGAATGGCGCAGAGCAAAGCCCCAAAGCCTGCTAAAAGTCTAAAGCATCTTCCAGTGGGGACCCACAGAGAAGGGTCACAAACAACCGGACAAGTCCGGAAGGAAAAGAGCAAAATCAACATCAAGATAAAAGCTGCCATTGTCACCTCCCCACGGGTCTCACCCACATCTGTGTCACCCAGTCCATGACCAAAAGACAAGCACAGTTTCTTCACGTGTCTCTAGGCTCCATGCGCCTCCTCCAGGTCTCCATCCTGCTTCCTTCCTTCCTCAGTCTCTTCTGCAGCTTCTCCTCTTCCTGCTCAGCTCCACCCTCCCTTGGGAGGGGCAGGGAACCTCCCCCTTTCCTGGGGACCACCCTGTTACAATCCCCCCTTTTAATTTTTATTCCACCATATCTATGGTGGCACCAAGTCTGTTATAGGACAGGGAGAGGGTCAGCCCAAACCCCACAAACCTGCCTATTCTAAAAGGGTTCTGCTATCCGCTGCACCAACACAAAACATAGGAGACTTTAATGGGAAGGAACTTTAATAAAACTAGGAAACAATACAGGTAAGGCAAAGAGTCTAGTTTCTAGATGAAGCACCCAAAGTTACCCATCCCCTCGTGGGTAAAACTCCATCCATATGGGAATGGCGCAGAGCAAAGCCCCAAAGCCTGCTAAAAGTCTAAAGCATCTTCCAGTGGGGACCCACAGAGAAGGGTCACAAACAACCGGACAAGTCCGGAAGGAAAAGAGCAAAATCAACATCAAGATAAAAGCTGCCATTGTCACCTCCCCACGGGTCTCACCCACATCTGTGTCACCCAGTCCATGACCAAAAGACAAGCACAGTTTCTTCACGTGTCTCTAGGCTCCATGCGCCTCCTCCAGGTCTCCATCCTGCTTCCTTCCTTCCTCAGTCTCTTCTGCAGCTTCTCCTCTTCCTGCTCAGCTCCACCCTCCCTTGGGAGGGGCAGGGAACCTCCCCCTTTCCTGGGGACCACCCTGTTACACTAGTAGCTCCTTGACCTTTGTGGAGAAAAGCTGGGCCCATGAGTCATTATTTCTTTCCGAATCTTTGCTTTTCCCACTGCTTTTAGGACTCATAAAAGGTCAGGGTAGAAATACCCAAAGAATCCATCTAGGGACTATGGTCAAGATAGATTAAGAGAAATCTAAACATTCCTTGACTATATTGGAGGGGAAAGAAGAGCCTGAAGTGAGGTGTTCATTCATCAGTCACTCAACCAACCAACCATCCAAACAACCATCAGTTGAAAATGTCTATGAACATCCCTATTCAGAGAGACTATAGCCATGAAAGTGTTGTAGAGCAACCCTGATACAAAACGGGGTGCCTGACTGTGGGCCCTCACCCGCGCACTTAAAAGGACTTATCAACACTCTACTGCAGGGAGCAGCTTCTCATAACCATGCTGTTTCCAATCCAGAGGCACAGGGACCAGTGGGGCAGGGAACACGAGCAGCTACATTGCCCCTCACCTTCTACCAGGTAACCCCGAACAGTCCACCAGGCAGGGACTTCGCCATTATGTCTTACTGAGAATGGCCAAGACAAAAAATGCTCCAGGATGCTGGAGAGCTCACGGGGAATTGTACAAAATAGCAGCTGGTTCCAAGTGTGGTTCAATAATCTAGAAAGAATAGCTTCCAGGATAAATTCTCTCTGTCTTGTGTGTTGTTACAAACACAATCTTACTTCTCACAGCTGGTGCCTCTTAGTGCTGAGAAGCTGCATTTGGCGCCAAGACTCAAAGAGGGATGCAGGCTGAGGAGCATTCCCATGTAGTGAAGGAAGACTGTGCTTCATCCCATCAGTCTCAGAGGCCCCACCACCCTCCTAACTCTTCAGCCAGGCTTTCACCAAAGACAACATTTAGTAAGTTCTAATTAGCAGATACCACCCTTATCTAAAGCTGTATTTGCCCTAAAATCAAAGTTAGTCTATGGATTTCCAAATGCAGTCACAGTTCTAAGGCAGGGAGCCTTTTAGTTTACTTTTCAAAAGCAGTTTCCTGAGGGCAAGGAATGGGAGATTTTACTTCTCCCCTACAGCTGGCCCATCCCTCATCAATTTAAATGGGTGCAACAATTAGTTTTGCTTAATCTCATTAATCTCATTTCCGCTTAATCTCATTTCAAACACTCCACCCACAGCCATTAATCCTCAGTATTGCCTAAATCAACAGTCAGGTACAAAGGTTTTCCCAAACTGGCAGTTTGGATTGGATACCATCATAGATACAAAGACTTCATGTGGGCTTAATGTAGTTCAAGGGTTATGAAGGAGAGAAAAATCTTGAATGAAGCATCTCAGAAATTGAAAATCATGGTGGAACTGTTACAGGGCAGCCCGGATATAAAACGGGGTGCCTGACTGTGGGTCCTCACCCGCGCGCTTAAAAGGGACTTAATACTCCGCTGCAGACATACACAAAAGGTTAATAAAAGATTTATTCACAAGGGAAGGGGAAATGAGGAAATGTACAACTCAGGGAGAAAATAGGGAAATAAAGTCTTTAATGCGTCCTACCAGATCCGCAGATCTGGAATCCCAAATGGCACTCTGAGAGCTGGCCGCAGGCCAAGAGCCTGAAGCCAGGAGGCGAGCGAGAGAGTGGAAGACCCCAAGGCCCATGTGTTTGGTTTTTATACCAAACCTGGCTGCTTAACCCCACCCTCAGGTCCCAGCCACCTTCCCTTTGGTGGTGATGGGATTTGTCTTTCCCAATGTCCCGAGGGCTTTGGTCTGGAGTGGGGGTGGGTCCACAAAGCCTGCATGGGATTAGCACAGGACATCTGTAGGGTAAAGAAAATGTCAGGCTTTTCTGCCCTTCCGCCATCAGGATAGATGATGGATCCTTGTCCTGAATGCATGCCTGATGGCGGGCACCTGGAATAGGGTGTGGGCATAGGTAGATGGGATTCAGCTGAGCTAAGGCTGTGCTTTTTAAGGGCGGCGTCACGGGGACGCCAGTAGCAGCAGTAGAAGCCGAAGCCGAAAGAGAAGCCGAGAAGCAGCAGAACAAACGCTAGAGAGCCCAGATAGAGGGCTCCCTCCCAGATAGGCCTCCCAGCCCCCCAGCCAGCACCCCTGCCTGCCATATGCCTGGTGAACCCCAAATAAAAAACCTGCAAAACTACTGAGGACTCTGACTCCTCCTTTACCTGGTCTGCATGGGATCAGAGAACCTGCACTGTGCCCAGTTCCTGCCCTTACAACATCCTTTCCCCCTAACAGAACAAAGGTGATATTTAATGCAGTTTGAGCGCCAAGGAGATACCCCTGCATTCTGGTAACTGGTCTTCCAGCTTCCTTTACCTTTTCTTCCTGCATTTTCCTTGATAGAGAAGCCGTGAGTACTATGAAGTTCTTGAGTTTTACAATATCCTCTCAGGTATGGTTCATACTTTGCCTGTCATTCCCTCTGGATATCATAGACTATATGTTTCCACAAAACATGTGGAGAAATTCCACTGGATGCTGCAAGATCATGAGGAAATCAATTTAGAAGAGCAATGAATAATGATGAAACTTCAAGCAAAATTTCCCCAATTCACATAACCTTCTGGTCTCTTGCTACCTTCTGTTAAACAGCTTCAAAGTATAAGGCCCTTAACTCATTTGGTCAAGGAGTGAGAGAACGAGAGTCTTCATTTCTGCCCTAATTCCCTTTTCCTTGCAGTTTCTGCCAATTTCCAGAAGGGCTGGGGAAGGGGTTTCTTTGAGGGGACCAGAGGAAAGGGTAGAGGGGAAGACACCAGAGCTGGTTGCTAGCAACTGGATCTAAAGAGTACAAGGATCTGATCTAAAAAAAGCCAGGAGCTATTTCCAGAATGTGAGGGGAGAGAGAGAGAGGGAGGCCCTCTTGGCTTTGATCAGTTAGGGAAATGCAGGGCTGCTGAGTACAAGAACAGGACAAGGACTAATCCTGCCTGACCGCCCTCACTGTGTTCCCCGCACCCGTCACCCCCCCACCTCCACCCCAAGAATTTATTTTCCTCTCACAGCAGGCCATCACGAATAGTATCATGTCTGAGCAAGTCAGAAAAAAACTGGATTCTGAGGCCTTTCAAAGGACTCTGGGGGCTTTGGTGGTGGGGCGCTGACATGTATGTCAGCATGGTGACATACATGTGAGGAGGTGTGAGCCTACAGCCCTAACTCATATACAGTGTTGTAAACTATTGTCATCTCAATAAAGAAAAAAAAAAATGAGTTATCCATTATTCAAAACAAAACAAAAAACATGTTCAGGCTAAAGGCTGTATCTTCCAAAAGTTAAGTGTGTCAGAAGTTCCAAATCACTCAAAATTATTGGGAGCCTTGCAGAGAGCACAGTTAGCTTTTCAACTTTTCCCACAGAAGACCTTCAAGGCACAATTCCAAATTTCTTTGCCCCATCACTTAGCACCTTGCTGCCTGACCGATATCACATATCAGATTTCCCTGGTTCTAAATGATTATCACTATTTCCATTTCTGCCCTGCCAGCCCCTCCACCCCATGCCTCCAGGAGGTGGTAAGGTATGGAGTTCTGGGTTTTTCTCATAAACATTGATTGAGCCGGTGTGCCGTGCAAGACCTTAGGCTAAGTACAACATTGGCACTTTGTCCAGCAAGACTTGGCTGATGATTTAGGGCTGCAAGCCAAGGTGCAACATCACTGCATGCCTGGATTCCTCATTTGACTTCTTAAAGTCAACCCAAATACAGAACCATGGAAAGTCAACACTGGGGCCATCTTTGAGCACAACTACACACCTCCCATTGATATGATGAGTAAACAAGTGATTACATGAGTGAGTGAGCCAATTTCACAAAGCTGTTGACAGTGCCAGGACAACCCCAGATTTCTTGACCTCTCTATCTGAGTTTGGTTTTCTTTACAAGACATTCAGATTGGCATTAGTAAACTGTGTGCCTCCATCTGATTAGCTGTTCTGGACCCCCAAAATTCTCGCCCATTTTCCTTCACCTAGCTATTGCCTACTTATCCTTCAAAATTCAGCTCAAGAGTCACCTCCTTAGTGAGGGGCAGTGGCGCCATGTCCAGCCGCGAAGGTGGGAAGAAGCCCTTGAAGCAGCCCAAGAAGCAGGCCAAGGAGATGGATGAGGAAGATAAGGCATTCAAGCAGAAGCAGAAAGAGGAGCAGAAGAAACTCGAAGAGGGCCTCGCCAGGTGGCGCAGCGGTTGGGCACCGGGCTGTGAAGCTGCCCACAGCCTCTGTAGCGCCAGTTCGATCCCCGGCCGCAGGGCGAGGGTCCCACATGGCACACAGACCTCTCCTGCCGCCCGCTGCTCCCCTCAGCAGTGTACTTCGTCAGTCTGCTTGCTCTGCTCCCCGTTCTGGCTCTGGTGATTTCTCTCACTCTCCCGCGCTTCTGACTGTACACAGTGCTTGTATAAATAAATAAATAAATCTTAAAAAAAAAAAAAGAGTGTGGATTCCATTGATATAACTCAAATTTAAAAAAGAAAAAAAAGAAACTTGAGGAGCTAAAAGTGGAGGCTGCGGGGAAAGGCCCCCTGGCCACAGGTGGAATTAAGAAATCTGGCAAAAAGTAAGATGTTCCTAGTGCCTGAGGCAATAGTGGTCCTTAATTCCATTCGTATTTAAACGTGGATTCTCTGCCATAGTATCTTTTGATGCCAATAGCTAGAATGAAGTGTCTTGGAGCCTGTTGTACATTTAAGAATAAACTTTTGTAAAAAAAAAATAATAATAAAATAAAAAGTCATATGCTCGCTCATCTTTAGTTCTTCTCACTTAGCCATTTCTACCTTACCTGTGAGGTCAGAGAAAACCCAGTGTAGAATCCTGCCAAAGTGTGCTCATCTTCATCTTTGTTCTATCTTGAATTCTGTACTACCTGGAATTAAACCAACTCATTTGAAATGACAAAAAAAAAAAAAAAAAAAAAAGAGTCACCTCCTTAAGTTTTCTATAGTGCCTAGCAAAAGATAGGGGACCTGCTAGGTGGCCCCCTATACTCTTGACGTTCACAGTACTCACAGCAATGCACTGGAAACCGCCCCCTCCCACCAATCTGTAAACTTTTCAAGGTCAAAGATTATAATTCCATTGACTTTTATTAAAACAAAACCCAATATAATGTGTGATATATGCTGGTGCTCCTTCCTATTTGGTGAATGACAATACAAACAACATGATCCTCAGTGCAATGCATACCCCCACATTTGCAGAAATGATAGACTATACTTTGTGGACCCTGTGGAATCTTACAGCCTACACAGACAGCAGTAACAACATGTTATTTAAAAAATAAACTAAAGTACACAAGTGTATCACCAAGGTCCTAGTGTTTTAAAACCTCATTTTCCAAGCAAAGAAGGGGAAATCCATCAAAAGGCTAAAATCATCTACCAGTCTAGCAGAGAGAACTGGATTTCAAGGGCCTTATTAGGAACTCATGTTCCTGTCACTAAATTTGCTGCCCCACTGCCTGACCCTTAGACAAGAAAGACTTTATCAGTACAGCCTTTCATCCTCTGTCCCTTAGAAAGGGACAGAGAAAAGTGTGGGTTTCCATAGTCCTGTACCCAATGTCCTATTATCTTGGTTGGTCAAGGTTAAAGTACAAACAACAGTTAAGACATCTTAGGTACTTATCACTGGAACCATCTGTTTTAGAGGCAGCAGTAGGCCCAAAGACTTCTAGGACTTGAGACTTGTGAGTCATGCTGTACCCATTAGAGCTCTGTCAGGTGATGAATGGGAAAAAGGGACGACTTCCTGGCTTAGATTGGGGAAATTACTGGCCTCTTGCTGCCCTCTACTTCTTCATTAGTAGCAGAGGTTAACTTGGTTAAGTGACTGGAAAAGAAATGTCTAGATTAAAACTTAAGTGTCATAAAAAATAGATTATTTATGTTGTTATGTATCAACCTATATCTATATCATAGTTAATATTAATGGTAATTATTATTTATTACTAGTATCTATTTCTAGATATTACTCCATCTACTGGTGGAGTATAGGCTTGGAAAGAAGGGTGGTGAGAAGCTCTGAGATGGGTGTACATCTTCTACTTGTGCTTGTCAGTTCTCCATCCTGGGGACCAGGAAATATCACAGTCTGGCCACCAGCTACTATGGCATCCCTGAGCTTCCGTGGATAGCCCACTCTCTAGTTCTAGAGATAGACTCATTCGAATGACAGAGCTGGGAGGAAGAAGCCTTAGAGACCAGAGGGTGAGGAAGAAGAGAAACTTATTGAGTGTCAGCCAGAGTCTGAAATGGACACAGTGAGAATCTCCTCTAACCTTCCTAAACCACAAATCTTGATGGAAAGAGCATGTCTGTATGTACAAAGGGCGGGTACTTTCTTAGAGAATCTGGATGACTATTCTAAACTGCTCAGAGGTTTAGAATTTGTATTTATAGTGTATCAGGTTCCAAAATAAAATGTCCTATTTCATTAACCAACAAAATGTGATAAAAATCTAACTCAAGTTAATAACTCTGAACTATATGTGGAAACTGGGGAGTAAGTAGAAAAAATTCTAGGCATTATGTTCAAGCACAAGAAGGTTTGTTAAACTTTTACTCAGAGTCTAAGTCAGACTACATGATTCATTATGTGACTTTCTAGCCCCAAACAATAGCAGCAGGGAATTAACAAAGAGAGTGTTAGTATTATTAGAGTTAGGCATGCTGCCATAGGTAAAAAGAGAGCAATGACAAAACTTCTCCCAAAAAATCAACCCAATAACTAGAGGACAGCACTGTGTGGTTATCCAATGGGTGAACTCAAGTTACTTGGGTTCTAAAGTATATATAACTTAAGGGATTTTCTTTCTTGAAGAAGATTACAAATCTATAGTACATATGATATACAATTAGATATGAAAGGGAATATTTATTTTTAACGGGAAAGACAACACACACCCAAGTGATAAGAGTTCTAGAGGGTTAGATCCAACTTTCTTCTGAAATTTCTTAGCAATTCGTCAGAACTGTTTACATGAAAATATTTCCTTATTGTAAACTTGCTTCCCTTCCCACCTAGAACATACTAAGACACCCAGCTAGAGGCAGCATTTACAGGCCTGTGATAATGAGGGGTCTCACTGCTTAACACTCTGCTAGCTTCTCAGTAAAACTGCCTCTACCAAAGGAAACATGAGTTGTCTTGTGTCTCAAATGGAGACCCCTGAGTCCCACAGAAGAGGTGAAATGATATGCAGTTTACCTTACTGAGAAAGTCAGGGCAATATATATTTTAACACTTTCCTTTAAAAGTACAGGAAACTTTTCTCTTTAAAATTTGCTTTTAGGGCTCCCTGGTGGCACAAGGGGTTAAGCACTGCACTATGAAGCAATTTGCAGCCTCTGCAGCACAAGTTTGATCCCTGGCTGGCCAGGGAGCAACCCACATGGTGTGGCAGACCTCTCCTGTCTCGCCCGCTGCTCCCCTCAGCAGTGTATTTCAGTCAGTCTGCCTGTTCTGTTCCCCACTCTGTCTCTGGTGAATCCTCTCACCCCCCCACACACCTCTGGCCTATACCCCAGCTCTTGTATGCATAAATAAATAAATCTTTAAAAAATAATTAGCTTTTAAAGGCAATTAAAAGGGATTAAAAATTATCATATAAAAAACTGACAGTTTGTACAGTCCTGAGAATTTTAGCATATGGATAGTCATGTAACCACCCCTACCACAACAAGGATATAAGACAGATCTATCAACCCCAAATCTCCCTCATGCAAAAGTGTATATATTTAAAACAATATTGAAACAATATTGAAATAAATAACTTCCTTAGTTGTCACATTCACTACTATGAAATAATTCATTTTCCTCAAATGATAGTCCAAAGAAGCTCACTCTTTCCTGGCCTGCACACCCCTACGTCCAGTCTCCTGGAGATGGTGAAGCGTAGGATGACTTAGGAGGAATCATTTGAATCAGAAAGGACTGAAACTTTAAATGAAGAAGACTGTTTTAAAGTCCAAACTGGTCATTTTACAAATGAAAAAACTAAAAGACAATATTATTAACTGTGTCAACCCAGCATAGTCAATTGAAATTATGGGGAAATATGTCATGATTGAGATTCTTCACCACACCAGCTGTACATAGCATTCTTGCCCCATTCCCAGTTACCAATAAAACAAAAAAAAAATCACAGCTTCAAAAGAAGCCCCCAAAGGGGACTCTGTAAAAGGCATAGCTATAAAAGTAAACAGTAACAAGACCTGCTGACTGAGGAAAACAGCATTTGGAACATAATATGTGGCCATATGACATGCATTGTCCATTAGTAGCAAAAAACAAGACAAAACAAAAAAACCCCAAATAAGCTGTGAGTGATTCGTGAAGAAAAATAAACAAACTATGACCAGGTCTAAGGTCTCAGAATTTATCACCAGACTCTTGCTTATTGTAAAAAAAGGATCCTCACGGCCTATTTTTTTTTGAACGGGAAATGCAAAGACATTTCCCATGTGACTCTGGTGAAAGGCAGAAAGGCACAGTAAATAACAGTCCTGACAGAACAATGACAGAGTAACAAGTCCATTCCAGCCCAATCCTCTAACCAAGGACTGAATACAACACACCTGTGAATTGTTTCTGGCTCAACAGCATTTTCTTCACAAAGAAGCTGTTAGCACCAAGCAAGCTTCCGCTCACTGATCCCTGAAGCTTTCCCAGGCATAAGAATAGGAGACCATGGGCCAGCTCCTGCCCTTCTAAGAACCATTTTAAAAAGATAACTTGGGTTCTTTCCTCCCCTCTTCTACCACCACAGATCTTAAGGAAACAAAATCCCCACGGGAAAGCAAACTTTAAAAACCCGTAATAGCAGCATGAGATGAGGAGGCAAAGGGGTACAGCACAAACTGTAATGGAGAAGTGCTGAGTGTTTCTCCGCTGCCTCCCACCAGCCATGGCCAGGCAGGGCGCCCAGGCCTGAAGAGAAATAGCAGCACATGCTGCCATGGTGTTTGGTGGAGGGTTACCATGGGAACCTGCCTCTTGGCTCAAATGCTGAGCATCCTTCTGCAGTCACATCCTTATGTTTTCCAGGCCTGAAGTGGAAGTATGGAAATATAATAAAGGAGGTAGAATCGGGGTGGGGTGGGGAGCTGTCAGTCATGATGAAGCAAATAGACTGTTGGAGATCTGGAAAGTCTTTTCCCACTGCATTGAAGGTGTCAAGACAGAAACAGAAAATGTGTGGTCATTAGATAGAAATTTTACTCTATGTCCTGCGACAAATTTATTTATTCATTCATTCACTTGTTCATTCTTACATAAGGCTAATTTTATGGGCACCCAACCATACGCAAAGGCACTACATGGGCACTGGAAATGTAAGGAGAAATAAGATACAGTCCTCACTCTGAGGGAGCTCACAGTCCACACAGAACACACACATAGATATAAACACACAGTGTTTGTGTTATTGGTGCAAAAACACATGTGTACATACAGAATTGACAAACTGAAGGCAATTATTTCTTAGAACTGGTGTGAGGAGCTAGTCTTATGAGCTGTGATAAAAGTATGGGCTCCTGAAGAAGCTTGTTCAATGGACTAAAGGGAGAATATTGTCCAGCAGGGCACAACGCAAGCATGTGCTATGCATGCCACATGTGACGTACTCAGAAACTACCGAGAATGAAAGCACTTTCAGATGCCCAGCTACTGTTCCATGTGCCTCATTCAATCCCCACAGTGACTCTACAGAGTAGGTAATGCAATGACATTTACAGATAAAAAAACAGGCTGCAGGAGGTAAAAGAGCTTACCCAAGGTCACTGGTATTGGCATTGGGTGGCAGAGCCAGGCTTTTGTTCCAAAGTCCCTGCTCTTAACCTCAACATCATGCTCAGAAAGGCTGGGTTAAAGGATACTTAGGGAGAGAGGAGAAGCAAGAGCCAAGGCTGCTGGGAGGAAGCAAGCTTCAGGAGTTGGATTAGAATACTTTAAACACCATTTAAAAAAGTTTGGTCATGAGACACCATTATGGGTTTTTATGCTAGGACGGGTCATAATGAGAACTGCTTATGATGGCGCTTCTGAGATCATATGTAGTAAGGTAGAATGGAGGAGAAACAGACTGAAGGTTTCAACGGTAGGGAGGAGATCACGTGTAGTTTAAAGTAAGCCAAGACCCCTGTCATTGGTTCACTGCAACGTCTGGTATACAAGAAGCTTCCAGAAGGGTTGGTTAAGTATATATTTCAAAGTTGTCTTAGCTTGCAGGCAGGGAAATAAGGGTCCCAATGAAGTAGTTTATTTCGGAGGTACCAGCAGAAGAATGAGAAGTGGTACAGAAGAGAGGGCAGCTGATAAGAGAGCCTTTTCAGAGACAGCCACAATGGTGGACAGATGGAGTTTAATCATGTGCGCCACATGGTATAAGGCACACACATCAGCACCATTATGTACGAAGAGTGGGGGAGTTGCGGTATTTAAACAAGCTCTGTCAGAAGTTTGAATGTTAATTCTATGGCACCAGAATGGTAATAGTGTGTGTAGCTTGGGGAAGGGGAGTCAGACACAGAGGTACAGCTGGACTCATGGGCACTGACCATCAGGCACATGTGGGCTGGGTGGAGAGATCGCCTATCAAGCCAATTTTGGGCCAAAGTTGAAAGAAGGTAAACTATGAGATGTCATTTCTCCAAGAGAACATTCCCAGTGAGTTTCTCTGTATTTTTCACTAGGACATAAATAAGTTTTTCCTTCCTCCACCAGAAATTATGTTCTCAGTGGTGGTGGGAAACTGATGTTTTGTTCAATTTCATTTCTTGGGTGAGTTCCAGAAAACTTCACTGCACAGTATGGGTAGCTTCTGCATGTCAATCAAAGTTGAAAGCTTGAAATTCTATCAAGCAGCATTAATACTAAAGCTTGAGCAGAAGAAGGAGGAAGGGAAAGAGGAGGAGAAAAGGAGAAAAAGGCTTCTGCTAGAATTAGCACAACCGCTCTCATATCTGAATCTTTACACAAAATTTAGAATATTGCCTAAAGTTTTCTAAGCCAAGGGAACCAGAAACTAACGTGACATGTTTTTCTGGCTAATGGTGAAGCATTCATCTCAAAGGAATATTTCTCCCCCTCCCCACCTGCCCAGCCACCCTCTTTCCTCACCGTGGCTTTCCCTCTCACCTTCCCGCCCCACAGATTTCTTGTCCACCCAAGTTGTTCTGTTTTCCATCAGAACTGCATTCCCTGAAAGCAGATCCCCACCTATTGTCCAGTTTGAATGGTAAAAACTTCCCAAGCCTATAACACAACTGTGTCTGCTCCAAGAGGACCAAAGGAAGCAAATTCACAGAGTCTGTTCTACTGTGAAAAGACCAGAGGTTCTTGTTTCAAAGCATGGTCCTGGCACTACCTCAAAAGACTAACGCCATGGCTATGTGGTTAGAGTATAACACCGCCTCTAAACGATTTATTGAATTCCTCCGAAGACATGAAACAGTCAATGCACTTTTCAAACCTTAAGACAATCTCACAAATATAACTCTCACCCAACTTGTTGACCGATGGCAGTAAGTAGGTGGCAATCTTGTTGAGTGAAGTTAGGCAGGAGGTTTAGAGACATACCGCAGGGAGAACTGTCTTCTTGGCACTGCTCTCTTAGTCATTGCATGGCTCCGTTGGCAAATTAAAATTCCCTCTAATGACCTTATAAGTAATCAACGGTTATAGCCAACATCTAAACAAACACAAGTAGATTTATTTGACAAGTTAATACTAAATTTAAACCTGTCACAACAGAGATCATTTCAAAGTCATGTGAAGACCACAGTGCAAGTATAAATTCAACCACCTTCAAGATACTCAAGCCACTTTCCAGACGTTGCCTCATTTGCTCTTTCACCCTCAGGACAGAGGATAGTTCTGGCAAGTTATGAATACTTCCTGTCCCTGGATGAATTGGAAAAGGTATGGCTGAGGGTGAAAAATTCTAGCTTTTGAAAAGCACAGCAGGACAATTCAAGGCACCAAGGACGAATCACCAAACTAAGGGGAACGCAGAACAAAGGAGACACAGGTGTCTTTTGAGAGCAGACGGTGAGAGACAGCCTTTACAGAGCTGAGTATCAAACGAAGCTCATTAGGCCTTGGCAAGGCTCATTAAAGAGAGCGTCAGACAGGGCGCTGACTCATGGGAGCGGCTCAAGTGTGGTCCAGAGTGGCATGTCCTCCCTGAGGCTGCAACCGCCAGCGAGATGGTGATGGAAGGTGGGTGAGCCATCCATCAATGTCTTCAAAGGCCTCTGGAGTGAAGCCACAATGTTCCAGCCAAGTGTGCGGCGTGCTGACCTGCTCCACAGCCAGAACCCGGTGTAGGCCTGGAAGATAACCTGTGACTGATCAAGTCAACTAGTGTAAACTGGTGGGTGCACACCATCCTCTCCTTCCATGAGTAAGGCCTCTACCATTAGTGGTTATTTATAGTTTAATTCTACCAATTAACAAAAAGATAAAAGAAGTAGAGGAGATGACATAGAAGAATGGTTAAGTGGTTAAAATCAGACTGTCTGAATCTAAATCCAGTCTCTGTCACTTATAACTCTTATAATCCTGGGAAGAAGGTGAACATTCTTTATTTTTAATTTGTTTTATTTTTCACATCATTGTTCATTTTCAGACAATATTTGCTTCCCCCCCCCCCACCTCAGGTGTAGTCCCCATAGAGTATCCTTCACCAGTGCATCCGGGCACCATCACCTCAGTTCCCTGTGCTCCTCCCTCTGATCCCTCTCCCTCCTCCTCCCCTGCAGGATGTCTCTGATTTATAATTGTCCATTTTTGCTTTGTTGTGCATTGTACTGTTATTTTTTTTACAATGATGTCTTATTTGGTTCCCCTATATTCCTGCTATAAGTGCCCTTTTTCCTTCTGACTTGTTTGACTGAACATAATTTTTTCCAGCTCCATCCATGTTGCTGTGAATGGCATGAGTTTATCTTTTTTGATTGCTGAATAGTAATTGTGTATATATAGCATAGCTTCTTGATCCAGTCATCTAATTTTGGGCATTTGGGTTATTTCCAAGCCTTACCTATTATAAACAGTGCTGCAATAAACATAGAGGTGCAGGTATCCTTTGAATTAATGTTTTTGTCCTTTGGGTAGATCCTTAGGAGTGGAACTGCTGGGTCAAATGGTAGCTCCATTTTTAGTATTCTGAAGAACCTCCATACAGCTTTCCATAGTGGTTGGAGCAGTTTGCATTCCCACCTGCAGTTTAGGAGAGTTCCTTTTTCACCACATCCTCGCCAACATTTGTTGTTGCTAGTTTTTTTTTAATATGTGCCATTCTTACTAGTGTAAGGTAGTAACTCATTGTAGTTTTGATTTGCATTTCCCTGATGATAAGGGATGCTGAACATTTTTTCATATGCCTGTTGGCCATTTGCATTTCCTCTTTGGAGAAGTGTCTTTTAGGTCCTTCTGTCCATTTTTTGACTGGATTGTTTACTTTGCTTTTGTTGAGTCCTGTGAGTTCTTTGTATATCTTTGTGATAAGTCCCTTATCAGTTGTATGGAGTATAATATTTTTCTCCCAATCAGTAGGGCGTCTCTTTCTTTTGGTTAATGTCTCTTTAGCTGTACAGAAGCTTTTTAGTTTGATGTAATCCCAGCTGTTTATCTTTTCCTTCACTTTCTTTGCTTTGGGGGAAACATCTTTACAAATGTTACTGAGATACATTTCTTATAGTGTTTAGCCTATATTTTGTTCTTTTATTATTTAGTACAAAACTGATAAACAGTTCATTCTCAGTAAAATTTTGTAGAATGCAGGAATAACTGCTGCTTGAGATAATAACCTCAGTCAGATGCAATCTTAACCTGAAGCCATTGTGAGAATTAATATCAGGAATCTACTGACATACTTGTCCCTTACCGTCATTTAAATATTTACCTTTATTTTTTTTTTTTTGCTTTTAAAAGACATCATAGTGACTGATTTCCTTTATTTAACCAAAATGAGCACTAAATCAAAACATTAAAAAATATTCTTGAATAAGAATGTCTCTAACAATTTAAGTGGTAAAAATTATTTTTAAAACAATCATTTAAAGTCTCTGGAAATTGTCCTCAGAGCATATGGGAAATGGAAAAACACTCAAGAAAACCTATGACATCTGGGTAAGAACAGGAAGAGCCTGTGGCATTTTTCAGCCCCTGACCCAAGCTTCCCCCCCACTCCTTCCAGAAACTCCACCCTGGAGCGCTCTGCTGGCTGGGCAGGCCCTTCCCCAGCTTGAAGTCTGGGACTATGATCTCACCCCAGGAGGAGTGAACTGCCAGCATTTCCCAAATAGACAAAAACTGAGAGAAATACTTCCTAGCAGATACGCCTTACAACAAATGCTAAAGTAAGTTCTTGAGACTGAATATACTCAGGGTAAAATAGAGGGCCTGTGAGGCTAAGAATGTAGGCAATCACAAAAGACAAATATTACATTTGTCTTTTCCTTTTTTAAAAAAACTAATTTAAAAAGCAACTACCTAAAACAATATGCATATAACTGTATTGCTGGATTTGCAATACATAGAAACATAGTATATCTGACAGTAACAGCTCTCAAAGGAGTCAAGTGACACCAGCAAAGCAGTGACACCAGAGAGTAACTCAAATCCACAAAAAGGGATGAAGAGAACCAGAAATGGTAAGTAAGAGCGTTACTATAACAAGCTCTACAAATATATACTTACTCTTGATCTCCTTTATAATTGCTTTCCTTTCTTCTCTCAGCTGCTTAAAAAAGTATAAGGTTATATAAAACACTAATTGCAATAATTGGGGGGTATGTAACATATATAAATGTAGTATATATAACAACAGTATCACAAAAAGGGAAGTGGAAAAGGAGATCTATAAGGATAATGTTTCTATATTTTACTGGAACTAATCATTAGAAATCTAAAGTAGATTTTGACAAGTTAAGAAATACATGTAAGGGGTCTCCCTGGTGGCACAAGGGATTAAGCACAGCACTATGAAGCAATCTGCAGCTACTGCAGGACGAGTTCAATCCCCAGCTAGGGAGCTGACCCACATGGTGCAGCAGACCTCCTCAGTGTTACCTGCTGCTCTCCTCAGCGGTCTGTTTCAGTCAATCTGTCTGTTCTGCTCCCCACTCTGTCTCTGGTAAATCCTCTCACCCACCCCACTCCCCACACCTCAGGCCTACACCCCAGCTCTTGTATGCATAAATAAATAAATCTTTTTTAAAAAAAAGCTAAAAAAAAAAGGAATATATGTAAGCCTTAGAAGGATTACTAAGAAAATAACTCAAAAATATAATTTAAAAACCATTAAAGGAATTAAATTTTTATGCTAGAAATATCTTTTAACACAAAAGCAAATAAAAGAGGTATAAAGGAACAAAAAATACATGAGACATGGGTGGGGGAGGCAATGTGGCAGATATAAATCTAAATCCAAATACATTTACTGCAAATGACCATTAAAGAACGAGAAAGGCTATATAAGCACATACAATAAGACCAAAAACTACTAGAAATAAAGAGAGACATTTCATAATAATAAAAAGACTAATACATCAAGAAAATATATATTGTGGCCTCCCGGGCGCAGCGGTTGAGCGCTGGGTTGTGAAGCTGCCCGTAGCCTCTGCGGCGCCGGTTCGATCCCCGGCTGCTCCCAGCCACCGGGGGAGGGTCCCACATGGCGCGCAGACCTCTCTGCCGCCCGCTGCTCCCCTCAGCAGTGTACTTCGGCCCTTCTGCCTGCTCTGCTCCCCACTCTGGCTCTGGTGAATTCTCTCACCCTCCCGCACTTCTGACTGTGCCCAGTGCTTGTATAAATAAATAAATAAATCTTTAAAAAAAAAAAAAAAGAAAATATATATTGTAAAAAAAAGATATATTATAAAAATATATGCACCATTTTAATTTCCCATTGTTGCTATACCAGATTACCAAAAACTTAGTGGCCACAAAAATATACCATCTTACGGCTCTAGAAATCAGAAGTCCGAAATGAGCATTTGAGGACTAAAATCAAGGTGTCAGCAGCACTGTTCTTTTTGGAGACTCCAGGGGTGAATTCACGGCCTTGCCTTTTTGAGCTCCCAGGGGTCACTTGCATTCCCTTCCTCTATTTTCAGTGCACATGTTCCAACCCCTGCTCTGCCTGCACACTTCCTTCCCATTTCCTTTCCTCCACATTCCTTTCCTTATCAAGATGTTTAACTTAAATGTTTCTGCAAGTCCCTTTGCCATGTAAGGCAACATATTCACAGGTTGCAGGGATGAGAATGTGAATACCTTTAGGGGACATTATTCTACACAACGTATAGAACTATGAAGATCAAAAACAGATGTATTGAAAATTGAAAGAACTGGAGAGAACTAGACAATTTAACAGTAATAGAGACTTCAATACTCTACTTTCAGTAATGAATAGAAAAACGAGGCACAAGATGAACAAGGAAACAGAAAACTTAATATTATAAGCAAATTGGACCTAAATTATCTACAGAACACTCCATCCAGCAAATGCAGGATACATGTTCTTCTGAACAAGCATATGGAAGCTTTTCCAGGACAGGCCACATGTTAGGCCATAAAATTAATCTCAGAGAAGCTAAAAGAATTGAAACCATATAAAGTATACTCTCTTATCGCGATGGAGTCGTATTAGAAATCAGTAATGGGAAATTCACAAATATATGGAAATTATAGAACATACTCCTAAGTAACCAATGATTCAAAAAAATAATCACAGGGAAACTGGGAAAAACTTTAAGATGAATGAAAGCAAACCAAAACATAACAAAAGTTATGGAATACAGTGCTTAAAAGGAATTTTATAGCTGTAAATTTCTGTATTTCAAAAAAGAAAGATCTCAAATTGATAACCTACACTTCTGCCCTAAGAACCTAGAAAAAGAAGATCAAACTAAACACAAAGCAGCAGAAGAAAGGAAATGATAAATAGGAGAATAAGTAAAATAACAAATAGAAAAACAAGAGAAAATGAACAAAACAGGAAGTTAGTTCTTAGAAAACATCAACAAAATTTACAAACCTTTAGCTAGACTGCCCAAGAAAAAAGGAGAAAAAACTCACTTTTAATTATAAAGATCGGAATCAAAAGGGGGACCAACCACAGACCTTACAGAAATCAAAAGGATTATAAGGGAATTTTTATGTATACAAGAACCAGAGTACAGGCCAGAGGTGTGGGGGTGGGGGGGTGGTGAGAGGATTCACCAGAGACAGAATCAGGAATAAACAGGCAGATCGACTGAAATACACTGCTGAGGGGAGCAGCGGGCAAGTCAGGAGAGGTCTGCTGGGCATATGGGTTGCTCCCTAGCCAGCTGGGGATTGAACTCATGCTGCAGAGGCTGCGGATTGCTTCATAGTATGGTGCTCAACCCCTTGCGCCACCAGGGAAGTCAAAAGAATCTTTTTTTTTAAGATTTATTTTTATTTATTTATGCATACAAGAACTGGGGTGTAGGTCAGAGGTGCAGTGAGCAGGGGGAGTTCACCAGAGACAGATGGGGGAGCAGAACAGGCAGATCTTCTGAAATACACTGCTGAGGGGGCGCAGTGGACCAGACAGGAGATGTCTGCTGCACCATGTGGGTCACCTCCCTGGGCGGGGATCGAACTCTGTGCTGCAATGGTTGCCAAGAATTTCATAGTGCTGAGATTTAACCCCTTGTACCACCAGGGAGGCCCTATAAGGAAATCTTATGGCAACCATAGTTTAGATGAAATGGACCAATTCCTAGAAAAAGAAGAATTACCGAAACTAACTTAAAAAATACAAAACTGGGGCCTTCCCTGGTGGCGCAGGCGGTTGAGCACAGCTCTGTGAAGCTTTCCGCAGTCTCTGCAGCGCTGGTTTGATCCTGGCCAGCGGGTAAGGGTCCCACATGGCATGGCAGACCTATCCTGTCTCCCTCACTGCTCCGCTCAGCAGTGTATTTCGTCAGTCTGCCGGTTAAGTTCCCTGCTCTGTCTCTGGTGAATCCTCTCACCCTCCCGCGCATCTGGCCTGTACCCTGGTTCTTGTATAAATGAGTAACTAAATCTTTAAATAATAAAATTTTAAAAAAATAGAAAACTGGAACAGACATCTAACAGTTAAAAAACTTAATTTAGTAGCTCAAAAACTCCCTACCAAGGAAAGACCAGCCCCAAATGACCTCACTAGTTAATCCAACCAAACATTCAAAGAATTAACATGAATCCTGCCACATCCTGCTTCTCTATTTCCCTTCTGAGAAAACCACCTTAATCAATCTCTTTCAGGAGTGTCTGCACTTCTAGCTCTGCTTCTAGGAGACTTGACCTAGGAAACCGCTATAACAAGAAATTCATCATGATTCACTGCAGAATTACCTCACCGTGCTGGGTAAGCGGTGATCATTTTTCACCACAATTTCTTTGAAATCCCTCATGAGTGAATAGGCAATGAGTACATGTAGAAATGCCTGCTACCACCATTCATGATAATGCAAACAAATAATACTTTGAGACCTAGATAAGAGATGTGAATTTTAAATTTTCATGTTTTCAGGATACATTTTATTTGCTTTGTGTGTGTCTTTGGTAAACTCCATGAAGGCAGAAACACTGTTACACTTTTCCACCATCTTAAGTACCTTCACACAAATATAGTTTGACTGTGGGAATTGTGAGTACTCCAACTAGAGGGCTGATGTGTGGACAGAAGAGGATGAAGAACTCTTCTAATGACTGTGGATTCACCTTTTTTCTGCCCTCAGCTGGTAATGCCCACTCTGGTCACTGTGGGTCAATGTGTCCTGTGATGTCTCTTTATCCCTGTTAGGCACCTGTCTGGGGAATAATAAAAGTCTGAATTGATGAAGTGAGACATAAAATTGAGGTCAGAAGACAGTTAGATAAGCCAGAGATCATACACTAGGCAAGGAGGTTAATGACCTTTCACAAGAAATTGATCTTTTACCATTTGAATGATTAATCAAACATCGGGGGAGATTTTGTCAGTTGATGATATCTATGTGGCTGAAAGAGAAATTTCATGGTCCCAAACTGAGTATACGATTCTATATGTACCATTTCTTTAAATTCTTTAAATCTTTATTGAAGGCTCTCATACATGACTAGCAGGAACAAGAACTGGTAGAATCTTATGGAGAATAATTTGGAAAATTCTATCAAAGTTACACAGTTTGATAAGCATAATGACCCCCAAAATTCCAATTCTAAGAATGCACACTACGGGTGACATCATATGCACAAGGATATTTTATGCAAAATTAATTGTAATAAGAAACATAGGCTATTCATAATCATCAAAACTGCATGGTATTGGAACAAGAAGAGACATACAAACCAATGGAATCAAATGGAAAATCCAGAAATAAACCCACAGATTTATGGTCAACTAATCTTTGACAAAGGAGCAAAGACTATGCATTGGAGCAAAGAAAGTTTGTTCAATAAATGGTGCTGGGAAAACTGGGTTGCTACATGCAAAAGAATGAAGCTTGACCACTACCTCACACCATACACAAAAATCAACTCAAAATGGATTAAAGAACTAGACATAAGACCTGAAACCATAAAATACATAGAAGGAAATACAGGCGAAACACTACGTGATTTGCATATCAAAGACATCTTTACAGACACATCACCCAAAGCAGTGATAGTGAAGGCAAAGATAAACAGCTGGGACTACATCAAATTAAAGAGCTTCTGCACAGCAAAAGAGACAATAACAAAAACAAAGAGAAACCCCACCAACTGGGAGAACATTTTTGCACCCAACACTAATGATAAAGGACTGATCACAAAAATCTGCAAAGAGCTAATGAGACTCAGCAACAACAAAGAAAATAATCCAGTCAAAAAATGGGCAGAAGAGCTAAAAAGAAACTTCTCTGAAGAGGAAATGCAAATGGCCAACAGGCATATGAAAAAATGTTCAACATCACTTGTAATCAGGGAAATGCAAATCAAAACTACCATGAGATACCATCTTACACCAGTGAGAATGGCACATATTAAAAAAACTAGCAACAACAAATGTTGGCGAGGGTGTGGAGAAAAAGGAACTCTTCTGCACTGTTGGTGGGAGTGTAAACTGGTCCAACCACTATGGAGAGCTGTGTGGAGATTTCTGGACCTACTAAACATAGAGCTTCCATATGATCCAGCAATTCCACTCCTAGGTCTTTACCCAAAGGACACAGAAACATCCATTCCAAAGAACACCTGCACCCCTATGTTTTAGCAGCACTATTTACAATAGCTAAGCTTTGGAAACAGCCCAAATGCCCAAAAATAGATGACTGGATCAAGAAGATGTGGTACATATACACCATGGAATATTACTCAGCATTCAAAAAAGATAAACACATGCCATTTGCAGCAACATGGATGGCGCTGGAAGGGATCATGCTCAGTGAAATAAGCCAAAAAGAAAAAGAAAAATACCGGATGGTCTCACTCATAGCAGGAATCTAGAAAACTTAAATAAGGGACCAGGAAAATTAATAACTATAAGAAAGTGAAAATCAAAATCAACAAAAACTATGAACCAGAGACACTTTTTGGGGGGTGGGGGCCGGGAGGGGAGGGATTGGGGTCAGAATGGGGCATTTGCAATTGTATGGGGGAATATAAAAATAAATTTATTATTTAAAAAAATAAATAAATAATAAATAAATAAATAAATTTTTACATCAAAAAAAAAAAAAAAAGAAACATAGGCTATTACTCAATTGTCCATCAGTGAGAAACTGGTTAAACACATCTGTTAGGGGAAGTACCGTGTTCCCCACTTCCACGAAGCGAGGGGCAGAACTAGGCAGCCAGGTGGGTGTATGTATGTGAGGCAGAGATAGTGGAGAAGAAAGTCTCCTTTGGTTTTTGGAATTGGACTTGCAGCAGAGATTTGGGGGAACTTGGAGGAGACACACAGAGATCTGTAGAAACAGCTGAAAGAGACACGTAGGGGAGGGACCTGTGGTACAGCTGACAATGGCAGCTATTTCCTTGATTTGTACTTGATTTTGCTCCTTTAGTCCCAGGCTTTCCTGGTCCCTCTGTCCCCCTTTCTATGTTTCCCTACCAGAGGGTACCTTAGACTTATGGCAAGCTTTCAGGCCTCAGCAGCCTGCTTTGGGCAGAAACATGTTTGGCTGTGCATTTACCAACAGGGGATGGATAACTTGGGGTGTTTCATTTGGAATAACCTTTCTTTTTCTCTCTCTATGCACACTAATTCTGTTAAAGTTCTTTCACACTAAGAGTCTCCTTTGTGCACACAGAAGGCGAAATCTCTTTTTTTTTTAATATTTCTCTTTTTTTTTAATAGAAGCATGTTTTATTTATTTATTTATTTTATTTGTTTGTTTGTTTGTTTATACAAGCACTGGGTACAGTCAGAAGCACGGGAGGGTGAGAGAATTCACCAGAGCCAGAGCGGGGAGCAGAGCAGGCAGAAGGACCAAAGTACACTGCTGAGGGGAGCAGCGGGCGGCAGGAGAGGTCTGCGGGCCATGCGGGACCTCCTCTGGTGGCCGGGGAGCAGCCGGGATCGAACCGGCGCCGCAGAGGCAGCTTCGTAACCCAGCGCTCAACCACTGCGCCACCGGGGAGGCCCGCCAAATCTCTTTAGAATACACACTAGCATATCCAAAAGAAAGAGTGAAGCTATAAAAAAAAAATGAAAAAGCTCTCCATGAACTGATAAGACAGATTCTTAAGATTGCTACATTTCAAAAAAAGCAAGGTACAAAGAGCACATATACTGTAAGGGGGAAAGGAACAAAGTATATATCTTATTTGTAATTTACATGCATGAAAAATCTCTGGAAATAAGAAATTATTAATACTCATCTTCCTATTTCAGGGCCAGAGGGTACTGGGTATAGTGGTAGAAGGAATATTTTCTCCACAATACTTTTCTCATGATTTTGATTTTTGAAATATACTTGATGTATTCCCACTTAAAAACTTAAACACATTTAAGATATTTAAGATAATCTTGAAAAATGCCTACTATGTATAGAAGGTTTTACACATAACTCAGCTTTTCAGGAGTTTCTAGCTCACTTGATGAGGTAAAAGGCAGCCAGCAATCATAACACCATAGTGTTAAAAAGCCATCTCAGGATATTCTGCATTTCACCAAGTCTAAATTGTGATTCATTTTGAATAATAGCATGACCTGATATGTCACTAGGAAAAGAAAGACAGTGACCAGTTATTATGGCACCAGGCTTCCTTTTCATTTAGAATTTTCATTTTATATACAATGAGAGATCCTTTTTAGATATTTATTTACACATTGATTCTTATCATGTATCAGTGCTAGGTGATATATGATATTATATAAGAGAAATGAAAGTGAAATAAATTAAAGAATTCTGAAAACTTCTTAGTATGGTCTGTCATAGTAAGGGTATTTTTTTTTTTAAGATTTATTTATTTATTTATTTATTTATACAAGCACTGGGTACAGTCAGAAGCGCGGGAGGGTGAGAGAATTCACCAGAGCCAGAGAGGGGAGCAGAGCAGGCAGAAGGACCGAAGTACACTGCTGAGGGGAGCAGCGGGCGGCAGGAGAGGTCTGCGTGCCATGTGGGACCCTCCTCGGGTGGCTAGGGAGCAGCCGGATTGAACCCACAGCCGCAGAGGCCGTGGGCAACTTCGCAACCAGCGCTCAACCGCTGCGCCACCGGGGAGGCCCGTAGTAAGAGTTTTTAATCAGTTTTTAAATTCAGAATCATCAATGTCCATGTTTTACCACACAGTATTGTTCTCTGTTCTATCAAAAACATTGGTGATATAGCAGCTTTTGAAAGAGTATTCCACTAAGGTTTCCAGAATTTCTTCCAAGCTGAAACCTTATCTGTAAATTTTCATGCACAACTGTATCAGTGCAGCTACAAGACCAGTTGTGATTATAATACATACCCAGATCCCAGAGATACTGGAATGTGAAGAAAGAAGAAAAAAAAGCGTTGCCTCTTAAAATTGCTTAAATGTGGGAGATAAGTAGTATCAGGACAGAAGGGATCCCTGAGGTGTCATAGAAGACTCCTAGATGAGGCAGAAGTGAGAGAAGACACTAGAGAATGAGAGGGCCTTTGGAGGCAGAAATGAAGGGCCTCCCTGGTGGTGCAAGGGGTTAAGCACAGCACTATGAAGCTATCTGCAGTTCTATCCCCTGCCGGTCAGGGAGCAACCCACATTGCACAGCAGACTTCTCCTGACATGTGCACTGCTCCCCTCAGCAGTGTTTTCAGTCAGTCTGCCTGTTCTGCTTCCTACTCTGTCTCTGGTGAATCCTCTTACACACCCCCGCCCCGCACCTCTGGCTTGTACCCCAGTTCTTATAGGCATAAATAAATAAATCCTTAAAATTTAAAAAAAAAAAAAAAAAGAGTCACATAAGGAAAACAACCTGGCAAAGGAAAGAGAAACTGTGGACTGGAGGGGAAGGTTTGTTTACGTAGAAATGGAGGTGAGCTGAGGCTGGGCAGTCTGGGCCCTGCTGCTGTGCCCTGAAGGCAGGCTAAAGTTCAGACTTATCCTCTGGGCAAACAGGAAATCAGCATGCAGCTTGAGATGGGACACTAACTTTAGAAGTCATCAAAATTGGAGATTTGGAAGCAATCATTTCTTGGAAATTCTTCTAAAAAATGGGATATATTGTCCTTTGAGGAAGACAAAAAAAAACTGTTTGAAGGTGGCAGTCACACAGATTTTCAAATCTAGCCTTTCAATTCTTCTATAAAGAAACCATTGTTTTCTTACAAATAGAAATGAAAAAAAAATAACATAAATTTCTAAATAGAAATTTATTTATTTTTTTTTAAGATTTTTATTTATTTGTTTATACAAACACTGGATACAGTCAGAGCGCGGGAGGTGAGAGAATTCACCAGAGCCAGAGGGGGAGCAGAGCAGGCAGAAAGACCGAAGTACACTGCTGAGGGAGCAGCGGGCGGCAGGAGAGGTCTGCATGCCATGTGGGACCTCCTCCGGTGGCCGGGAGTAGCCGGGATCAACCGGCGCTGCAGAGGCTGCGGGCAGTTCGCAACCCAGCGCTCAACCGCTGACCGGGAGCCTCTAAATAGAAATTTAAAAGATATTAATCACTAATAGTTCTGCCGGGGATTTCAGATTTCATCTCTGTGGTACTTTATTCTCTGCGTAGGTAATTATCAACTACTGCTTTCTCCCACATCTGGCAATGCTAAACACAGTGCATTTGGGTACCTGAAATGGGTTGCTCTTAGGTGAGTAAGAAATCACAGCTATCAGAAGAAAATTGTCTTGCTGACTTGAGCACTACCAATGCCACTGAAAGCCCCTTAATATTAATCATGGAATGATGGTGTCATTTAGGGAAAAACTCATTAACAACTGAGTAAACTCAGATTAAGTAATATATTTCATCCAATTTATTTATTGGCAAAAAATATATTTGATTGACAGAAAATGTAAAACGTAATATTCAGAGAACTGGGGCACTAAAGGTGACGTGAATGATGACAGCGACTTTTGCTGGCAGTTTAGAAACACACATGCCCAAGGAGGCACATTTAAGGAGATCTGAAACGGCTTTGTTCATAATGGTAGAAAATAATCAACAAGGTCTATGTCCATAAATTGGGGACGTGATGGACATGTAAAAGTATAATAGATCTACAAAACATTCTGTTGAATTTTAAAAAGCAAGTTGTAGATACATTTAATATAATGCCATTTATGAAAACATACATTAAACTGTAGAGTTTCTGTGGCTGTGTATGTGTGCATGTCAGTGGAAGGACATGCTCTATAACTAAGAACAATAAGGATGTGGGGCCTCCCTGGTGGTACAGAGGTTAAGTCTGAGTGCTATCATCATGTTGGCCTGAGGTCAATCCCCGGCCAGGGAGCTAATCCACATGGTGCAGCAGAACTCTTCTGTCTTGCCTGCTGCTCCCCTCAGCAGTGTATTTCAGTAGTTCCACCTGTTCTGCTCCCCACTCTGTCTCTGGTGAATCCTCTCACCACCCTGCACCTCTGGCCTACACCCCAGTTCTTGTATGCATAAATAAATAAAAATAAATCTTTTTTTTAAAAGGAATGTTTATGTACAGCTTATGAAATTTAAATTTATTTTTAAAGAAAATAATAGTTTATTAAATGCTGTCCAAATCTCTGGTTCACTCAGGAAATTACAAATGTGGTGGCTTTCTGTAGGTATGGATTTGGATTCAAATGAGCATTAGAAATATTTTTCTATATTGTGCATGTTCACAGCACTATATATGTCAGTGGTTGAAGTGATAAAGAATTTAAAAATAATTTATATTAAAAATAAATATGACATAGAAATAAATGCAAAACAAATATAAGGTTCATCTTACCCTTGCCACGTCTATGAATCTGTAGGATATATATTATTTCAAATAAAGTTTCAGTACTAATGTCTAGAGGAACAAGCTGCCTTATGGTTTAAAACTAGTGCTTTTGCCTAGTTTCCAAGACCCTAATAACACAGATGCTAAGTGTAGCCTTAGGCATCTTTCATCAATGTCAAGCATTCAGAATGGAAAAGATCATGGCTCATTGCCAGATATATTTGCCAAGTCCCAATTTGCAGCACAATTCAGCTCATTTGCACTTCTATCTTGATCCTGAATATTGCTCTATTAAGAAATAATAGAACAATGACATTATTTCTTGGTTGCTAAGATCTATAACATTGGTTATGACCATCCTTAGGGGTAAAAACATCAAGAAATATACTTAATCAAGAAGATGTGGTATATATATACACAATGGAATATTATTCAGCAATCAAGAAAGATAAACTCATGCCATTCGCAGCAACGTGGATGGAGCTAGAAGGAATTATGCTCAGTGAAATCAGCCAGAAGGAAAAAGAAAAATATCGGATGGTTTCACTTATAGCAGGAATATAGGGGAACCAAATAAGACATTAAGGGAAAAAAATAACAATAATACAAAAGATAACAAAACAAAAACAAACAGACAATTATAAATCAGAGACATCCTGCAGGGAGGAGGAGGGAGAGGGATCAGAGGGAGGGAGGGAGGAGCACAGGGGACTGAGGTGATGGTACACGGGTGCACTCGGGAAGGAAACTCTATGGGGACTGCACCTGAGGGGGTGGGGGGAAGCAAATATTGTTTAATAATGAACAATGATGTAAAAAATAAAAAAATTAATATTTAAAAAACAACAACAAAAAAGAAATATACTTAAATATCCAGTTCCTATTGAACTGAATAACTTCCTCTCAGGAGGTTGATTCTGAAAGGTAGGATCTCCTCCCTGGGCTAACCAGGAATGCGAGTATATTATTCTATCTCAATAACTCGATCAAACAAACATGGCCATAGGGAAAAAGGTCAGTCCTAATTTCACTAATGAAGATGTTCTAGTGCTTGTTTCCCTGAAGGCTTGAATTAATCACCCAATAGATCACCTAGCAATAAAAAGTAGAATAGATCCCTACTTTGTCTGAGATTTACAGTCAAATACCGAAAACATATTGTGTTCAGGAAACCCTGATGTTCATATAAAGGATTTGGGGAACTCAAGAAAGTAGTTGCTATGATCCATCACCAACATGTTGCTAATGGATGAGATGAGATGACAGAGGACATCTGTTGTTTTCGTCTGCCTGGGCTTAATTCCTTTCTGCTGGTGGAAGCAACCTGGTTTCCTTAGTTGAGCTGGCCCTCTCCCCCATTCACCCCCTCAGCTCACAAGGCTCAGGTAGAACTATTTTCACAACTCTTGGCACACAACCCAGATCTGGCCAGCAGAGAGCTCCGTGCCACTACTGCTCAGGCTGACTGACTCATAGATGGCCACTTGACCCAGGCAAGGCTGATGAGAATTTGGGAAGTTTTGCTAGTGCTGCTGGGAAAGGATGCATGCAGAGATGAGAGAATAAATTCTGGAGCATCAAGAAGCCCTGTCTACAGAGAGTGCCTTTCTAAAAACAAAGTCTACACTGAGAACAGGCTGAGGGATGGTGACAGTGTCCTGACGGCATCTTTGAGATCTGAAGCCTTCAGCTTCGATGTCATATGGGTCATACTGGTTTAGTTTGTAATTTGAGTGGGGTTTTGGTCACTGGTAACCAAAATAATTTTGACTATTATCACCAGTAATAGTGTCTTGGCAAGCAAGCCAATTCAGAGTTGTCCTTCCACTTTGCTTATCTGAGTGCTAATTTTTTTTTCAAAGTCCAGGTAAAATATTGTCTTATCCTTTGAGTCTGTTGAAACCCACCTGAGCTTAGTGAATCCTTCCTCATTTCAATTCCTGAAGCACTTATTATTAAGTGTCAATTATTATTCCTGCTGGTTTGTTTATGATATATTCACACACTTTGTCTTTCCATATGGATTATAACGAACCTTAAGGGTAGGAACCACAGGAAATGCACCTCTTTATGTGCTTTGCATAGGTTAGGATCCCAATAGATGTTTGTTGATGATACATATAAAGGGCGTCATCTGTGACCCAGTTTTGTTGCTCCATCTCAACTACCCCAGATGCATGCCCAATGTATACATGTATCTCTAACCAAACATGTATATCCATCCACACACACCCCCAGCCAACACTTGCAGATACTACAAGCACATACAGGCAAACACAGTATGCAGATGTTACTAAACACAATACACTTGGCTCCATAAGCTCCTTCTTGTGTGCTGCCCTAAAGACCCCTTTGGGAGAGGACAAGGCTAACAGTTGAGCTCCTTAACATTCAGAAATGGCTGGAAGGCCGTGAAAGAACTCTTTGTTCCTCCACTCCCACCCCAACTGAAATGAAAAGCAGTGATGAGGGAAAAGACATGTTGAGGAGAAAGACAAGTCTGAAATGAGTAATACCTACCCACAATGCAGGCATGTGCTGCTAACCAGCTCCGGAGTGAAAACAGTGAAGTGAAATTTTGCTGCATCATAAGTACATGCTAGTGCGAACCCAGGCACAGGCTCTGAAATAAATTATATAGGACTTGTAAGGAGCAGGATCTGGGCGGGTGAGAATTTTAATAGCAATGCAAAAGATGACTCAGTCTCTCTCTGGCTCTGCCCTCAGGCATTTCCAACTCTCTGACCCTGGTTTCGCCATGAATCTCATGTCGGGGAGCATGGAAAAGGCCTCCCAGAAGCAGGCATAATTTCCTGCCCTTTCTTCCAGCTTCTCTGGGTGAGTGGGGTGAAAAGTTACATAAGGCAATGAGTTTTTTAAAAATTTTTAAAGAAAACAGTCAACAAGTGGGAACACTCAGGGAGGAGAAGGCGCTGACGGGTGGCCTTTCAGCAGCTACTGCCATCAGCCGGTATTGGAGGGAGTGTTCTTTGTAACATTTCACAAACAGCAGTAAAACAGTCCACTGTGCTGAAGACGCAGTGTGCCAGACAACACACTAAGCACTTTACACGTGCCCCGGAGTGTGGACTTAGTTGTGTTAAACTTCTGATGTTACAGGTGGAGAAGGGGAAGCTTACGGAGCATAAATTAGCTGTTCTAAATCAGTTGGGAAACTCAGGATCCTCCACCCCATGCTTTTACCGCTCCATAATATTTACTCTGGAAATAAATGGTACCCAGGGAAACAGCTTTTCTATTTTCCTGGCAGGAAACCTTAGGGAAGATGCACCGTAAAATTACAAAAACCGAAATTCCTTCTCATTTCTAAGGACCTCAAGTGCCAATCATGTCAATTTACGGACCAGCCTAAATTCCTAGCTCCCTGGCAGATCCAACCTCGCTCCCTGGTTCTCTTTGCAGGGAACTTGCTCTGAGTACCCTGCTGTTTCCACCCAGAACTTCAGTATTAAAATAGATGAGGGTGTGGGGCAGGCCATCCGGCATAAAGAACTGAGCTCTGAGAAGCACAATATTTGGAAGGAAAATCAACCAAAAGAATGTCACATTCATTCAAGTGACAGGTGAGTGCAAGACCAGGGCCCAAAAGGCTGAAAATGGGCCCTTTGCATGAGAACGGCACCTAAAGGCAATCGCTCATTCTTTCCACCTAGGCAAACAGATGCTTGATCCCACGGTTTGGGTTTTGATTTTTGTTATTAAAAATAACAAAGAAACTAGCCCTACTTCCAGTTGTGGGAAGAAAATGAGGGCCTTTCCTTCAGCTTAACTGCGCTTAAAGACCTTCTGATAGAGTCAGCTCTCAGCCAATTTGAGAAAGCTGTAGGAGCAAGAAGTCTCCGCTGTCAGCATCTTCAGCAAGGCAGATCATGCCGTGGGGGTTATCGTCCTCACTACACCCTCTCTGCCCAAATTCAAGCAGCTAGTCCGACTGACGCCACAAATACACGGGCCTTGGCTGCTCACCTTGCAGGGGCTCATCAAGGAACACCAGTGCCTCTGAGCATGCACAGCAAGCCAGGTCCTGGGTGACGCTGCACAGTTCTCCCTGGGAACCTTGCTACAAGCAGACGGCACCTGCAAGCATCTGAGCTCAGTGGCCCAATCGCAGTAGCTCGCTGTCATGTTATTCTCAGCACCAAGCCTGAGAACTCCAAACCAATGGACAAACCCATTCTATTCGCAAGTCTTTTGTTACCTAACTCCTGGTCTCCTGATCTTAACCAAAGTGGCTGGAGAGTTCAGAAAAGGTAAAGAGAAGAACAGCTGTTCCTGACTCATCATTTGCTTCATCTTATTTCTGCAGAAATGAGAAAGTGAGCAACGGGATGAGGTGCTCTAAGGGATACAGGAGATTTTTCTACCCGTCCATGTCACTGCTTGCCTACCAAGGAGGTAATTCCACATGCGAATCTTCAAGGAAATCTTTGGCCTCAACTTGTTCTTGGAGCTTGACTGGGCACCCTCTTTTTTTTTCCCTCTCTCGCAAAAGAAAGTGGTGGCACAAACCTGCCCTCTAGTGGCAACAAGAAGAATTTAAAACAAGGGGGAAAAAAGAGTGAGCCCCCAGAGAAACCGGGTAATTGAGACTATTGCATTTCCCAAAACGATCGGCAGACTGAGGTTTTGCCAGTTCTGTTCAGACTGAATATGCGCGCCACGTTGATAAATGCAATGGTTTGTGAGAGGATAAAGTAGCATCAAGAAACGGGGAAATCGGAGTTTGGAGTCAGCCGTGCATGGCACTGAATGTCAAGCACCTTTAGTCCACTCGATCTGCAACTTTCTTTTCTTTCTTTTTTTTTTAAAGCGTATTTCTTCCTCTCTTTTTGGTTTGTTTTTGTTTTTAAATTCCCTCCGCCAAACTGCCCATGCCCATATCACACCTGCTCTAACCAGTAGTTGAGTACCCACATCATGAGGTGAAAATCAAGGACATTTTGGAACAAACACACCCTCTGTGCTAAGGCTACACTTCGTGGACTTTGCCAGAAAGCACAGTCAGGACCTAGTCTGAGCAGCCAGATTGCCTGAGTTGAAATTCAGCCAGAATTATGAGACATGACCTAAGGCATGTTTTTTGACTCTGTGCCTCAGTTTCCTCACCTGGATAATATATCTGCCTCATAGAGTCATATTGAAGTATAAGTGAATCATTGTTTACAAAGTGACTGAAAAGTAACACAATAAATATTTGTTAAAAATACCTCATATTCCACAGTCAAATAAGATATATGTATTAGCACCTGTCACATGCACAGTACAAGATTAGAAGCTCCAAAATTACTGGTATATATTATTAAAAAATAAACAATAGTCTTTCTCTCATGTATCTGCAAACCCCATTGTAAAAAATTAAAATAGTTTTCTAAACTTCGAGAGACTCTAAAACACTAAGAAAGTTTATCTTTTTGAACTCAAGTTCCTAATGGCTTTTCTTAAAAAAAAAAAAAATCTTATGATCCATCCTGTGAAATTTTTATTCCCCAATTTTGGCTTATTATGAAGACAAGGATATCCATTCAGTATGTATTCATCCTCCAGTTCACTCACTCTCACATGCCACCACTCTTACACATGATAACCTCTGACATTTCTTTCTTGCTATAGTGTAAAAGGAAACTTGACATTTCAATTTAAAAGATAAAATTAGGCCCTTTACCATGAAATTATCAAATTCTTCAAGAGAACATTACTATATTTAAAGACTGTGCTTTAGGGCCTTGCTGGTGGCGCAAGAAGTTAATCATGGCACTATGAAGCAATACACAGCCTCTGCAGCACAAGTTTGATCCCTGGCCAGCCAGGGAGAAATCCACATGGCACAGCAGACCTCTCCTGTCTCGCCCGCTGCTCCCTTCAGCAGTGTATTTCAGTCAGTCTGCCTGTTCTGTTCCCTACTCTGTCTCTGGTGAATCTTCTCACCCCCGTATCTCTGGCCTGTATCCCAGCACTTGTATGCATGAATAAATAAATCTTTTAAAAAAAATAAAAAATAAAAAAAAAGATTGTGCTTTAAAATTACAAAAAGAAGGAGCACCATTTTGAAAGCACTAAGAGTACGTTGAACTTAAAGTAATATATTTTGAGCACTTACAGTAATGTTACTCAAAGACAAAATCTATTTTCACAAAAAATTCCAGGCTCTCTAAGATGATCAGAGGTGCAATGAGCAGTGTCCTATGTGAGTAAAGGCTGTTGACTGCACCAAACACAAAGAAACAGACAATAATTGCCTTCAGACTAACGCTTAGTGCACTGGTACAGTCAGAAGCATGTTGAGAGAATTCACCAGCCAGAGCAGCAGACAGGCAGAAGGACCGAAGTACACTGCTGAAGCACAGACATGTGACCCTAGCATCGAACTGCAGAGCAGTCAGCTCCCAGCTCTGCGCACTAGGCCCAACGCTTAGTTTTTAAATACACATAGGAACAGACAATAATTGCCTTCAGACTAATGCTCAGTTTTTAAATTACACATAAGACTGCCATTGCTTTATTAACATTTTTCCAGAGAAAAATTAAATTTTAATAAGCATATTAAAGCTAAAAATCTAATTAGACTCTCAGGGAAGATAAATTCAAATTTATAATAAAGGCAACTTGTATTCAATTAATGAATCTAGATAAGAAAATACAGGTGTTCATATACATTTTTTGAGGTTCAGTAAGTTAGTAATCATTCAAAATTATAATGGAGACTGGTCATTAAAACCAGAACATGATAAACAATCCTACCTTCACCGTTCTATCCAACACCATTCTTGTGGTCCTAACCACCTAACCATTATAAGAAAAGGTAAAAAAGATTAGAAAGGAATAAACAAACTGCTATCATTAACAGATAATATTTTTGGTTACAGAGAAAACCCAAAAGAATTTATAGAGAAATTTTAAGAAGAATAATAGAGCAATATGGCTGGATATGAGATCAATTTCATTTTCTGTACACCAGTTAACAGTTTCAAAATGTAAATTAATTAATTACATTTAAATTTAATTTAAATTTGTAATTTAAATACACACAAAATTTTAAATAGGAACAAAATATTTATGAATAAATGCAATAAGAGATAAACAAGATCTTGGCAGAAAAAAATTTGAAACTTATAGAAAGAAATTAAAGAAAGCTAAAGAAAATCTGTAATAAAAAAAATACACCTTCTGGAGTAAAAAGATTACCATCTTAAAAATGTCATCTCTTTCCAAAGGTACCTACAAAGTAAGTTTAATTAAAAGCATAGAGCTTTTTTAAAGAAATCGACAAGAATACTCTAAAATTTATATGAGCTGTAAAGGTCCATGACTAGCCAAGACACCACTGAATAAGTAGAGGATGCGAGGAAGAATCACTAGTTCACTCAACATGAGTCATTAAAAAGTTATAGTAATCAGGCCTCCCTGGTGGTGCAAGGGGTTAAGATGCAACCTATGAAGCAATCCACAGCCTCTGCAGCACAAGGTTGATCCCCGGCTAGCCAGAGAGCAACCCACATCACCCGCTGCTCCCCTCAGCAGTGTACTTCGATCAATCTGCGTGTTCTGTTCCTCACTCTGTCTCTGGTGAATCCTCTCACCACTCCCCCCACCCCCCAACCCCCGGCCCTACTCTCTGGACCTCTGGCCTGTACACCAGCTCTTGTACACATAAATAAATCTTTAAAAAAAAAGTTATAATAATCGAGACAGCCAACCACTGAAAGACTAAGAGAACAGAATATACAGTGGGGGTGTTATTAATTTATGCAGAGTAGAAAGAAGAAATTTGATGCCTGTGTTCTCCAGACAGGGCTGCAATTATTTCCCACTCCACAAGTTCTTGCAAAATGTTGACGCTCTCCTTTAAATTTGTGTGGCCCTTTGCAACAGTCTCAACCAAGATAGCAGAGAGGGGGCCTCCCCGGTGGCATAGGGGCTAAGTCCCAGTGCTATCACATTGTTGCTGCTGGGGCCTGAATTCAATTCCCAGCCAGGGAAATAATCCACATGGCAGAGCAGACCTCTCCTGTTTTGCCCGCTGCTCCCCTCAGTAGTGTATTTCAGTAGGTCCTTCTGTTCTGCTCCCCATTCTGTCTCTGGTGAATCCTCTTACCTCCCCTCCTTACCTCCAGCCTACACCCCAGTTCTTGTGTGCATAAATAAATAAATAAATAAATAAAAAATAAAATCCTTAAAATAAAAAGGGAGGGGAAGAGAGAAGAGAGGAAGCCTATGTAACTCCCAAGACAGTCATAAAAGCTGCACACTGACCCTTAAAGCCCAACCACCATAAGAGGCCACCTGAAGAAGAATCCAAGTCCTTAGCCTTGGCTGAGATTTCAGACACATTAGAGAGACATTTTGGAAAGGAATCCTCATAACTTCAATGAACTTCCTCAATTGCTTAGTGAAGAGTCAAGCTTTAACCCTGGAATCATGCCAGAGTTCCATGTTGTAAGCAAAATAAATGATTGTTATAGTGCTGTGTCTGAGTAGTTTTAAATCACTAAATGTATTACATAGATGCAAGTTATAACTAATCAAAAAAGAGAAAAACAGTCTCACTCATAGCAGGAATCTAGAAAACTTAAATAAAGGACCAGAAAAAAGAATAACTATAAGAAAGAAAATACCAAAATCAACAAACAACGATGAACCAGAGACACTCTATGGGGGGTGGGGGGTGGGGAAAGGAGGGATTGGGGTCAAAATAAGGGGGTTGTAATTGTAAGGGGAATATAAAAATAAAATTTAAATAATAATAAAAAAAAGAGAAAGACGTGGGAACTGCAAATGTGTGGAAGGAGACAGGAATAAAATAAAGATAATACAATATGAAAAGGATAAAAATAACCAACACAAAGTAAAATTATTACTGGACAATATAAAGTAAAAAAAACTAAATTCATCAAATTTTATTACAATAAATATGAATGAACTCATTTCCCTAAGAAAAAACAAAACCTTTGATATTTTTTAATTAAATTCAGTATTTTAAATTAAAAAATATATACCTCATAAAACGTGACCAGTAAAGACTGACACTGAAGAGTAAAGATATGCTAGGCAAAATAAATAAATGAAATTAATTAATTAATTAATTAATTAAATAAGAAAACAATTGACAACATCAATATCACATAATGTGAGAGATATTAAACTAGACAAGAAGTAAACCTGCAAAGACGTCAACGTAATTAAAAACTTCATCTTCAATCCAAGAGAACAAAAACAACACAGACCTTTTATGCACCAAATAATATGGTCCCATCAGTCAGGATAGGATGGTTAGTGCCTGCCCTACTACATAACACTAACTGTAGAGCACCCTTTTCACAGCAATCTAAGCTTGGAACCTAATTCCATTTTATATCTAAACTCAAAATAACATGATTTTAATAATAGTTGGCTTTTGAGAAACACTTCTGACATTTTAATAAATGAAAAATTATATTTTCTTTGAATCCAAATAGTACCAAGAATTATTTTCCATTTCAGCCTCATGGTATTGAAACACCAACCCACACCCTTGCATCAGTCAACAATTACTATAATCACATTTATGCTTTATCTGAGATATTTAGCTACTCAGGTTTTCTGGCAGAGTTATACCTATTTTCTTACAAAACATCATTTCAAGATAACACACGGGATGCCACTGACTGAACGGCGTACGCTCCACCAATTCTATGTTGAAGACTTAAACCCAACTTGATGGTGTTTAGAGGTGGGGCCTTTGGGAGGTAGCTAGGATTAGATGTGGTCATGACTGCACTGGTGAACTTATGAGAAGAGATGGCAGAGACCCAGCCTCGTGTGTCTCTTTCGTTCTCTTTCTCCCTTTCATCCCTTTCTTCCTGCCCCTCAAGGCAGCCAGAAAAGGCAATGTGAACACAGCAAAATGGTGGTCACCTACAAACCAAGGAAAGAGGCCTCAGAGTGAAAGCTACCTTATTGGCATCTTAGTCTTAGACTATCTACCCTCCAGACCCTGAGAAAATAAATATGTTATTTAAGCCAACCAGTCTATTGTACTTTGTTCTGGCAGATGTAGCAAACTAATGCAGGGGCATTTTACAAAAAAACAGTTTTATAAAGAGGAGAAGACATTAGAACTAATAAGATTGTAAAAGATGATTCACACACAAAATTGCCCATAAGATGCTAATCATGGTACTTAACCTTGAAGGACTATGAGTTAAATTGATAGAAGAAAAGTTCAAACTATTCCTGCTTCAGAAGAAAGAAAAGTTCAAACTACTCCTGCTTCAGAGCACGTGTTCAGTCAAGAATAGGAGAAAGAGGAGACAGGAGAGAAGCACCCCCATCATTGTCATAAAAAAGGAAATCCATATGGTATATATATACAATGGAATACTACTCAGCAATCAAAAAAGATAAACTCATGCCATTCGCAGCAACATGGATGGAGCTAGAAAGGTTCATGCTCGGTGAAATAAGCCAGAGGGAAAAAGAAAAATATCCGATGGTTTCACTTATAGGAGGAATATAGGGGAACCAAATATGGGATCAGGAAAAAAAATAATTACAATAAATTAAAAAAACAAAATTAGGGCCTCCCTGGTGGTGTAAGGGTTTAGGACACAACCTATGAAGCTATCCACAGCCACTGCAGCACCAGTTCCATGCCCGGCCAGGGAGCTACCCACATGGCACAGCAGACCTCTCCTGGCTTACCTGCTGCTCCTCTCAGCAGTGTGTTTCAGTCAGTCTGCCTGTTCTGTTCCCCACTCTGCTCTGGTGACTTCTCTCACACCCCCCCCCCACACACCTCTGGACTGTACCCCAGTTCTTGTATGAATAAATAAATGTCTTTAAAAAAAATAACAGGCAAGTATAAATCAGAGACATTCTGCAGGGGAGGGGTAAGGAGAGGGAGAGAGATCAAAATGGGAAGAAACAGCAGAAGGGGACTATGGTGATGAAGCACAAGTGACTTGGTGGTGGGAATTTTATGGGGACTACACCTGAGAGGAGAAAGCATACATTGTACAAAAATGAAGAATGATGTAAAATATATATAAATAAAAGTAAATAAATAAATATATATAAAGGAAATTCAAAGGTAGCCTCACTGTTTATCTATTAGACTGACACAACTTTAAAAGACTGCTAACATGCAGAGTCTGATGAAAATGAGAATTGTTATCTGGCAAAAATAACTAGCTACGGTGATAGGGATAGATTAGATAGACAGACAGATAAAAACATCAAATGGTTTCACTGACAGGGAAACCCAACAAAGGATCAGGAAAAAGGTAAAAAATACCTTGCAGGCTGATCTGTGCTGATCTATGCTCCACAGATCAGCGGGCGAGAAGGAAGCAACTATAAACGAGAGACACACTGGGGAGGCGCGGAGGGCGATTAGGGTCAAAATCAGGGGGGGTGGGGTGGGAATTATATGGGAATATAACCAAGATGAAAATGCATACATGGTGCAAAAATGAAAATGATGTAAAAAATATAGAAAATTAAATTAAGTTAAAAACAGAAATAAAACATTACACTTTGAAAATACAAAAATAAAATAAAATAAAACAAAACAAAACACTAACCAAAAAAACAGTGAAGAGCACAAGGGACTTTGGTGACAGTTCACGGGTGATGTGGTGGTGGGAGAATTATGGGGGCTACATCTGCGGGGAGAAACCAAATGTTGTACAAAAATGAACAACAATGTTCATTTGAACGAAAATAATCAATAAAATAAAATAATAAATAATAATAAAATAATAAATAATAAAATAAAATAATCAATAAAAATTTAAAATTTTCTCACCACTTCCTGGTTGAAGATGGCGGCTCCCTAGTCAGTGGGAGCGGGGTTAAAGGTTGAAGTGAGTCTTAGGCTCCTGGGAGGATCCGGGCCTGCCCGTCCGTGCTCCATCCTGCCCCTCCGAAGCCAGGGAGGCAGTGGGGTGGGGGGGTGATGCAGAGACCCCCAAAGCTCCAGGCTGCAGCCCAGCACAGGCGGGGATCCTGGCGGCCCCTGAGGTCCAGTCAGACCCCCAGCAGGCGATCTTCTGCCTGGGCCGGCGTGGGGAACGTGGAGTCCGAAACCAGCGCCCTCACCGTGTCCTGTCATGGCCCGTTCCTGCGTGGGGACCACATGCTAGACCCGAAGGGCCACGCTTTATCCTGGTGGCCAAGGACCCCTTGGCCTGGCTGTCCGGCCTGGCCCCTGACCCGGGTGGGCCCCACAGCTCACGTGCCCTGGAGCCGGCCTCCTTTTCCACCTTCCCACAGGAAGGTCTCCGCCACCGCCCCAGGCCACCTCCCCGCTCCCCGTGGTCTTCCTCTGGGGTGTTTAAACCCAGAGAGTGTTTTCACCTTGCAGGCCACAGGGTCTCCGCCGCGATGGCTGAACGCGCTGCCTCACGAGCCCAAAGCAGCCAGAGACTTGGGTAAACGAGTGGGCGGGGCTGTGCCCATCAGGCAGCATTTATGGACACTGAAATGTAATAGCAGATTGTAAACAACCCCATGTTGCAAATTTATGCTGCAAGAATAAATGAACATTAGTTATTCTAATTTTTATGTGAAAAAGAAACGTTTTAGAAAAGCATTGGACACTGATATTGAACTACTTTTTAGGGCCTCCCTGGTGGCACAAGGGTTAAGACGCAAACTGTGAAGCTGCTTAAAGGCAGTAGCAGAACCTCTTTCATTTTTCTTTCCTAAGTATCTTTTTATATTAAAGATTTATTTTTATTTATTAATGCATACAAGAACTGGGGTACAGGCCAGAGATGTAGGGGTGAGAGAATTCACCAGACAGAGTGGGGAGCAGAACAGGCAGATCTATGGAGATACACTGCTGAGGGGAGAAGCAGGTGAGACAGGAGAGGTCTGCTGTGCCATGTGGATGGATCGAACTCATGCCACAGTAGCTGCAGATAGCTTGATGGCATTCAGACTTTAACCCCTGAGCCACTAGGGAGGTCCTGTTGAGTATCTTTTTATGTGCTTACTTGCTGTCTGTTAAGAGGAACCTTATTCAGTGGCCTGGAGTTTCTCTGAGCAGCACTCTCCTCTCTGAACTCAGCCCTGGGAACTCTAACCATCTTGACCATCCTCATTTCATGGCTCTGTGTCCTCAACTCCAAAAGACTGGTGGGCTTTTTCTAGGCCCCCAAACCCACCCTGAACTACAGTCTGCAAGGTCTCCAGGCAGTAAGTTGGAGCAATCTTAGGGCTCTCCTCCTTTGTTTCTCTTCTCTAGTGGACTGCTATTCTACATGCCTTTTGCCCAAAGTATTGGCAGTTATTTTTTTCTTACAGTTTCCTTGGGTTTTAGTTTTTTAATGTTTTTCAGGCAGAAAGTTAAATCACACCCCTGCTACTTTACCTTGTCTTGGCCCAGAAGTCCTGTTTTTTATATTTTTGAGATTCAACTAGAACTAAACCACTGATCTAGATCAGGGGTCAAAAGCTAGTGGCCCAAGAGGTGTTTTGCTCTGTTATTTTTTTCAAATAACTCACAAATACTGAAAAATAATGGAGTTTTCCTATAAGAATCAGATTCCAGTTATTCTTGAAACATCTCCAGGGACATTTCAAAACAAGTGGAGGATATTTAGAAGGCTAACCGTTAGCCATCAAGGCATGGGGAGGGGTACAAGTTGAGGTAAGTATCTTCTTTAGCTCCCTTGATTCCACTGACCGTTCTTCTCCATCTGGCAGGCACTGTACTGAAGAGGCTGACCTCCCTGACGGCATCAACAGACTTCCTGATTCTCTAACTTCCTGATGGATTCAGCCAATCAGGGTCGTGGACAGGGGCCAGAGAATGGGAGGAAAGCCTGACCTCCTCCTTGCTGGAATACTACAGGTAGGCCAAGACCTTCTTTGAAAGGCCACAGGTTTTTTCAAATGGCCTTATCCATACTGCTCTCTTTCTGGGCTCCAATGATCCTGCCGAAGTGCAAAGGGTCTAAGAAACAGAAACCAATGAAATACTTGATGGCCCGTTGCCCTGACCACAAAGATGGCAGCAGGAGCCCAGCATCCTCAATGCCAGATCAAGAATGTACCTAACAGGGCCTCCCTGGTGGTGCAGGAAGTTAAAACGCAACCTATGAAGCTGTCCGCAGCCACTGTAGCACGAGTTCTATCCCCAGCCAGGGAGCAACCCACATGGCACAGCAACATCTCCTGGCTTACCCGCTGCTCCCCTCAGCAGTGTATTTCAGTCAGTCTGCCTGTTCTGCTCCCCACTCTGTCTCTGGTGAATCCTCTCACCCACCCCACCCCCAGACCTCTGGCCTGTACCCCAGTTCTTGTATGCATAAATAAATAAATCTTTAAAAAAAAAAAAAAAAGAATGTACCTAACAAAATTGTTTCCTGTTTCCTGTAACTCAAATGTGAAAGAGGACACCTCTGGACTCTGGAATACTTGCCTTGCTCTTTTCCTGGTGAGTTTCTTTAGCTGAAAGGGAAAGAGGCCCGAGAGAATTATTTTGAGGTATTCAACTACAGATCTAGATTTAATTGTATTCCTAGAGACTCTTTTTTACATTCTGGTTTTCAGGCTTTCAGAAGAGTGTTTCATCAATGTGATTAGGATCACTTCCCTCAGTCTTGTCTATTTATACAATCTATTTTGACAGCTCTGAGCAGAAGGGTCCCCAAAGAAAATATTAGATACCACCATATCATTTTATTCTAATCATATTCTGCACTGTGATCTCATCTTAATGACATTCAGCTCTGGAGAACAAAAAAACACTCCCACAGACAAGCATGTCTATGCCATGCTAAGTCAAGCCATGATTCTCTGGGCTTTTCTGCAATACTTTGTGGTCTCTATCTGCAGCCTTCTGTATATTTCATAAACACAGATTATTTGATTGATTCGATTAAATGTACCTCTTTAGCACAGGGAAAATCTGGAATTCTGAGAGAAATAAAATGTCAAAGAATATTCTTAGGTTTTATCTTTATAAGGTAACAAGAAATCCTGCCTGCCAAAATTAAGAAAACCAGCAAATATGTAAAGTAGTGGATATATATTCTTTGGATTCACCATCCCAGAGCTGAGTAAAGGTCAAAGTGCAAGAAGAAGGATTCCACTCTAGGAAAGACTTAAATTTTAGGAAAAAATAAAGAAAAAGAAAGATGAGGGCCTCCCCGGTGGCGCAGCGGTTGAGCGCTGGGTTGCGAAGCTGCCCGCAGCCTCTGCAGCGCTGGTTCGATCCCCGGCTGCTCCCCAGCCACCGGAGGAGGGTCCCACATGGCGTGCAGACCTCTCCTGCCGCCCGCTGCTCCCCTCAGCAGTGTACTTCGGTCCTTCTGCTTGCTCTGCTCCCCGCTCTGGCTGGGTGAATTCTCTCACCCTCCCGCGCTTCTGACTGTATCCAGTGCTTGTATAAATAAATAAATAAACAAATCCTAAAAATAAATGAATAAATAAATAAACAACAAATGAATACATAAAGAAAGAAAGAAAGAAAAAGAAAGATGAATCATTGATTCATTTATATCACAGATATTGTTTATCCCCTGATAAATAAGAGAAGCAGTGTAAAAACTATGCTTTGAAATTTAATGTTTTCATGATTAAATATTCTATAGGCTTCTGAAATATTTTATGTCTAAAGTATAGGGTCCAAGTCATGATAAACAGCAGAAACAATGGATTCCTCACGGAGCCCAGCATCCCATGTGAGTACTGTGACTTAAGTTCTGCCTCTGTGGAGTGGAGTGAACAGAGCTAAGATGCCTCCCAACTCTCAGTTCAGTGACTCAAGGTCAGACAGTTGGTCTGGAGATTTAGGAAGAAGTCTTTGTCAACAGAGGAGCACATTCTCAGAGCATCAATATTGGGACATTTCAAGAAGAAATAGTGACAGTAAAAACCAGAACACTGCAGCAAACATCTTGACTGCCTGGTGGCCTGTAGTCTGGGTTACGATTTGGTTTCCGGAATAGGAACAGGATCATAGCAATGATATCTGCATGTTAGAATCTACCTTTGCTATCCTCAGAGTTACCATAATATTCTCAGTCACCAATTCCATTCCATTTCTTGAAGTTCTAGCCTGTGAATTGTGGATAGTAACCTGCAGTCCCAGGAACTCTCTCCTGCTTTTTCCCTTCCTCAGTTTCCCTTCTAAGCCCTCTTTCCACTCCAACCTAAGTAGTTAACCGGTTATCTTTATTTGAATACATGCACACATATTTTTGAAAATCATTATTTTCTTATCACTTGGCTTATCAAAGATTTTTTTTTCTTGCGGTAATGTTGGTTTACAGCACTGCACATAATTTAGAGATACAGGCTCATGTCTCTTTAGATGTATGTTACCACATTACACTCAGCACGAAAGCACCCAGAGTCCTCCACCATAACACATTGTGGCCCCTCACCTCTTCACCCCCCCACCTCTACCCTCCCTCTCTGGTAGCCTCAATTCTACACCATATATCAAACTTGGGAGATGTAGATAAGGCAGGTGTAAAAGGAAATTGATAGCTTCAAAAGCTTGTCATAGAAAAGATAGGTAAATTTCCATCTTAAGAAGCTAGAAAAAGAAAGACAAAATGATTTATGCTGAAAATAAGTTAAAGGAAGGACAGCAAAGATATAAGCACAAATTAAGGCAATAGGAAAAAAAATATATAGAAAATTAACTGAAGTCCATTGAAAAACAAAATTGGCAAACCCTTAGGAAGACTGAATAAAAAGAAGGAAAGATGACATAACTTGACAATGTTGAGAGTACATAAGGACATTTCAGATTCTACAGACATCTAAAGAGGAATGTGACGAACACTTTCTGTCATTAAATTCAATAATTTAAATGAAGTAGACAAATTCCTTAAAAATACAACTTACTAAATTCACACAAGATAAAACGCAAACTCTGAATACCTACAAAGAAATTATGTTATCGAAACCTTTCCACAAAGAATTCTAGACAGGGGTAAGTTCACCATGGAATTTTTTAAAGATTTATTTATTTAAGCATACAAGAACTGGGGTACAGGCCAGAGGTGTGGGGGGGGTGAGAGGATTCACCAGAGACAGAATGGGGAACAGAACAGGCAGATTGACTGAAATACAGTCAATACAGCAGTGGGTGAGTCAGGAGAGATCTACTGCACCATGTGGGTAGCTCCCTGACCACAGCTATAGTTGCTGTGGATAACTTCATAGGCTATGTCTTAACCTCTTGCGCCGTCAGGGAGGCCCTGCCATTGAATTCTATCAAACAATTTAAAAAGAAAGAACAACAATCTTATACAAACTTCTAAGAATGAAGAAAAAAAACTGTGAACTCATTTTATAAAGACAGTACATTCTGATACAAAGGACATTACAAAGAAGAAAATGGCAAACCAATATCCCTCAATGTTTAACAAAATATTAGCAAATCAAATTTTACAATATATAAAAGCCTAATACATCATGGCAAAAGTTAATTTCAGGACAATAAGGGATAATCGGTGTATCCTGCCAGTTTAAGAAAATAAAACAGAAATGCTCCATAATCATTTAAATATTACAAAGATTTTTTTTTTTAATTTTAGGGCTACATATGGAAATAATTGTGTACTAGATGACAAGATTACTGGAGTTTGTAGTGAAGAATGGGGTGGAGGTTGTAGGATGAAACCAGAGCCGCCATGACTGTTGTTGCTGAGTTATAGCGGGGTCCATTTGTGTATATTCAAAAGTTTCTATAACTATTTTTGAATTAATAAAAAATCATTCACTTGTCAATGCACTTGCATTTACTATCACATGTTATAAAATTAGCAATAGGGCTTCCCTGACTACTCAGGGGGTTAAGTTGCAGCACTATGAAGCAATCCACAGCCACTGCAGCACCAGTTCAATCCCTGGCCAGGGAGGTGACCCACATGGTGCAGCAAGACCTGTCTCGCCTGCTGCTCCGCTCAGCAGTGTATTTCAGTCAGTCTGCCTGTTCTGTTCCCCACTCTGTCTCTGGTGAATCCTCTCACCCCCACCCCTTCTCTGGCCTGTACCCCAGTTCTTGCATAAACAAATAAACAAATCCTTTAAAAAAAATAAAATTAGCAGTAATAATGTCTACTATTGGAGCTACTCAACAGTTTACAAAGCAGGGAAGTTTATAATCTCATTTCTTTCTCCTCCACACTTCCTGGCAGTTGGAATGCCAGCTTCACAACAGAAGACATGACACTGTAAGTCGAGTTTAATGCAGCCAGTCAGCTGCAGCCAGTGTCCCGAGCCAGAACTTAAGTCTTAGAACTCCAAATTCCGGGATCCTCTCCCCCTATCAAGAAGCTTTAAAAAGGAAGAGTAGGTGTGAGAAGAAAAGACTTTTGTACAAAGCTCTTAAAAACCTGGCAAAACAGTGACTTGGAAAGTGAGTGGACCCAGCCAGCCACTCGCTCAGGGCCCCTTACTCTCCGTGGCCACCAGATGGCGAAGGCTGCCCGCGGCCCTGCCGAGCTGCGCCCGCCGCCTCGGCGGACACTCGGGGGCCAGGCGGAAAGGCCAAGGGCGAGGGGCCGGGGCCTCTTTCGCGCCTTATGGGGAGGAAAAACTGAGTCCAGGCAAGGCTTACAGGAGTTGCCGTGCGAACCCAGCTGCTTCTACACACGGACACAGAAGGACGCTTAGGGTTTTTTTTGGGGGGGAGGGGGGATTTCTCCACCTTGCTCCCTAAAACAGTAATGCGCACTTTGGGGGCGGTTGCAGAGGTCCATCAGAAGCTGGGGGCATTTGGGGCATCATCGTCAAAAGCCCGCTCGGTGTCTTGGGCCCGGCTGCAAATCCTCCGCCTGGTGAACTCGATGCGAATCCTCAGCTGTTAGGGTCTAAGGAAAGTGCAGGGGGGCGTTGTGGGGGTGCGGGGAGCAATGAATGGATCGCCAGGAAAAGCTCACTTTACGTTTCAATCATCGTGATAGAAATTCTGCGGCCACCAAGGTCAGAGTCCCATTGTGGTATAGATATGTTGCAGGTTAGTTCATGGACTGGGGAGGAAAGCCAGCCCTTGCCGGGTTCCGGCGCGCGGGAACCCCTGGGAACCCCCAAAATCTGCGTGGGGTGGAGGGACTCCCGGCCGGGAAGACCCGCGTGGGTGGACGGACTTTCCCGGGGCGCGTGTACTCGAAAGCCTAACCTGCAGGGATGGGGGTTTCAAGGAGGGAGCTCTTGAGGCGCACCAGCTAACTTTTGCAAATTGCCCTTTAAAAGAGTCTCCCCAAGATGCCAAGAGCTCCGCGAGGTCAAAGCCAAACTTTTGGAGAGGCGAGGCGCAGCGGGGCGGCGGAGGGCCGCAGTTTCCAAGCGAGTGTGAAAGGAGTGATTTAAGTGTGGCTCCTCCCGGCGGCTCCATGGCGATTAAAATTGGGGGGCGTGTGGAAAAGTTCTTATTCCGGAGCGTTTCCAGCACACCTGCAGATTTTTTTTTAATTGCATTCCCCCCACTTCTCATTACCCCCCCCCCCCCCCATTCCAGTTTGATTCAGAAAGGGCTGCAAAGGAGCGGGAGGACCGTAATTCTGCCTTGACTCCCAAGTTTAAACCCGGTCGGAGGCGCCTGGGACGGCAGGAGGCTACAGGAGGCTGCAGACCAAAAGCGGTTTTGGAGTCTCCAAACCCTCCGCTGCGGAATTGGAAGGTGCGGCGCTGCAGACTCCAAACGAGCTCCGACCCCCGGGTCTAGTTCCCAGAATGGCAGTAAAGCAGCTTCCTCCTGTCCTGTTTCTTTTCTGGCTCTTCCAGCCTTTCCCGGAGACGGGGTGGGGGGTTGGGGGGAAGGAGGCTCCCCATGCCACCCCCAGGAGAGCTACCCTCGGCGCTAGCAATTTTCGACTTCTAAACCAAACAGAAGGAATCCAGCAACCGCGGGGAGCGAACTCGTGCCGGGGCGGGGTGGGGCGGCAGAGGGAGGCCCTGCGCCCACTTCTGCCCTAAACAGAAAGACTTTCAGGGTCGACGTGTGAGCTGCTGCTTTTTTTCTTTTGCCTTAAAGAAAAGGGAGAAACGGGGCCTCCCTGGTGGCGCAGGGGGGTAAGGCACAACCTATGAAGCTGTCTGCAGCCACTGCAGCACGAGTTCGATCCCCGGCCAGGGAGAATCCCACATGGCAAAGCAGGCCTCTCCTGTCTCACCCACTGCTCCCCTCAGCAGTGTGTTTCAGTCAATGCGCCTGTTCTGTTCCCCACTCTGTCTCTGGTGGATCCTCTCACCCCACCCCCACCCCGCACCTCTGGCCTGTGCCCCAGCTCTTGCATGCATAAATAAATAAATCTTAAAAAAAAAAAAATAAGGAAAAACAGAACTAACAAAAAGTGGCGATGTAAAGGAAAACACGTGGAAAATGACAACGGTATTTGCAAAGCCGGGTCCTTTGGCCCTTCTTTTACTCTTCTGTTGCAGTTTGTATTAGGGTGTGCTTCTTTCTGCACGGGGAAGAAGCGAGGAGAGGCGAACCCCGGTCAGCCAGCACCGGCCCCCCGCCCCCCACCCACCCCCTGCCCCAAGCTGCGTCTCCACCCAAGGCAGGGAACGCCGCCCGCGCGGGCGCAAACGCTGGGACCCTGGGGGAGAATGTAAACAAACCGGGCGCCGAGCCCTTGATCTTTATTTAAATAGAGGCTTGTTTATCGGTGTCATCCTAGGAGGATTAATTAGATACATCTCTTCACAATTTGGTGTCTGACACTCCATCTTAGGAATGCCTTATCACAAGGTGTTAATTGGGGCCACTCAGCCACTTACGTTTCTATTAAACACCGTGAGGGACTTTTCACAAGTACCAGGTTCTTTTTTACTGTACGGTGCAAAAATATACAGGACTCTAAATAGACTGGGGCTGGAGTCGGCTTTATCCCGGTGGTGATTAGCATTTTCGGGCTTTCTAGAGGGCAGAACAGGAGAAAATCTGAGCGCGTTTGGAGATTCCATCGCATCTCCCAACGCGCGATGCTTCCATGGGGTCGGACAGGGGAGGGGGTGGTGCTGTGACCAGGTTAGGGGGACTCCGCATCTTCACCCCACCTCAGTCTGAATCTTTCATTTACAATTAATACACATAAACGAAATCTTCACACCTTTCGCCCCTCTCGCCCGCGTAAAATTCGGGGTGGCTTTGCCAAAGCGTCGTGGGCAGCCACAGTCGGAAACTTGGGGTACAGTCTGAGTCCCCACGGTCACCGACGGCGCGGAAAGAACTCGGGCTGCAGAAAGGGTGGAGGGAATGGAAAACGGGGGGCGAGGGGAGCCACCAGCTCCTGGAGACCTTAATTGGGCGCGGAAGGGGAGGGGGCCCGGCTGATTGCTCGCCTCCCAGCAGCTAATCCTCTTAGCAGCTGCATTTCCGCGTCACGCAGTTTGCAGAATGACCTTCCCCGCCAGACCTTTACCCCGGGAAGATCAGGAAGGGGCTGGGAAGGTTTGCAAGCTGAGCCAGAAGCCGGCTGCTGATAAGCCTGGCGGGGCGTCTGGCAGGGGGACAAAAGACCCCCCCGCCCCAATCTTTAACTCTTCAGCAGGCCCAGGGCGCAGCCCGGAGATGGGACGGCCTTCTCCCGCCCCAGGAATGAGACCCGAATAAACCGAGCTCAACTTGACGCTTATCACCCCCCCGCGGCTGTCCGCAGGAAGGCGAGCAAGGGGCGCCTGCATCCTCAAAGGTCGGGGGCGCGCGGGCCCGGGCCCCAACCCCGACGCCCAGCGTCTCGGGCGCGCTTCGTGCAAGCAGCTACCGCGGTGGGCAGCCTGCGGAGGAGGGGTAACCCCGAGAGACTCGGGGTGGAAGAAAGCCGCAGGTGGGCGCAGAAGCCGAGCTGTGGGTGGCCCCCGAGCCCCGCGACACCTCAGGGAGCCGGAGCTCTTGGGTGTTCAAGGGGCCGCGGGGGTTTCCGGGGAGCACACACTGGTCCAGGTATGGGTGCCCCAAGCAAGCCTAGGAAAAAGCCCAGAGGACTAAGTGGCCACCGGCCAAGACAAGACCAGGACGCCAAGGGCGGGGGGCGGAGGTTTTCCAGGCTTGCAGTAAGCCTGGGGGCCACAACCTTGCATCTCAGCGGCGTCAGTACCCATTGTCCAGCCCCCAGTACCCATTGTCCAGACTTCCCAGTGGGGTGAGGAAATGACCCCAATCGTCTTCAAGGAATAAAGATTAAAAACATCCCAACCCCTAGTTACAGTGATCATTTGGGGGGTGGGCAGGGGCAACGTTCATGTTGGGAAAGCAAAATAAAATCTTTAAAATAAATATTAAAACCCATAGTACAGAAGACAGAGCTATGCCTGTTCCCTTAATGAACCACATTTATTAAAAATGACTAAGACTGTACATAAAAATTCAAGATCTCTAAAAAGCCTATAGGAGCGGTGGTATCAGGTTTTAGTTTCTTCACCTTACCAAGTTGGGTAGTGGGAGTGGGGGCAAAGGAAGAGGATGAAATGGGTTTTCCTTAAACACGTTTCAAGTTAGTACAGAGTAGCTGAATACATTCTTAACTATCTAAGAAGTAAACAGAATATTCTCGAATATGGTGGGGATAATGAGAGGAAACTCTCCCCCTGCCCCTGCAGCTGTTAGGTGATTTGCGAATTCTTTACAAAGCCAAAGCACCGATTTTACATAATCTCAGATTCCTATGTAGGCTATTTGTACAATATAGTCCACTTTATTCTACAGTGTATCTAAGCACACACGACTGTACATTTTTTAATTCTTTTTTCTTTTTCGAGAAACTCCCTCCCTTGGCCACTCCTGAGTCTCACGAGCCACCCCTGCATAAAGCAGAGGCCTAACAAGTGAGGCTATCCTGAACTAGGGCAAACATGGCTTGTTTCAAAAGCCAGGGAGGAATTACAGTCAGGGAAAACCAGCACCTTCACAAAAGTTTTTTTTTGCCTCCCAGGCCTAACATCTTCTGTCCCTAGCTGAAGGTAAGAGCATAGAGTCCCCAGTTGAAGCTGAAGGAAGGCCCAGCCCTTCTCTTTCAAAAGCAAAAGCCCACTGTAACTCTCTGGGCTTCTATTTGCTTAGGGATTTACAAATAGAAATGGAGGGCCAAAGCCTTCAACTAACTTGATAGCACTCAGCACTCAATCTTCACAGCCTGGATCTCTGAATGTTTAGTGTCTCCAATAAATAAAAATCCAGAACCTTGAATAGCCTTCAAATTTTAAAACACTTTAAAGTCCTCCATTAACTTTATTTTAAAAAGAAAAAAAATTGCTAGGTTTGTTTCAGTTACCTGCAGCAATCAAAAAGCTTTGGCACCTTCTTTTAGAGAATTGCACAAAACAGGATGCATCAAGGTGGAAGGCAAACTTCTTTTTGGCAACCTAGGCAAAGAAGACAACAAAAAACACCACCAAGTCCATTTGCAAAAAGTTAGCTCATTTTTACGAGGTTAAAATAACTCTTTAGGGAGTTGTGTAAAAAGCATAGTACCCCCCCATGCCTTTTGAGGTGTCTTTACTGTACTCTTCAGCGTTAATGTCCTCACACTTTATGGAGGGAGAATTTTCATTACTAGAGGTGCTAGGAGACAGTCGCCTTCGCTTACAAGCACTGGTGTACACCCCTGAATCATTGGAATCCAGAGACTTGATGGAAGGGGGTGTCTCTATCCAAGAAGAGCTAATTTCTTCTTTGACTTTCTCCTTGGAGAGCTGGTCTTCAGAGAACACAGGAGGGCTTGTTCTGGAGGTCCATGGGAGTCCAGCGGCCATCTTCCTCTGATACGAACCTCGACTGCCCCAGCCTGCCATGGCAGGGAAGGTTGGGTCAGGGTAATACCCCAGGGCATGGGACGTCTGGAGGGGCAAGGACTTAATACCATACGGGAGCAAGGTGCTAGAAGTATATTCAGACTCATAGGAACCGATGTCTAGTTTGTTGGTCCCAGGCTGCTGGACAGGTGTGACAAGCCACCGCTGGGGAGGGTTGGCCACCTCTTCGCTCTGTTGGGGTGAAAGGAGGCCGTTGGTCTGTGGCACGGTTCTCTCGCCATTATAATATCGGGCTTGAGGTAAAGTGTTGACAAAGGGCTCCGGGAAGAAGGACTGAACGCCGTACCGACCTCCAGGGACAATCTGATGGGATCTAGGAGAATCCGTGGGAGATGGAGTTAACCTGTCATTTTCTGAAGCGGTGTACATGCTACAATATAAAGAGAAACACTTAAAAAAAAAAACCCCAATGTTGTTCCCAAACAAACCACCTCCCAGAAATTAAAAAGGTTCTGAAACTGATGGTTGTCTGTACCGGGAGCACTGGTCTGTTGGAGGGGAGAAACGGAGGTGGAAGATGCACTGGGCCATGTTAGCTGAACTCTTGGCTCATGGGGGAAATCTCCAGCATAGAAGAAAATAGTTTCCTCCCAGGCACTACTTATTTAAAGGACAGAAAATCTTACTCTGTAAGGCCTACAACTTGAACTCAAAGCAACCCTCCCTCATTTGTGTGATGGAAAGAATGCTCAGTGGTGAAAAACTAAATCTAAAAAGGCACTTTGGGGGGGGCCTTGCTGTTTGATGTTGTGAAAATTACATATTCTGAGTTTCAGGGGTTTTTCTTATGTAAAAAAAAACGGGGGGGGGGGAGTAGTAATACCTGCTCCCCAGAGGGCAAAAAGATGATCAAATGAAAAGGAAGGTATATAAATGCAGATTATGAAAATTTCAAATCTCTACTTAAATGTTAAAAAAAAAAGCTGCTCATTTTAAGCCCTTAATGTTTCTTTAGAAATTAGCAAAACCCTTCTGTGAAAATTCTAAAGCAAGATTAGTCAAGGCAAAAAAAAAAAAAAAAAAGTAAAAATCCCCAACATGAAAAAGCTCTTCCTAGAATGTGTTCCCAGCGAAGTATGATATTATATATATTCTGTTCCAAGATGACCTTGCAAATATGAATAAAAGCTGCACTTACGAATCGTAGTTGTCCCTGAAGCCTTTTGCAAAGGGGTTATGATCAATCTTTAGTTGAGTGATCTAGATAGAGGAGAAAAATAACTGTTGAGTTCTTTATCCCACCAGACCGAGCTCTAGAGATTCTTGGGGTATCTGGGGGCACTCACATCGGTGTTTTGGTAGGCAGTCACTGCAATGAACTGTGTTTCTGAGAAGGTAAAGGTTTGCGTCTTCGAGGGCTCGTTCAAGTCCTCCACGCCATCCTCAGTAACTTCAACAATGTGCAGCCGGGGCTGGTACTTGTGTAAAGACTGTAGAACGATCATCTGGAAATGGTATAGAAAAAAAGTTGCCAAGTTTTCAAAAAAAGTGGCTTAGATATTCAATACAAATTTTCGATAAAGCATATTTGGGGTTGGGGCCCCTGCTTGCTTCCCACCAACAGCTTTCTTTTTCTATGGCCATTTTCAATACCTTATCGTTGCCATTTTTGAAATTTAAAACACAGCTGGGAGTGCCTGTTGGACAAACACGCCTTTCTCTTGCTGTCCCCAAGCCCCCCAAAGACTTCAGTATTTCTGTTCTAACACTCAACTCACTGTTATCAAATTTTAACAAGAAAGCGAAAATGAGAAAGGTGAAAAGAAAATAAAGATGAGATGCAGGCTAGCAAACAAGTAACAACTGCAAATAGTATAAATATAGAGACGGATGGACTCTCATTAGAAAAGCGCTGGCCAGCCAGAAGATACCCTCCTGTCACTCTACCTGGGTGTTGTTGTTATTTGCGCCTTTGTTATTGGTGAGTTTTAATTTCCCAAAGGAAATCTCCTGTCTCATCCAGTGGGAACCAGTATTAGGAGACTCTGGGTGAACGTACATTTTATTACCTACGAGAAAATGAAACAAAACAGAAAACCCAAGAATATAGGACTGTTTAAAATGGAGGTAGGGGAGGCCTATGGGGGGGGGGGCAAAACTGAAGAGCAAGACTTCCCATACAAATCTTCCCAGCACCAGCTGTTTAAGAAGGTCAACAGAGACCAAAACTGGACTCCCCTGATAACCTCCCAGGATATCCTCGGACAAGGCACTCATCTTAACAATATCTCAAATATTAAAATGCAGCCCAGGAGAGGTCTTTTGGAGGTGAATTTGGGGCCTTCTAAAGCTGGAAGGGCAACACCTGGTGGTTGGAACTTTATGAGTAGACTCAACTTTGGGAAGGGCTTTCTCCAGTGACTATTAGTTTGCCAGGGATCCTTGCTACCCAGGGAGCCTAATAAGACACTTAGTTTCTCAAAAGAAAGGATGGGCAGTGGGTGGGTAGGGCCATGTTCAAATTTTATTGGGAGGGGAGGCAGGAAATCTGACTTAGCAATTCTCTCTTTCTCTAGCAAACAATCAACAAAAAGAAACTCGTACTAACACCTCTGAGCCCCAGGTTGGAGGGCTAGGGATGGGATGAGCTAAATTTAAATGCGAGTCTTCCAGATCAAGGGTCCCCACCCGCTCCTCCCCGCCGGGCCCTCTCTTTCCTCACCCTGCATGTTATTGTCGGCTTTGCCGCAGGTCACCCACTTGCCCCCCTGGAAGCGCCAGTGGTTGGGGTCTGCCAGCACCACCTCTACGAACACGTTGTAGTGGGCGGTGGGATTGAGTCCGTTTATGTTGAAGCTCAAGAAAGGAAACATGCGCCTGCGCAAGGGAACAGAGAACCAGGATGAGCGATTTAAGTTGGGATGCAGGAGAACAGACACAATTCGGTCCAGCTTGTGGACACCGGGGTAGGGTCGAAGAATCGTTTTTTAAAAGTCTACAGGGAACACAACGCGGGCCGGGAAGGTGGCCCTTAATACGTAAAATGGTTTTGAGCTGGCCACTCTTGCAATATCTCCCTCTTTTCCGAAATAATTTGCACCAAAGTCAAAGTCAGCATTTCCTAAACTCAAGTGCTTCTGCGTCCTCTCGCCATTCAAGTTCATGATGCCTGAAGATACGCCTAATTTTTAGGATGTTAAAAGCACTAATTTTTATGCATACAAGTTTCAGCGCGCAACATCAAGTTGTTCTTGTAAAATAAAAAATTCTATTGGTAAGGAGCCGCCCTGTGAGCGTTCTCTCGCGGGCACCCAGCCCTCACCTGCCTCAGGAGGAACCACTGTTGGCCGTGGGATGCGGATCAGAACTTTCTCACTTCAGAACCCCAGCCAGGTCTGGCTTCAGGATCCGCCTAATCAACTACCCGGACCAACACCCTCCTTTGCCGGTGCTCAAGCCCATTTCTCCCGGGCACCCCGTGGAGACCCTGGCGCCTAAAACTGCGGGAGCCCATCTCCTGCGCTCCGGAGGCCAACCCTGGGGCTTTCCTTATCCAAGGCTCCTCGCCCGCCTGCAGGGACCCGCGCACAGCCGTGCGCGAGGATCTAGCAGAAGCATCTTTGCGGCCAAGCCCCAGTTTCCATTTCCACCTCAGCCTCCTGCTCCTCGGAGCAGGCGAGGGGGTACCGAGGGGAGCACAAGGGAAAGAAGCCATAACAGCACCCCGCACAAACCCCGGGTGCGGGCGCTAGGAGGGACACCAGAATGGAGACGCTGCGCCTCCACTCAGCTGCGCGCGGAAAAACATTACTAGGAAAGCGCGGAGCGAGTGGGCACAGCCCCATCACCCTCGGCCTTTCCCAGGACCACGCGTTTGCTCTTCACCCCGCGCCCCGCAGCCCCTCCGCGCGACGCTCACCTGCCCTGTTTCGTAATGATCATCTCCGTTTGGTGGCGGTGGAATTTGAGCCACAGAGGCCGGTTGCACAGGTAGACGTGGGCACGGAAGCCGGAACCAGGAACCCCTAGTCCCCCCAAACCTCCGCAGGAGCCCGCGGTTGCCGCCCCGGGGTAGGGCCCATAAAGCGGAGCCCCCTGGCCATACTGATAGGCGCCCGGGCCGCCTCCCCCGGGGCCGCTGCCGCCCGCGCCGCTGCTCGCGCCGGCTCCGGGGCCAAACTGTGCCCGCCCGGGTGGGCACACAGCCGCCGGGAAGCCGCCGGGGGGCAGCATGGAGCCGTAGGGGTAGCGCGCCCCGTTGGGAGTCGGGTACACAGATCCGTGGGGCGCCCCGGCTGCCGCCTGGTACGGGAAGAGCGAGCAGGGCGCGGCCAGTTCGGAGCCCTGAGGCCCGGGGGACTGGAGGTAGTAGCGCTCGGAACTCAGACTGTCCATGGAGTAGCGCGCGGTGGCAGCAGCTGCGGCAGCCGCAGCGGCCACGGCGGCTGAGGGCAGCTCCTCCTCCCCGCAGGGGGAGCCCTTGCGGCCGTCCGGGGGCCCTGGTTTGGCCACTGCTGCGGCGTTGGCAAAGGCGTCCCCGGTGTCGGCGTCACTGAGCATGGCCGCGGGGGCCCCCGCGCTGGCTGCTGAGGATTCCCCGCTCCCCGTCTCGCACGAGAGACTGCCCGAGAACTTCTTGGGCGCTTTGTCTAAGTCCAACCTCTGTGGCGAGGGGGCTGCGCCCTGGAGGTGGCCGGCGTTTCCGCCGCCTCCGCCCCGCGCACTCTCCAAAGGGTAGAAGTGCGCGCCAGGCAGGTTCACCGAGCTCACCAAGAGCTGCTCCCCTAACTGCATGCTTTGCAAAGCGCAGACCGCAGCTGGCTGCTTCCTCTCCTCCCTCGGCCTTATTATAAAGGCAGGATGGGGGAGCCAGCGCCCTCTTCCGAGGGGAAGTTACCTTCCCCTTCCTCCTGTGCAGGAGCTACCCACCTGGAGAGGAGCGGACGGTGAGGCGCGCAAGAGCGCGCCCTGAACCAGCGCTCTTTCCTCAAGGAAAGCGCCCTGGCTTTGAAGGCCGGAGGTGGAAACTGACCGAGAAGCGCTTTACTTTTCTTTGACCGTCCTTGTTGCCTCTCTGGACCCTCTACCCTCCACCCACACTCACACCCCGGAAGAAAAGAACTTAGGTCTCTGCCCCCATCCACCCAGCAGCGCTACCCTGTCGGCCCTTCTTCTCACTGCCAACCCGCCGTCAAGTTGACCACTTGGAAACTTGCAGGCTGTCATTGGCTGCTTTATATATGTGCGGCCAGGGAGGGGATTCGCGGCCCAAACAGCCCCAGGACCCTCCTATTGGCTGATGGAGGTGACACTAATTCAATTAGGCATTTACTAATTGGATCAAGTCGCCTGTGACTTTCTTTTTCTTTAGTCTTAAAAAACATTTTTTTTTTTAGACTCTGTCCTGCTGTGTGAATCAATCTAGGTGTCTGTATTTCGCTGGAGTTTAGGGGAACAGGGTTGGGGGGCGTCTCCGTAGCGGGTTCCACTTTTGGCACAGCAGATCTCAGAGCTCTAAGCGGGGGATGAGGGGACAGAACAGCATTTAGAGGCAGGAGGGAGTAGCTGATGGCGTGCAGGGAGGCTCGGGTCCTTGAGGGTGGGGATATGGGGCGAGTTGGGGAGAGGCCCTAGCGAAGTCTTTCTCCTAGTCAGGGGCTGTAACTTCAGGCTCACGTTCCTCCCGATGGGGGAGCACTCCCTGGCCTTCAACACACCGGAACCACCTTTTTTTTTTTTTTTTTTTTTTTTGCTTGGTTCCATCCTTTTATCCAATGAGAAGAATTTGTGAAGAGTAACCTCACGCTGGGCTTTTGGGATTCCAGGGACAGTGAGAGCACACTGCCATTCTTGAGCACGAAAACCTTACTTTATGAATCAGAAACCCCGGCGAGGTGGGATACTGGGAATACCCTCATCCCCACGCCAACACACCCGCTTTCGGGAGGCAATCGCGTTTACACACACACCCACACCCCCCAATTTAAAATCCACACCGCCAGGTTTCCCTGAGTCCCAGATCTCCACCCTCTTCCTTCGTCTTCAGTTGGGCCTGACACGAAGAAACAAAGGTTCCCCAGCAGCCGCGCGGCTAAGATTCCCCGCGACTCTCCTCTGCAGCTCTGCACAGAAGGTAGAATAATTAGTGAAATAATCAGTTTGATATTGAATTAAGCCCTTTTGCCCCAGCTGCCTGTTTCTCCTCTGCGTTTCCGCAGACAGTAAAGGGCGGTGCCATCATATTTTATTTTATTTTTTTTTATTATTGGAAGGGGGGAGACGTTTTGTTGCGGATAAAAAGCAGCCTGGATATTCGCTGTTAATAAGCAATTATAGACGCGACTTGTAATCGCTCTGGGAGCGCATTTTCCGGCTGAGATGCGGGGACTCTGCTTCCCCAACCGAACTCGATCACACGGGAAAACTCCGTGCCCACAACAGATGAGGCGACCACAGGTTTGTTGAGCGCACACTAGTGAGTGCAGGCCGGCGCAAAGCTTTCCAATCTGGGTTCAAACCGCAGCTGCACCAGCATCGCCACGTCTGGGTTACAGAGCGAGGCAGTCCTCGATGCACTCGGACACTGCAGGGCACTTCGCAGGTTTTCCGTGATGATGAAAAACCTGGAGCTCACACAGGTTTTCAGGTCGCTCAGCTAAGGGAGGGGACACATTAAGATCAGTGGGGCCGGCGCAGAAGCCTCCTAGGTCCTGGGCCACTGCATCCTGGGGGCGCATCCGGGGAAAGGCGGCCCGGAGCGCGCTCAACCCGGCGCTCCGTGCCCTTGGTCCCACCTCTTCAGTTCGGGCTTAGCTTGGTTCTCTGATCTGATCATTCCTCCAACCACTCCCTCCTCCCAGCTCTTATTTTGATCCAGAGAAGTCTTGAGGAATTCGAAGATGTCGTGCTTTTGAAAATGATTTTGAACGTGGAGGGTTCGTGGAGGCAACGTGAGCGCCTGGACAGCAAGGAGACGCGCGCTTGGGCTCGGCGAAGTAGCCCCAGGCTAGTAGGTCCTGATTAGGATTCAGCGGCACCACCGCGTAATCCTTGACCTGAGCTGCTGGCTGTTTGAGGGGAAAGTTGGGGGGTGAGATCGAATTTCACGTTATTTGAAGATAGGGTGGCCAGTGGTAGATGGCAGTTTTGCACTTCATCCCAGTGAGAAACGGCCTCGGGATCTCTTCAATTCGCTTTCGAGGTGGCCAGGGTAAGGCTGCGCGTGGCAAAGTGCCATCGCAGGCAACAGGCATCGTTCCGACCCACTCTGGCGCAAATAACGTGGGCCAGCTGTCTCCCGCGCCACATCAGAAAGGGCTGATTTTATTCCAGCCCCAGAACGAGCTCTTGAGAGCGCGTGGGTTCACTTCGAGGGCTGCCTCATTATTAAATATATACACAGTAAGTGTAATCACCATTAGTGTTGATTCTTGGGGCAGGAAATTGAAGTTTATATCTCTCCCTCCCCCAACGTATGTATTATTTTATCCAAACTTTATCACGTTTTACAAATGGAGAGACAAAGAGGAATTCAAAGAGAATAAAAATTTAGGCTCTACAAATCTGGTTTTGATACGTGGAAAATTTATACATAATTTGTATTACATTTATCAATGATATTACAAATTCCCTTTTTAACATAGTGAAAAAGAGTTTCAACTAAAGATACTTTGCTGCCTGCATAGAGATAAAGAAATTTCATCTAAAGATTCTGTATTAATTACTTAGTTGCATTATTATCATACATGGAATATATAGTCTAAATGCCAGAAGAGTTATGGATGAGCAAGTCTGTGATTTCCTACTTGATATGGATTTTCCTTGCGCTAGCTCAGTTTTATTTAAGCCCTCGAAAGGCGCATAAAAATTTATTTTCATGCATCCCAGCCATGACACTTTAAAATCCAAGCTCTTTCCCAGAAATAGGAACGGTAAAGAAAGCTAACGCAGGGGCTTCAGAGAATATTTCAGGCAGCTCCCTCCTTAGATGGGGTGGGCAAATAACAGAGACTTCCAGTCTGTTTGCTGTTTGATTTCAATTACACCCCAAGCTTCATGAAATCCAAATGAGACATTTATTGAAAGGTGCCTGGTTTTATGTGGCTCAACTGACAGTGTATTGGAATACACTGAGCAAAAACATCAACATTGGGGAGGAAACGTGGAGAGCCTTTGGAACCCCAGACCCAAATGCCGGCTGGATTAACTCAAATCTTGCACCTTGCAGCCTGAGGTAGAGCAAGCAGAATCCTTTGAATGCTACCACAAAGCCAAGGCCAACTCTGAGCATGAGCCTATTCAAGATCTCATGCTCTATTGTCTCAAGCAATAATACCAACTTAAAGCTTCCTTATCGTAATAACACAAAGTTACTGCCAGCCCAGCCAGGTGCCCATTTTACTCCTTTCTCCCCATTAAAGGTAACCACTTTCATTGCATTCAATCTTTGAGAAGCAAAATTGAGGAGCAGTATTACTCATCAAATACATATGACGAGTAGGTATAAACTACATGGTGTTTGAATAAATTACAGGGTGAGTTGTAGATGAGCAATGATATATGTTTTACCTCCCACCCCCCACATACAACCAAGGGGGCCCATATAAATGTCCCAATAAATTCTATTATTTTCACCCCCGCTAAAAATGTGTTATCAAAACACTGTCCGTGTTATTCAAACACTTTGTAAATTCTGAACAGACTTGCTGCCGGTTCTCCTTTTAACCCTAGGAAAACATTCCAACATTACCCGGTCACCAGCTCTTCGCCTGGACTCTGGGAAAATGTCAATGGGTTTTTTGTGGCAAGTTGGTCCTTTTACTATTTATCTATGGCCTTTTCTTTGTTGATGTTACAGTTTATTTCAGCATCTCAGGTTCACTCTTTGGCCCTTTGTTCTCTGATGGCCAGATCTGCCACCTCCTCTGTGCTTTCCAAGGGGGGAAGGGGTTTTCATCACTGTAAGGTTGTTCATGGTGCCCTTTTTTTTTTTTTTTTTTAAGAAAATGTCCCGTAAGATAAAACATTTTGGCAAAAACAAGTGGTTTTGATTTTGCTGACAACAGCAAGATGCTCCACTAACCCAGTTTCACTTTTATAAGGATTTGTATTTCACCTTGACAATGGGATAGACAGATCACTTGACTTAAAGAAATCACCAGATCTACAAATGTGTGAGGTAAAGGGTTATATTAAACCCAGTGTATTTTTTTTCAAACAAAAATGACCAATTTAAACTATTAGCCATCAATCCATATATTTAGAATGTCAAATGCAACAGGAAAGATGGGGAAATATTGGAATGAAAGTTAGTAGACACATCAAAAGTTTACTTACTACAAAAAAAGATCCTTAAGCATTGACTCAAGAAATTGTTTATGAAAGTGGTTTTTTTTAAACTGCAAATCAGTTTCTGGATTGAACTGCTGTTTCTTTACCATTATATTTATGGAAGGGCATAGAGTCACACAAAGAACAAGAAAAGTCACATGAGGCACAGTAAATAAAATGTTCTTAAATTATGGTTCTGTTTGGCTAATTAATCCTATATTAAAATATGAAAGAATTATATAGGGCTTAAGTGGTCTTCCTTATTTTTGCACTTTCAAAGTCTTGGTACATGCCCATCTATTAATTAAAGGAAAAGGGCTAGTAAATGTAAATTAAAACAGCTAAAATGGCCCAAGGTCAGTGTCAAGTCTCAGGCTTTACAACCATGAAGTCTAAATTAAAAATGCTTTATTTCTATAAGAAAAAGAAAACACACGTCTTCTTAAATTAATGGACTTGGTATTTCTACCTTTTTAAAAGATCCTTTTAAAGATTAAAAAAAAAAAAAAGCTTTCAAAGACCTTTCCTAATCCAAAATTCTTACATTATTGCATGACTTTTCCTGTGAATGCCAATGTTGACATTCTTCTGCAGGAAAAGAGAAGTTAATGCCAGAACTACAGTCCAGCTGTTAATAAGAGCAGATACCAGGCAACCAAGAAGAAATGTTACCCTGGTCATAAGTCACTTGCACATCACTAACAGAGTTGGCAGAGCCTGAGGAAATTAATGCCACCACAGAAGGCCCCTCAATGATACAGGTGCTGCAGGATGTCCACAACAGGTGGACTGAGTCCAGTCCTGCCAACCCAGCTTGGATATGATAGGGGCAGCTGAAAGCCACCCTCAAAGACCCTATGTGAGAAATGGGGAGAGAGGAAGTCTAGATTGGGGAGTTAGTGAGCAGAGAGGATTAAGTCCATCACACAACCAAGGAAGAGAGTGAAAGGGAAGGGAAAAAGAAGAGAAGGTCTTCAGGATAGAGAGACCAAAGATCATTCCTTAGCCTTCTCCCATTTCAGGCTCCTGAGAGAAAAGCAGAACGTTTTATGTAGAACTGCATGTTTGTGAACCCAAGGTTTAACAAGCTTTGTGAGTTTGTACAAGGTCTTTAACCTCTCTGTTCCTGTTCCTATTGGCAACACTAGCATACATACATAATGTCATTAGATCAGCACCTGGCATACAAGAAAATCTAATGTCTTTCTTATTATTACCCATCACACTTGACTTCACTTTCCCCAGTCTCACTAGATAACTGGCGCTAAATTAGGATGAATGAAGCTTAGTCTTCCTCCTCCAGATTCCCTGTCTGACGGGGGAGGAGACCAGGAGCAAAAAGGTGAAAGGCTACCTGAAGCAGACATAGGAAGCAGAGGTGAGTTAGTTGGTCAGAACCTGAGGGGATAGTTCCCAGTTGTTCTATCAGCTTCCTTCTAGTCCACAGAAGGGGGTAGAAAATAAGCGCCCTCCCCGCGAGCGAGGCTGGAGAGGGGCACTTCAAAGGTAGGCGGCCCAGGCGCCCTAACCCGGCTGCGCCTTCCGCCCCCACCAGGCCGCCATTAGCATTCTGTTTTTCCCAGGCCTCTCCGCCCTCCCGCCCCCCGCCGAGATTTTGCGGTTCCGGCAGATTACTAGTCAAAGAAAGAAAATAGGGTATTGAGCTCAGATTTTGTTCTCCACCCACTTGGTTAAACGCCCGATGACGAGGGAGTTAAGGGAGTCGTCTGAAGCCTCCCGCAAGGTTCTTGCTCCCGGAGCAGGCACCCAGCACCCGGCGTCCCGAAAAGCGCGCCATCTCGATCCACAGGCCGAGGGGCCCTGCGGGCCTCAGTGGCGGCATCTGCAACGTGAGAGGACTGGGGCCGAGCAAGACCATCCCCAGCGGGCTGCTGCTTAGTGGTGTGGAGTGGACAGGACCCCAGCCCACCGGCCCAAAGACCGGGTGGAATCTTATTTATGCATATAAGAACTGGGGTACAGGCCAGAGGTGCAGGGGGTGGTGAGGACTCACCAAAGACAGAGTGGGGAACAGAACAGGCAGACTGACTGAAATACACTGCTGAGGGGAGCTGCGGGCGAGACAGGAGAAGTCTGCTGTGCCATGTGGGTAGCTCCCTGGTAGGCTGGGAATCGAACTCATGCTTCAGTGGCTGTGGGTAGCTTCATAGGTTGTGTCTTAACCAGGGAGGCCCTAGGCCTGACTTTTCCAGAACAGTTTCTCCTTGACTCCACAGCAGCAGACTATAGGCCAGACTGCTTTACTTGTACAATCAGCATCTTAGAATGTTCTCCCATTTTACAGGGGAGTAAAATGATGCTTGCAGAGGTGAAGTTTCTTATCCAAAGGCACACAACTAAAAATGTTAGCCAAGTGATTGGAATCTAGGCAGCTGGAGCTGCTAGGGCTTCCAATGGAGAGGTTAATTACGTGTGAATGGGGCGGTGTGCTGGTCATTGTTTTCTTTAAGGAGGAAGGCTCCAAGGTAGGCATTGGAATGGGGAAGCGCTGTTGGAAGCAGTGGACCTGTTTGGTGCCCATCTGCAGTCGCTGGTCTTCCAGAATAAGTCTCTTTGGAGAAAGATGGGCTCCATAATTTCACCCCAATTCTGGATTAGAATTGGTCACTGTTGCTTGGGGTAACTAGGCGCGGCACGGGATTGCTTTCTACCAGTTTGGGCCTGGCCCAGTCCTTGGCATAGAATTGCCCATTGAAACCCTCACTACCAACTCACAGAGGCAGGTCATTATCACCCCCATTTTACAGATAAGGAAAACCAAGCCTGGGAGAGTAAACTTGCCGAAGGGCAATACAAATTGTTGGCAGATCCAGGCTATCCCTGAGCTGGGGGAGCGGTGGTCTCTCCCTGGAACTCTAAAACCTTTAATAGAAAACTGGGATCTCGGGGTGCTGAGTTTTTATGGAGGAGGGGCTGGCAAAGGGTGCAGTGGTAAAGCAACAGCCGCCGCTCCTCCTCCTGCCTGAGGGTTTCCATCTCTCTCCACACCCCCAGATTCGGAACGCAGCGGCCAGGCTCCTAAGCGTGGGTCCCACACTCTCTCCAGGGCTGGGATTTTGGAGACGTACTGCACTTTTTCGCCGCTGTCTCGAGGCCTTTGCATTGAACGGGGCGGGGAGGCGAGACTGTCCTTAGGGTCTTTCTCTCGCGCGCGGGATTTCTGAGTCTGCTCTAACCCCGCAGCACGCGCGTCGGGTACAGCGCACTCGCCCACAGAGAAGCCAGTTCCGCCCGGAGGCTTTTAGGGGCTCCGAGCGCGCCTGGAATGCCCCTATTCTGACTCACAATCAGTCCATCAAGCAGCCCTGCTAGGCGGCCTGAGCAAAAAAAACAAAAACAAAAATCCAACTCCAGAAGTCCAGGCAGGGACTGGAACTCGGGCTTCTGTGCCCGAGCCAGGAAGGTTTTGACGGTTCTCGCTGCGCGCGGGTTCCTGACTTTTACCCCAACGATGACTAAGATCTCCAAATGCGCTCCGGGTTACACTCGTGTGGACGAACTTCTTGGACTCATTACCCACGAACACGCACTTCTCTTGAGTGAAAAGATATTGGGGGGAGGATCCCAGATAATTCCTTTAATCTTCCCTCTGCTTTTTCACGCCGCGAATCTTTCTCTCTGAACGTTAGGTCCGCCTCCAAGAGATGAACAGACTTTTAAAATTCCATCAATCCGAGATATATTTATGTATATGTGTAATATACAACATATTGCATGGTGGGGTATAGAATAAATATCTTGTACGACAGAAGACAGTGGCTATAACACCTTACAAAATACAACACAAAATATATATCTACAGACACACTTGTATAATCCTTTTAAAAGAAGTCTCAAAAAGCCACCAGGTTGTTTTTTGTTTTTAATGTTTTGTTGTTTTTTGGCCACATCTCCCGCCTCTGCCTGGAGGCAGCCACTTATTTCTAGTGTGTATTTTGGGATTTATTATATGTTTGCACAAGCAATACTTCTATGCGCCTGAATTTCTCCTGATCTGCTCACCCCTCTGCACGCTTTTATACACCCTCTTCAACACTTTACTTTTTTCACTTACAATACATTCTGAAGTTAGTTCCTGGAGAAGTCGGAGTTTTTGCTAGCTCAGCAGATCCCGGAGGCACCACTGGCGGGAAGCGCTTAAATAAATTATATAGGTGCTTTGGGGGCTTTCCTTGCAGCTGCGCTACCGTCCTCCGACCAGGCCTCCGGAAACGCTGCGGGAGGAGAGGTTTGCGCTGCGGAAGGCGCAGCGCCCCCTCGCTCAGCGTGCGCAGAGCCCCGCCTGGGCCTCTCTGTGGGATTTTTCCTTCCTTTGTGATCCCCCCGCGTTGTTTTTCTTCTGAAACCCCAGAAGCAGGTAAACACGCTCTTGGACGCTGCCCGCTGATCCGGAGGCTCGTGCTCGGGGGAGCGATCTGCTAGACGGTCCCGATGCGGATCAAAGCGGAGGACCTGGAGGGGACAGTCAGCCCCATTAGCATCCCGCGAGGATCGGCTGCAGGGGGCGGGGATGAGGTTGGGCAGATGGGGACCAGGAATCCCGTGCTGCCAAAGGCCCAGGGAGTGTGGCTGATCTGAGGCACTGCCTACATTCCCTTCGGGCCCCGCGGAACTCTGGAAGGAGCCCAAGCACCCTAAGCTGCTCTTTGGAAGTGCGCTGTAAGCTTCAGCGCATGGAGGGGTGCGGGATGCTGGGGCGCCCCCTTCTGGTCACTGCCTCCTAAGAGTTGATAACCATTTTGACTTCTATCATCAAGTAGTTTTCCGGATTTTGGAATTCTGTATTAGTGGAATCTTAGAGTGTGTTCTTTGTGTCTGGCTTCTTTCACTCAGCTTGTGTGGGATATTCATTCCTGTTTTCAGTAGCTGCTTTAGTTCGTTTTCCTTACTGTGTAATATTCCACTGTGTGAATTTGAAATGTATCCAAATTTCTGGAGACATTTGTGTTGTTTACAGTTTGCATGGTTATGCATAGAACGTTCTCGAACATGTCCGTTGGTGAATGTCAGAATTAAATTTTTGTCAGGTCTATACACACAGGAGTGAATTTCTGGGTCATAACAGCTTTTAAAAAAAAATATTTATGCATACAAGAACTGGGGTGCAGGCCAGAGGTGCAAGAGTTAAGAGAATTCACCAGAGACAGAGTGGGGAGCAGAAGAGGAGGATGTATCGAAAGACACTGCTGAGGGGAGCAGTGGGGGAGACAGGAGAGGTCTGCCGTGCCATGTGGGTCAGCTCCCTTGCCGGGGATTGAACTCATGATACAATGGCTGGCAACAGCTTGATGGTGCCGCTGTCTTTAACCACTGCACCACCAAGTAGGCCCATAACACTATTTTATTTAAAACAACCTAATATTTTCATTAACAGCCTGACATACTTGTCTGGTTTCCTCTAATTTTTGGCTGCATACTTTAAAAAAAAAAAAAAACAAGGTCAGTAACATTTAAAAATCATGGGCTATTTATGCTTGACACCTTATATTCTTAGGACTTCATTATAACAATGCTAGGGAGTTTTAAGGGAAGGGATATCAAGTTAAAGAAGGAAGGAAAAATGAAAGGGAGGCAGGAAGTAGATGGGAAGATTTAGCATACATTTCTTCTGTTTTCTAGTATTCAAGCACCAAATGCTTAGGAATGCTTGCATTTCCTCTAGGAATTGTTGAACACCTATAGATATCACTTGTTGACCAAGCAGTGAGGGATGAGGAAATCCACAGAATGTCAGAGGGAATGCCTTCATTTTCTTTCATCTTATATATTTATGACTTTCAAACAATTGCCTTGGTTGAAAATTTCTAGCACATAAAGATGAAGTTAGTGATATCTCTGAATTCTGGTCTAGCTTTTCCACTGATATTTCTTTTTTACAATCAAGGGAAAATGTCTCCCTTTGATGGTTTATACTCTTTGTTAAAAAAAAAAAAAAAAAAAAAGGCATGAGAAGGAGAAAAAAAAAAAAAACCCTAAATACTCATAACCCAATCTCCAAGTTATAAGCACTCAGCTTTTGTGGTTATAGGACATCAGTGGGTGTCTACTTAGTGTTCATCTTGCCACATGTGAGTTTTCTAAAAAAAAAAATCCAATTTATTTCTCTCCCTCATGACTCAGGAAAAAAGTGATTCCCTGCCCAATAGCAGGAGAGCCTCTTTAGTTAAGCCAATCAGTAGATGTTATTTCCATTGCTATGGTTCAGATAGAAGGGGATGACTTGGAGTCAATGGTTAAAATAGAGGTTTTTTTCATTTCATAATTCTTCTTCAGTAGAAGAAGGAAGCAAGCAGCCTGATAGCCTCTGATACCACTTTGGGACCAGGAGGGGAATCTCCTCAGGGGAACCCAATGCTCAAGTTACAGGTGAAAGAGAAGCAAAGAATCTGGATCCTTGGTGACTTACTTGAGCTACTAATGGTTGGACCTGCCCGACTTCTCAGGTAATAGTTGGCTTAATGTTTATGGTAATTTGCATCAGCATCCTAATCTTAACAACTATTGACCTTTCCAGATATGGTTGGACATAATGTGCCATAAATATATGTAATATGTAAACATACAAACATTAGTTCAATTTTTCCTGTTATAAGCAATACTAAAATAAACATCTTTGCATATACATCTTTACATGTGTCCTATTTCTTTAAATCCCTAGAAATGGTATTGATTGTCAGAATATATTTGCACAAAATTTTGATAGACAATTGATTTCCTTGTACCAGCTTAGTTTGTTGAATACTGAATTGATCTGAGATCGTTAATCAATTGATTCTCTAGGGCCTCCCTGATGGCCTAGGGATTAAGTCTCAGTGCTATCACCACCATGGCCTGATTGATTCTGGCCAGGGTGCTAACCCAGACCTTTTCTGTTTTGCCCAGTACTCCCCTCAGCAATGTTTTCCAGTAGATCTGCCTGCTCTGCTCCCCACTCTGTCTCTGGTGAATCCTCTCCTCCCACACACACACCTCTGGCCTACATCCCAGTTCTTCTACACAAAAATAAAATTTTTTTTTAAGATTTATTTATTTATACAAGAACTCGGGTACAGGTCAGAGGCCGGGAGGGTGAGAGAATTCACCAGAGACAGAGCAGGGAGCAGAACAGGCAGATGGACCAAAGACACCGCTGAGGGGAGCAGCGCTATGTGGGTTTCTCTCTTGCCGGGTGGGAATGGAACCCGCACTGCAGAGGCTGTGGACAACTTCACAGTGTGGCGCTCAGTCCGCTGCGCCACCGGGGAGGCCCTACACAAAAATAAAATATTAAAAAAAAAATTGATTTTCTAATGTCACTCTGATGAAGAGATAGGATCTGCAAAGGTTACTGGTAACGCCGAACTAAACAACAAATGGCAATAACAAAGACACTTTAATATCAAGGAAAAATTATTTTAAAGATGTTATCTAGAAAGAGCAAATGTTTAAATAAATAAAAGATTATTACTCATCAATTGATTAGCACTCACTCATTTTTGCATGCCTAGTTCTTCAAAGATCTGGCTAGTGTTGTCACTGTTGAACACAGACTTAAACCTGATTCCCCAGAAGAGGAGTGGGTGTCTCTGTTAATCTCTTTAGCAGCACTTTTAAATACAGGAAGTAACACTCTTGTCAGTATATTGTCTTGTCTAGAAAGGACAACTGCGTACCTTTAATCACTGTCTTGTATTTAGGGGTTCATCATGTACACTTGGATACAAATGAACTGCAGCAACAGCTTGCAGGAAGAGGGGACATGTCCCAGATTTATAAAAATGCTGCAATTTCCCTCGGATTTCCCCTTTCTGAACATGAGAAAAGTGGCCAATTATTTTTCTGCTGAAAACTCTCAGATATTGTAGAGTGTGACAGCTAGGACAGTTAAGCCACTTCTTCATTAGGAATAGCTGTTAAACTTCAATATCTTCTCTCTCTAAAAAGAATTGATGACAAGATATAAGAAAGAACTACGGAGTCAATATTTGGATTTATTCTTATCCTTGCAATGCACAATGGGCAAACTATAATAATGAGATGCCACTATTTACTTTTCAAGATTTGGGGCTGGGCATTTCAAAATTTGAAGACTTTTGTACAAATTGTTATTAGTGAGAACCATAAATTACCTTTCAATCTCAATTTTTCAAAATTACTTTTAATCCCCTCCACCCCAACTACTATTTAACCCTCACACATATCCTTAATTGAAAGTGCAAGATAATGATTTTTGAGCTCTGCAGAAAAAAAATTTGATAAATTAACAATACGAATTTGGATATTTCAAATGAATCACTTTGGAATTTATAAAAGCTAACTAATCACCTTTTATAACATTATTTCAACTAAAGGAGTAATCCACAATGGAACTAAAGTGTGTTTCAAAGAGTAATGAAATGATAACAGAACATTTCTAAACTGAGATAAAGCTAAAACTATAGCTTTGGGAGGGTCTTTTTAGAGCCATCTGAATTTTAGAATTAGCTTGTCAATATCTATAAAGTCGTAGCTTTATTTTTTTAATATTTTATTTTATATAATTCTTACATCATTTTTCATTTTTGCACAATGTATGCATTTTCATTTTGGTTATATTCCCCATACAATTGCACCCCCCCTTATTTTTGACCCTAGTCCTTCCTCTCCCCGCTGCCCCCGTAGTGTGTCTCTGGTTTATAGTTGCTTGTTGATTTTGATTTTTACTTTGTATTAATTAGTCTTTTTCCTGGTCCCTTATTTAGGTTTTCTAAATTCCTGCTATGAGTGACACCATCCGGTATTTAGCTTTAAATGAAATTATAACCTAAAATTAAAAAGAGAAAATGAACTAAATTTTTTAAACTTGTATTTTAGAAAAAAGAAAACAATGTGTTTATGTATATCTTCATTTATCTTTAGGTAGTTTCTTGATTTCATTATGTCTTTCTCCATTGGAAAAAAAAGCCTTCTGGTGTTTTCAGTGGGATTGCGCATGTTTTAATAAGACTGAAGAGAAAAGAGGGTCTTTTCCAGAAACTTCCAGCTGTTCCTCCACTCTCTGTGGGAACGAGAAATTCTGCTGACCACTGAAGCAATCTCTGTGCCTGGAGACATGAAAACACCCCAGGATATGGGGATGACACAAACCTAGAGCTGTAAGTTATGGAAAAGGGAAAAATAAATTTGTGGGCGATAATTCAATGTATAAGACACAGGGGTGTTGGAGAAAAGAGTGCCTATAAACAGGGAGTTCCCAGCTGTACACCACACCACCCACCCATCCAACAAATAGCTGTGGAACACTCACTAAGAGAGATGAACTATTGTAAGTGTTGGATTTATGATCATGAAGAAGACAGATGAGATCTTTTCTTTCAAGGAATTTATAAAAGGAGATGGAAAACAAACAAACAAAAAAGCATGGAAGTCAATTTCAGGCTATAATAAGAGTGATAGAAAAAATAGAGCAGGTCAGATGCAAAGCTAATAGGACAGCAGCTCTTGAAAGATGCTTAGGGAAGACCACCTGGAGTTAGTGAGTCTGCAGTGATGCCCCAGAGTCAGACTGGGAAGGAAACACATTCTCAGCAGAGGGGCAGGAAGCAGAACAACCTTGAGGTGAGGACCAGATTACTGCATTTTTTTTTAAGATTTCCTTATTTATGCATACAAGAACTGGGGTGTAAGCCAGAGGTACAGGGAATGAGAGGATTCACCAGAGAGAGCGGGGAGCAGAACAGGTGGATCTACCGAAATACACTGCTGAGGGGAGCAGAAGGCGAGTCAGGAGAGGTCTGCTGTGCCATATGGGTTGCTCCCTGGCCAGCAGGGGATCAAATTTGTGCTGTAGTGGCTGGCAGTAGCTTGACAGCGATGTATTTAACCCCTGTACCACCAGGGAGGCCCCAGATTACTGTATTTTAAAACCTGAAAGGCAACTGGTTCTGGAAATTGTGGCTAGAGAATGACATGAGAGGTAGGCTGGGGCCAAGGCATCAGGGATGTGTAAACTGCTTATAAGCATTTGACATTTTAGTGTATATGCTATAAGAAGCTATTGGAAGTTTATAAACAATGGAGAGATAAGGTTTAATGTATATTTTTAAATGATCTCCTTGCTATCCTTTCAAAAAATTAATAGTCAAGAATGGAAGCTAGAGAGCTAATTTTGGGGCTAAGCACAAGATGATGGTGGCTTGAGCTTAGGGTTTACAGCAAATATGAAGACCACTGATTTAGAGATGTATTGGATTAGAGACTGCTGGATTTGGTGGATGATATATATTTGGGGTTGGGGTGAGCCAGTGACAAAAGATGGAACATGAACTTGATTCAGAATCCTGATGAAATCTACAGAAAAGTTAGGGTGTTCAAAATATATTATGAGAGAGTCACCAAGAACAAGAAGAGAGAGAATTCATTTATTGATACTGGAAGATCAGATTGGCAACTGGGGGGGTGGTGGTGGTGGTGGTGAGATTTCACTGTAAATGTGTACCTTAAATAGCAAGTCAAAATCAATTGCAGGTGAGTTTAAAGTCAGAAATTTACAAATTAAGACGTGCAATTTGAGTATTTATCATGTTTTTGGACAGTTTTTAATTTTCTGATCTTAGAAAAGATGTTTTTATAATTATCAAGGAAAGAAACAAACAAACATAGGGCAGGGGTTAAGTCTCAGTATTGTCAAGCTATTGCCAGTCACTGCAGCCTGAGTTCAATCCCCAGCCAAGGAGCTGACCCACATGGTGCAGCACACCTCTCCTGTCTCCCCTGCTGCTCCCCTTAGTAGTGTTTTTCAGTATATTCCCCTGTTCTGCTCCCCAGTTTTTCTCTGGTGAATCCTCTCACCCCCTGCACCTCTGGCCTACACCCTAGTTCTTGTACGCATAAATAAATAAAAATAAATCTTAAAAAAAAAGCATAAAATAGAAAATTCTATAATTTGCATATTCCCAAACCATAATAAAATAAATCATATTATTAGTATATGTCAAATTAGGGAATAATAATGTTTCATAAAAATTTTAATTGAAATATATTTGACTTATAACACTGTATGAGTTTAAGGTGTGTGACTTGTTGATTTATTACTTTTATATATTACAATATAATGACCACCCTAGGGTTATCTAATACCAACAGCAAGTCACATAATTATAATTTCTTTTTTTGTGGTAAGAACATTTAAGATCTAGTCTCTTAGCAGTTTTGAAATAATATAATCTTGTTGACTGTAATCAGTGGGCTGTGAATTAGATCTCCAGAACTTGTTCATTTTCAAGTTGCAAGTTTACACTTAACAACATCTCCCCCAGGAATAATGTTATACTGAGTGATAATGGACAAAAATGTTCATAAAAGAAACCTGCCTCTATAAAACAAAGCTATAACTTAGTAGTAACTCAAACAATACAAGAGTGAAAACAAACCAGTGAGTCCCTTTTTACCTAACAGCAATAAACATTTAAAAAACAATAAAGTCTTATTATGAATAAAAGTATTGACTTCGGTTGATTAATGGATTTAATCCTTTGGGAACCAAAGTTACCCATGGGAATGAAGGAACACAAAAATGTTAATATCTTTTACCACAAGCCAATGTTTAACTTCTGCCCTGATTCCTTCAACACCTCCTCTCAGCCAAAGCAATAGAATTATTTGCAGATTTGGAATGCTCTGGATTTTTTATTTTATCACTTAAAAGTGAATATATTTGCAAAAAGTGAATATGTCTGCAAAATGGTATTCCTGTCTTGAGGAATACCAAACTTTGAGAGAAGTTGCACTATTTCAGTCTATTAGTTTTTTTTTTTTTTCCTCAATGGTACATTGTTTAGATTTGTATTTTAAAAATTAATGACAGGGCCTCCCCAGTGGCGCAGCGGTTGAGCGCTGGGTTGCGAAGCTGCCTGCGGCCTCTGCAGCGCCGGTTCGATCCCCGGCTGTTCCCCGGCCACCGGAGGAGGGTCCCACATGGCGCGCAGACTTCTCCTGCCGCTTGCTGTTCCCCTCAGCAGTGTACTTCGGTAGTCTGCCTGCTCTGCTCCCCACTCTGGCTCTGGTGAATTCTCTCACCCTCCCGTGCTTCTGACTGCACCCAGTGCTTATATAAAAAAAAAAAAAAAAAAAAAAATCTTTTTTTTTTTTTTTTTTTTTTTTAATTAATGACAGAAGTTGGGCATTTTTGCAGTGTTTTCTCTTTGGCCTTCCCCAGATGATCTGAGAGGTTTGTAGTAGCTCGCTTATCCCTTAACCAAGATGCCTTTGACCAAGTCAACAACCCAGGATCAAGCTAGCAAAACCAAGTCTTTGCTCCCCTAACTGTCAAGGAACAAACTAAGTAAAGGGAAGGGTAGCAGGTAAGGGTTAAGGTGGGAAAGAGGGAAGGCTGTAAGGTGGGAGAGAGGAAAGCAGGCAATCAGGTCTATTCCTGGTGCCATTTGGGTTGTCTTACACTTTTCTTTCTGGGCCTGGGTCAAACATCTGGAGTATTTCTTTGCTTAGCTCTGGTAAAAGGACTGGGGCAGACACTATGCCTCCTGGTTTCATGTGTATGAAAGACATGGCTCTTCAAGATCTGAACACAGTGTTGGGGATCCTGTTCTCTTGAGAAGTGCCCTTTCATGACAGGGGCGCAGGGGGCATGTTTATGTAAATGTGCAGGGGGAAAAGGAGTGGTAGCAAACACCAGTCAGGAAATCTAATTAAGAGACCCGAATGTAAATGAAAAGACCCTTCCATGATCCATCACTGACTAGCTGGCTGACAAGGCACGTTTCTTAACTTGTCTGTGACTAGTTTCCAGAGACAACTGAGAATGCTTAACTCATAGGTTTACTGTGACTATTAAATGATCGAATCAATGAACCGTGTTTAGAAAAGTATCTGGCGCTAGTAAGTGGTCAATAAATATTAGCATCATCAAGATTGTTATCTTTACGGCCCAAATGTGACAACTATCTTTCCCATTAGTTGAAATCTCTGAAGGTGGATGTTAAGAGATTGTTGTGCTAAAGACTTTCCTAAGAATTAGATGTGAGGGCCTCCCTGGTGGCGCAAGGGGTTAAGCACCGCACTATGAAGCTATCTGCAACCTCTGCAGCACGAGTTCAATCCCTGGCCAGGGAGGTACCCACATGGCGCAGCAGACCTCCCCTGACTCGCCCACTGCTCCCCTCAGCAGTGTATTTCAGACAGTCTGTCTGTTCTGTTCCCCACTCTGTCTCTGGTGAATCTTCTCACCCCGCCCCCCAACTCTGGCCTCTACCCCAGTTCTTGTATGCATAAATTAATACATCTTAAAAAAAAAAAAAGAAAAGATGAGAGAAAGAGAATCATTTGAAGTCATGACCAAGAGGAGGATCACTCACTCACAGGGGCAAAGAGGCCACAATTGAGAGAAATTGTGTGGAGTGAAGTGTTGGAAAATTCCAATAGGAAGAGGGGAGAATGGGATGTTTGTGTGTGTGTGAGAGTGTGTGTGTGTGTAAGAGAGAGAGTGCACATGAGCGTGTGCAGTGCACCCTTCACCCATTCACAGGAAGTGTGTGTCTCTAGTGGTGGTCTCTGAATAAACTATGAAAGTTCTCAAGAAGCAGAATCATCTTTCATCATTGGCCGGGTTACATGTTCTCAGATGACATTGACAGGACCAGCCCTTTTTTTTTTTAACTCTCTTTCTCTGTCCCAGGACTTTGGCTCCTGGGGTGAATCTGCACCCATGATCAGGAACGTGAGGGAGAGGATGGAGATGAAGGGCGGGAAAGAGAAATACATGCTCCTGCCCTCAGCTTCCTGTCTTCCGAAGTCCCCAGTGTTAGGAAATAAGGATATTTTAACTTAAAATTTTATTCATTTATGATTATTACATGGGATTACAAATATTTCACTGCTACACATAGATAAATTTTCCAACTTAAAATGATGGCAAATTCATTCATTTATTCATTCATCCCTAAGAACCACTAGAAAAATCACAGGCCTGTTTGAGTGTCTACGTCTTCCTCCAGGGGCAGAAGGAAAGGTTTCCACATTGACCATGTTTTAATGAGAAGGCAGGAGACCTAAATAAAGATGTTGTTTGATTGCATGACATAAGTTCTTTTTCCTTATCTACTGTTTTTTTTTTTATGTCAGATTTGGTTGAGGTTCTATGGCTTACAGTTAAAAGCATCCTAAAGGAAATACTAGTTTTCTGAGAGATTTATACCACAAAGGAAGAAATTACATTCAGTCGACACTACTGGCTTTTATTTTCTATCATTTATTACTTGGTGAGAATTGAGTTATGTGTCAATAAAACAAAGTTACCAAGTATCTGTTTTTTTTTTTTTTTAAATTGACATGCTGATAACAGGTGCATTTTTTTTTTAAAGATTTATTTATTTATATAAGAACCGGGATACAGGCCAGATACGTGGGAGGGTGAAAGGATTCACCAGAGCCAGAGCGGAGAACAGAACAGGCAGACTGACGAAATACACTGCTGAGGGGAGCAGCAGGCGGCAGGAGAGGTCTGCGCGCCATGTGGGACCCTCACTCGGCGGCCGGGGATCGAACTGGCGCTGCAGAGGCTGCAGGCAGCTTTGAAACCCAGTGCTCAACCGCTGCGCCACCAGGGGAAGCCCTACCAAGTATTTGAACGTTAATAACTCCAAAAAGAAGTAGTAGGGTACATAGGAGAGTATACAATTTTTTAATGTCATTAAGAAAGAAGGATAGTAAGCTATGGGAAGACATCGCTTCTAAATAGGATTTTACATAAAACATATCATCCCCATTTTTACTATATATTTAGTTCTGGGGTGATCGCTAGTTTTGAAGGATTTATAATTGACAGATGGTACCTAATGCAGCTTTTTCCCCTTCACCTATTGTGAAGAGGAAACCTTTGCCAACATTTCACAATATTAAAACTGTTCCTGTTGCCTAAAGGGCAAACATGAATCACTTTTTTTTTTTTTTTTGGATTGAAAACAAGTTAGGATGGCTCAGAAATATATTAACATGGTTTACCTGCCAGAGGGCTGACATTCAAGGCTGTATATATTTTTGGGAGAAAATTTCTTGTTTGTCTCTCTAGCATGGCCAGTTGTTAATGTTAAAATGTGGGGGTCAAAGCATTTTACACAGTACAGTCTTCTCATGTGGCATAAGACAGTTCAAAGTGTTTATTTAAAATAAAGTTTTGGGGGGCTCCCTGGTGGCGCAAAGGGTTGTCTCAGCACTATGAAGCTATCGGCAGCCACTGCAGCACGAGTTCAATCCCTGGCCAGGGAGCTGACCCACATGGCACAGCAGACCTCTCCTCTCTCCCCCACTGCTCCCTCCAGCAGCGTATTTCAGTAGATCTGCCTGATCTGCTCCCCACTCTGTCCCTGGTGAATCCTCTCACCCCCTGCACCTCTGGCCTACACCCCATTTCTTGTATGCATAAATAAATAAAATAAATCTTTAAAAAAAAATAGTTTCACAGTTTGTACCAATTGCCTTCCATTTCCAATGTACTCACTATCAAGGAGTCCTTAATTCAACCCCTAGAAGGTAAAGAAAGTAGTAACTTGTTCTGAAACAAAAGGACAAAACACAAACTCAGTTTAATGTTGTCTTTTCTAAATTCTAGTTATCTCTTAAGATTCATACAATGTACCACTTCCTCCAGAAGGCTTTCCTACAATTTTCACTTTTAACAACATGTACTGGTTTGGTATTTGACTTTTATTTCTCTCTAACCTATTCTGTTCTCTGCTAGTTCAATTTATGTAGCTTTGCCTGCTCACTATGTTTATGTGCACCATAATCTAGACAGAGATGCCTACGGCACGTCTGCAATCCAGATAGGACACACACTCCCAACCCTACAGCCCAGTGCCACACCGTAGTAGGCATATAGTAACCCCTCCATGGGACTCATTATGAGAATAATCCACTTTATAGGGAAAAAGTCTTAAAGAGGCAACAATTATTAATTAAATAATTAAGCTAATGAAATACTTCATTAGATAGTCACAAGCTACCCCTTTTGCCCTTGATTTCTGCTAAAGGTTGCCAAATCATCTCCCTGCCTCAATCTTGGTCCCCTCAGTTTTTCTTCCATAGAGATGCCAGAGAACCCTTTCAAAACTACAAACCTGGGCCTCTCTGGTGGCTCAAGAGGTTGAGACGCAACCTATGAAGCTGTCTGCAGCCTCTGCAGCACAAGTTCAATCCCCGGCTGGCCAGGGAGCTACCCACATGGCACAGCAGACCTCTCCTGTCTCGCCTGCTGCTCCCCTCAGCAGTGTACTTTGGTCAATCTGCCTGTTCTGTTCCCTACTCTCTCTGATGAATCCTCTCACCCCTCATGCCCCTGGCCTTTACCCCAGTTCTTGTATGCATAAATAAATCAATCTTTAAAAAAAAATAAAAATTAAAAAACCAAAAAAACTACAAACCTTTGATTCAAACTCTCCAGTACCTTAGGATAAGAGACAATTTATTTAGTTGGCCCCCAGGGTCCTCTGTAGTCTCACTGTGCCTGGCTCTCTCTCCATTCCCTTCTGCTCTTTTCAGTGTCCATTCGGCTTCATCTTGGCATCCTCTCAGTAACTAGGCAGGTCTTTAGTAGCTGGCCCTTCCCCTTAATTATAGGTTGAATTGTGACCCTTCTTTCTCCAATTCATTTGAGTCCTAACTCTAGTACCTCAGAATGTGACCTTATTTGGAAATAGGTTTGTTGCAGATGTAACTAGTTTTATTTATTTATTTATTTATTTACTTACTTACTTACTTACTTACTTATTTTTTAAAGATTTATTTATTTATGCATACAAGAACTGGGGTAAAGGCCAGAGGTGCAAGGGTTGAGAGGATTCATCACAGACAGAGTGGGGAACAGAACAGGTGGATTGACTGAAATACACTGCTGAGGGGAGCAGTGGGTGAGTCAGGAGAGGTCTGCTGCGCCATGTGGATAGTTCCCTGGCCAGGTATCGAACTGGTGCTGCAGTGGCTGCAGACTGCTTCATAGGCTGCATCTTAATCCCTTGCGCCACCAGGGAGGCCTGATGTAATTAGTTAAGAGGCGATCATACTGGAGTGTGATGGGCCCATAAACCTCTATGACTAGTGTCTCTATGAAAGGGGGAAATCTGGACACAGACACACGCACAGATAGAACGTGATGTGAAGGCTGGAGTGATGTTGCCACAAGCTAAGGAATTACCAGGATCTGGGAGAGATTTGTGAAACAGTTCCTTTCAGAACCTTCAGGAGGAGCAAGGTTCTGGTGACTCATAGATGTGGGACTTCTGGCTTCCAGGCTTTGAGACAATAAATTTCTATTGAATTAAGTCATCCAGTTTGGGGTAGGGTGTTATGGTAGCCCGAGAAAAGAACCCGATACATCCTCTTTCCATTTGGTGAACTACTAGTTGTTCAATATTTGGCTCAAAAGTCACTTTTTGGAAGTTTTTCTGACATCCTTGTCCCTCCACCACTGAACTAGGAGTCCCCTTGTTTCCTCTCCTCATATCTTTGGTGTTTTGACCATTGGTTTCTTTGCCTTTATCTCATCACAATCTCTGCCTTTGTTCACGTCTTTATTTCAGGTCCTTGCACAAAGGTCTCAGTATGAGTATGTGTTATTGAACAATGGATGTTTACTTTTGTGATGACTTTGTAGCATCTCTGTGGAGAAATACTTGCCTCAAAGGAATACGACAATGTTCATTTTATAAATGAAAGTCCAGTGGTACAAAACACTGGAGTGAAATTAATTAAGGTCACCTAGCATCTTTATGGAATAACCAAAGCAATCTTCCACATTTGTGGTTTAAAATCAAGGCATTTTGGAAACTTCCAAAACCTCCCTTTGCAGACGAAGAAGTTGATACATATACATTCTCTTAGCTACAAACAGCTCCTCATCGAGGAAGGAAAAGAATTCCTTTGGATGCTTATGAAACTATTAATAAATTTAGGAAATTCTAAAAATTTTAAATGGACACCCAGAATTTAAACATTTCCTTATGTAAACTCTTTTACCGCTTCCCAAGAAACCCAAAGAATAGTGTCTAAAAAGTCATTTATATTCATTTCCAATGAATATTAGTATTCTCTGCCCCACCGCCAGCTGTTGCTAGTTAGAATTTAGTCAGTGGATTTTATATACAACAGAAGAAAGCTCAAATGATCATTTTAAAGCAGTAACTAAAGAGATCTGTCCAGACTGAGATTTGAGACACCATCTTTTGTGTGCACAGCTGCTGATACCACTACTTCATACGCAGATCTTTGTGAAGACCCTGGCTAGTAAGACCATCACCCTTGAGGTACAGCCTAGTGATACAACTGAGAATGTCAAGGCCAGGATCCAAGATAAGGATATTTCACTGCCCCCACCCCCACCAACAGATAGTGATCTTTATTGAGAGAAAGCTGGAAGATGGACACCCCTGTTTCTTTTTTTTTCTCTTTTTTTAAAGATTTATTTATTTATACAAGAACCAGGGTACAGGCCAGAGGTGTGGGAGGGTGAGAAGATTCACCAGAGACAGAACGGGGAACAGAACAGGCAGAGTGACGAAATACACTGCTGAGGGGAGCAGCGGGCGAGACAGGGGAGGTCTGCTTGCCATGTGAGATTCTCACCAGCCGGCCGGGATCAAGCCGGCGCTGCAGAGGCTGCAGACAGCTTCACAGCGCCACACTCAACTGCCTGCACCAGCAGGGGAGGCCTGGACACCCCTGTTTCACTACAACATCCAGAAGGAGTCCACTCTCTACTTGGCCCTTCACTTGAGCAAGGGAGGTGTGTAAGTAGCCCCTTTAAGCTTTCAGCAAATTTCATTGTTTTTCTTTCAATAAAGTCATTGCATTCCAAAAATATATATAATAAAGTAGTAGCTAAAATACAAGATTCTTAATTGGCTCAATCCAAAGCTCTATCGATTATGATATGGATCATAATCTCAATCACAATGCTAGAGTTGTCTTTTAATACAAAGTAGTAAAGATTCCATGGCAGCACTGGGTAATTTAAGATTTTCTGCTGGACTCTGGAAATTCACTATGGAATGGACCCAGTTGAAACACAAAATGGAGAAGAGTGGAAGGATCACATTTGTGTCATAAACAACTCCTTTATAAATCATCAAGAGACTGCAAAGATGGCCACAAAGAGATTTTGTTGAGGGTTTTCTACAACTAAAATCAATTCATCCACTTTATCTGTTTTGAACATACTGGGGCTGCAAGGAGAGATGTCACTAAGAGTTAGAGCTGCTCGGAAACCTTTAAGGTGTCAATTGACCATATTTTTAGGTGCAGAAATGTTACATGGACAAACCACAGATTCACCAGTGATTCACTTTTTAAAATCTGCAACAAATGGACCCAGGAATCTACAAGGGAATAAAAATATCATGAGAGCAAAGCTGCGTTGAAGCAGGGTAACTCAAAATCAATATTTTGCTTTTAAACTCTTAAGGGGAGACCCAGGAGGGCTGCACTCATTTTGTCCTCCTTACTTATTATCCTCAGAGGATGGGGTAAAAAGTGACAAGCCTACTCCTTACTTCAGCCAGGACATTCTTCACTAACAAGCCACTTGTTAGAATTCTTAGCTTCAATTTCCTGCTGAGTGGCTTTTTAATAGCTATGCTATCAGATGCTGGTTAAAAAAAAAAATCAAATTTACTTTCCATATTATATAAGTGAGATTGCATTTGGAGAACTGGTCAAAGAACCATGAATATCAAACTGGATGCATGAAAGGGGATTGTTTTATTAGTTATACCTGTGCAGAAAGGGTACTGAAATATCTCCTACTGCGGCTCGCTAGGTTTTCTGCAATGAACTAGAATTTCTTGTTATTAAGTCAAAACTATTTTCTGCCCTTGTACTTTGACAAACAAAAACTGCATTTACATTACTTTGCTGGTGCCTTCAATAGGTGCAAACAGTAAATTGAGAAGTAGGTGGGAATTTTCTCTAAGGAGCTGCTTGGGAATAGGTTTTATTTCAAGGGAATGACATCATTTAAATTTTCTCCTTAAAAAACTTAATTTTGAAAACCAAACCAAAGCCACATTAGGTGATTTCTAGTGTTGGAACTATTTAGAAATTGAAGACACAGTATGAAATGTCTTCTCCACACTTAACCCCTTGGCTCATCTCTTTGCTTTTGCTCCAGAAAAGTGCTGACTTGAGTAATTTCCTTCAGAGAATACCGGGAGAGTTGACTTCAGTGGCCCAAATATTCCTTTTGTCAAGAAGGAATGGGAGAAAGATAGGTCAAATGAATAAAGGAGAGATTAAACCCCAATCACTCATATATAAAAATATTTCCTGGTGTAGTATTTAGGGTCCAAAATAGGAAAACAGACACTGAAAAGGTGGTGTTAATAGGATTTAATATGGGGAGATAGTTTAATGGACTTATAAGACTGTGAAAGTAGTTGTGGAGATAACTCAAAGATAGTAAGTAACTCCAGGAGTAGCCTGCGGGCTGGGGGAACAAAGAGATGCGGCTAGGGTTCTTGGAACATAGAACTTTGGCAGAGAAGGCTTGTGATGTTGAAACTCACATCTCTGTGGGTAGGGTGTGAGGGTGGGGGTGAGGGCTGGGGAGCAGGGTGGGGGGACTGTTGGCTTGGCTGGTGCTGGTGGTCAGGAACTCAGAGGAGGGCCATTTTCAAATTGGGGCTTTGAAGAAGGGAGTACTGAGCTGAGTGTGCATAAAAGTTGTTAGGTATTATAGCAGCCCGTAGGAGGGGCATGCCGAACTGAGTTGTGTGGTTAAGGAAGAATCCCAGAAGGCATAAGAAGAGGAAGAGGTAACTAGGTGGCCACAGTGCGGCAGAAGGTAAAGCCACCTGGAATTCTCCTGCTGCAGCTACTGGAAGGACACTAAGCAATTAGGAGGGGCAGGAATGGAGGAAAGGAAGCATGAGTTTGGCTGTGGTCAATGCTGCATTCAGAATGTCAATCACTTTGCACTTTGAGTTAACTAGCAATTTACATTTTACTGGGGAGTCATTTATTTCACTGGTAAGTTCTACCCTGCTAACGTGCATATGAATAAAAATAGGTCAAGAAGTGTTGAATAACATGTAGGGACAGAAAAACCAAAGTGAGAATTTGGAAAAAGGTTAACTTCCTACCAGCTGTGGGATCAAATTTTATGTGTAAGGAATAATCAATATATCCCTATTTAAAACAGCTGATATATTTGTCTATTTTAGATTATAGAACTGAATTCAGACCAAACCAGCTTTTAAACTACCCCACACTGAGATCCTCTATCTTCATATTAACAATTATGAGCTTCTCTCTCTAGATTTTCCCTATGCATTTATTTGAACCGGTAGGAAAGTATAAAGTTACAGTGTTTTTTAAAATACATTGCATCATCCTTTCTGTAATTTTCTCTAATGTGCTTTCTCCCACTTAATATTAATCCTTATATATCTAGAGCCAATTTAATCTTCTTAATTATGAAAGAATTTTTCAAATATGGATGTGCATCATTTGTTCCACCAACAGCTTAGAATTCTAAGCTGTTCCCAATGTTTAGCTACTACAAATAATGTCATACTGAACAAACTTCTGCCCTCATGGAATTTATTCTAGTTGGGGGTAGCAATAGACATGATGAATTTTTGAAATACATAGGATTTTCAATTCTCAGGAAGAAAAGTAACACAGATATGAAATATCCAATTTTGGGCTGGGTAGTTATGTTTTGGGCAAGGGATGGTTTTTGAGAAGACAATTGTTGAGCAGATGATTTCTGATAATACTGAAGGATGTCAGGGAAATGTACATCTTCACTACTTAATTGGGAACCCGCAGAATCTTTAAAATCTCATTAGCTTCACTAGAGTTATTTGTAAGATATTAGTAATGGCCAGTGTATTTTTAATACTAATGTAATATTACAGTACAATACATTCAAAGTTACAGATATAAAAAAAATGGCCTTATACCTTACCAAACTATATTTCTGCTATGAGTGTAGGTTTTCCATTTTCTTCATTAGTGGACCACCTTTTTTTTTTTAATCAACTACCTTATTTAGTTGCTAAATACAAATCCCCCAAATTTACTAAATACAACGAGCTTTTGGATTCCCAGTTGAGACTCTACATCAAGCTTTTATTTCATAGTTTTTTCTACCTGTGTGAAGCTGACCAGTTTCACTGAATTATTTTTCTGTGACATAGATATTCTATTCATTCTCCTAGGGGGTCCATTCTTCACTGAGGTCACAGACTTCACTGAGAACTGATGAAAGCTATGAATCATCTCCCTGAAAAAAATACATATATTTAGTCACTCTTCCCTGCCATGATGTTGTATCTAACAATAGTGGGTTCAGAAATATCCAGAAATCTAAGAATAGACCAGGTTCCAGGGGCCTTATGTGAAAAAACAAAACAAAACAAAACAAAAGCGAAATCTTTCTGAAATTTTGAAGTCTATTACCAGTATATAAAGACCTCTAGAGAACTTTGTGGCCTCTGCAACTTTATCTTACTTTACATGTGCTTCAGCACAGAACTAGATAGAACCTATAATGAAATTAAAAATATATACATAGGGCTTTCAGTAGTTTATTACCGTGATTATTATAAGGATACATAACTCATTGTGTCTTGCTGTTATGGGAGAAACTTCTTTGTCTATTTTCAGATTCAGGAAAAACTGTTATGCTTTCTCCAAAACAATGAATTTGTTTAAATTTATAGTGTTCACTGTAAACCTTTTCATATAAGCTAGAAAGTTTCTTAGACTCTATGTGGAGGCTTCCTGTGGCATGTGAATAGACTATAATAGAAGCTCTTACTTACCAAGCCCTGCTTGATAAATATGACAAATACCTCATGAGAATTTTCTTATTTACACCTAGCCAGACTATGCAGTATGTACTCTATTCAATCTCCACTTGTGGAGGAGGGCACTGAGACTTAGGTGAAATGGACTTGCTGGATGCACAAAAAAAAAAACAGCTGGGACACAGACCCAGTTTTGTCTGACAGCAAAATGCTCTTTCCATGATGCCTTTCCTCCCAGGCCTGGTATTTCGGATACTAACCTCCTTCCTTTTCTGCCTTGCTATCCTACCTTGATTCTCGCGTAATTTAATTTTTCTTACTTGTTTGAAATTTCCTCTATCTGAATGCATTTTCTACATTCCTATAATTTGCCTTAAGTTCTTTTTGGAAAGGGAAGAGAAGAGAAAGAAATTTTCAGGTATAAATTATTATGTGCTGAGTAGGCTTAGATAAAAATTTTAATTTCTCTCTCTGTGTGTCTCTTCTGTCTCTCTCTTTACTAATTTATTTTCCCCTGCCTCAGAGTGCTATTAATACTAAGATGCTTTCAAAATCTTATCTAATTGAGACACTGAATATTTTATTTTGTTTGAAAAAATTCCAGGTCCTCGTTTTTTTTCTTTCCCAACACATAATTTTTTCCACCATCTCTTCCTCTCTGAGATATTATGCCATGAATCATCTACTTTTTAGTTATTTGTAAGCCCCTCGCTGCCCCCAGCTATCCTGTATCAGCAGAAAGGGGGTCCTGCAGAGGTTTGGTGAGTTAGAATTTAAAATGTTGGCTGCTCAACACCTCTTGGGAGTTTACCAATCTATTGGGTATATTTGTGGCAAATTGTTTAATTTCGTAGGATCGTAACCTTGCCATCTAGGGAATGATGATGATGACATTCACTCTGTTTTTCTCTCTGGGAAGTTAAAGACCAGTGGGACTTTCTGAAAGGGACCCCAGGAGTGCAGGGCTCAGTGCTGCCCCTGGAAGATCAGACAGTTAGGCTGTCTCCTCAAGTAGTCGCTTCCTTCTGTCATTGCATGACAAACCTGCTTAGAGGTGAGGACAGCGGTGGAGGTAGGGGAGGGCCAGGAGGTATTGTATGTGTGCTTCCAGAGAAGGGCCTTTGGGAAGTGAAGAGCACATGGATGTGGAATCCTCTCCTCCAGTCAGATAGGACCTAAAGTTCTCCCCTCAGAAAGGTAACGCTGCCTCCTGGGTGATTTTCCTCTGTGTTCCCCAAGACCGCAGACCTCATCTGCCCTTCTCCCTGCAACCCTTCTCTTTTCTCTACCCTGGGCCATGTGCATCACGCTTGTGCAACTTTCCATTTTCATGCAACCCCACAAGCTAGAGTTTCCTGCAGCTCTTACTTGCTGTGTTCTTTTGTTGGGGCCTCTCGAGGGATGTTTCTCCCACTCAGGAGAGGCTGATCAAGCCCCACTGCCTGTTGTTGCAGAAATCCTTCATTGGCCTTGTTTTGAATAGAAAAGCACAACCTCTTAGCAAAACGTTGCTTTGGAAATGACCATAAAATGCAGCTGCTGGGGAAGTCAGTTCTGTTTAAAGGCAAGTGAATGGCCTTTCACCTTTGTCACGTCTGTCTCCTTTTCCTGCTAGCCAGCCACCTTCCCCAGGTAACCTAGGACTATCCTGTCCCGCTCAGCAGCCGCTGCGGTGCTCCTAGGAAGGTGGCTGCTTCAGCCTCCCAGGACAGCACGTTTGCTGTGCTGGGCTTTTGTTTCTTTTTAATGCCGTCAGGACGGTTGCCTCTGGGACCCATGATTTATGGAGCAGTTTGAATTAGCATCTTCTCCATCAAGGCCCGTCAGTTTCACCTCCCCGCCCCCTTCCGCTGGGCTTGCCAGTTTCTCTTCTCCACACGGTGGGGGAACAGTTCCAGCTTCTCTCCCAAAAGGCGTGCGCACTCCTGTCCCCCAATTGCTTCGACTACAATTTTTACTGTATTTCTCTCTCCTTAAATCCTGTATGTAAGTTGGCATGATTAGCTATATAAATAATAAACTTTCAGAGGCTAGCTAGGGGAGATGAGAGCAGGAGTCTCTTTTGAGGTGGGGTGCAAGCAGAATGACTGAAACTGGCAGAACATCTATGGTTTAAAAACAAACAGTGGGTAAACAAAAGATGCTTTCTGTCTCTAACACCACAAGGAGCTGCTAGATCTGAAGATCTTCCGTATTCTCATCTCTTGCTTTCCTCTGACTTGGGTCAAGAAAGTGAGTACTTTGTGAAATTAGGTGTTTCTACGTTTCTTGGTAATTGGCGTTATAGGTTTGTCCCTTCCCCTCCACCCCCATTGTTGGGTGAGTCCAGCTTTACAGGGAGAAAAAAGCAGCTAGGGATAGGGCCTCTGTTTACTGAAATCCAAGCCCACTGTGATTAGAGACGGGGTGGGAGGGGGGTGGAGTGCAGGAAGACACCAGCACTAGTGACCTGTGAGGAGCTGTGACCTTGAAAACTTTAAGGTCAGCTGGGGACTGGGTATGCTTGTGTCGCCTGCTTGATCAGGCAAGAGCTGAACTTGAGGACAGTTGAATTTTTTTTTTTAAGATTTATTTATTTATGCATACAAGAGCTGGGGTACAGGCCAGAGATGCGGGAGGGTGAGAGGATTCACCAGAGACAGAGTGGGGGACAGAACAGGCAGACTGACTGAAACACACTCCTGAGGGGAGCAGCGGGCGAGACAGGAGAGGTCTGCTGCACCATGTGGGTAGCCTCCTGGCCGGCTGGGTATTGAACTCATGCTGCAGAGGCTGCAGATTGCTTCATAGTGGGATGCTTAACCCTTTGCGCCACCAGGAAGGCCGAGGACAGTTGAATTTTGACTTACTGAACCACCACAATCGCAGACATTCACTTTTGGGAGAGAGGTGCCTGTTTCAGAGTTTGACCCTGGTTGGGTGGAAGAAGGTGGGAAGACAGGCATTTGCTTTTTGTGTGAGGATGCCAATTCTGCATCCACATTTTCACAGCTTGTCACTGTGCTTTCCTTTCTCCTTCTGACACCATCCTTTTCCGCTCCTTCCATTTTTATGCTTATCTTATAAAGTGTGAAGTGGAGACAGAAGGGAAGCATGGTCAAGACAGGCTCAGGTAAAGAGCAAATCCTTTTTCTGAGTGGGTATGAATTCACTTTCTAATATTTGTCTTTCTTCCTGTACATTTGGACACAGATCTCTGCGGTCCTGGGTCCTTGTCCCATGAGGAAGTATATGGAGGAGGAAGACCAGGCAGGGCCCTGTAACACAATGCTTCTCAGGCTATATGTGGTCTGTTTCCTTTAAAATTTATAATGGATATTAGAAATAATATGCATTACTGTGGACCAATCATTTTGTAAAATTCAGTCATGTACGTGGATGCTGTGTCAATGTCAAGCTATCCTAAAAATTTCTGAATACTGACTAAAAATTTCTGAATATTAATGTATAAAATTAATGTATAAAATGAGAGATCCCAGAAAAGTGCTCCCACAAGGGGTTACAAGTTCACAAGAGGCAAAGAAAGTATTATCTGAGAACTGGAGTAGCCAAGGAGAAGGACTTGGAGAAAGCGTATTTTGAGCTAAGCCTACTAGGGAGGCTGAGACACAAATTAGCAGAAAAGATTGGGTAGGAAATTTAAGAGGATGATACTAACCAAAGCAGCCTGGTGTTCCAGGGGTAGAGCAAAGAAAGACTACAGAGAGAGGAAGTGACTGATATGGTTATCAAGCTTGGCTTCATACTATGGGCCTATTAATTACTAGCCTAATAATCTTGTCCTAACAAGATTCCTAGACTATGACTCCTTATTTGGGGTTCTCTGAGGCCAAATCTCAGTGCTTTGATATAGCTCCTTGGCATTCATCTCTCTCTATATAAGGTTATTTACTGCAAAAACCTATAAATTTCAGGCCTCCCTAATGGTGCAAGGGGTTAAGACACAACCCATGAAGCTATCCGCAGCCACTGCAGCAAAAGTTCGATTTCCAGCCAGGGAGCTACCCATATGGTGCAGCAGACCTCTCCTGACTCACCCACTGCTCCCCTCAGCAGTGTATTTCAGTCTTCCTGCTCTGTTTCACCCCCCACCACCCCCCCCCACACCTCTGGCCCATACCCCAGTTCTTGTATGCATAAATAAATAAATCTTAAAAAAAAAAAACCCTATAATTTTCTGCATAGAGGCTTTCCCTTCATGACTAAGGGAGCATGCATGCTTGGCTAGCGCAAAGGACAAGAGGGAAGTTTCAGAGAGTTAAGTCTCTCAGTGTCAGAAGGAGACCTGGTGAATTCCAGTTTCTTTACCCTCAGTTGGGATAACAAGAAGTCTTGGTTTTTGTCTCCCCAAGTTCCCCAGGAATGAGGTCCCGTGTCCAACAGTGACCTATTGCTAATGCACCATTTATTGGCTACCTTCCTTCCCCTGCCTCACTTTCTTGCTTTCTTATTGTGGTTTCCCATGGTCACTTCCTACATGAGTACTTGTACTTATAATTGAATTTCAGAGTCAAATTCTGATAACTCCAAATCATATACTAAATCATTTCCTTTTCTGCATATCAATCCTTTTAATTAAAGATGATCCTTTTCTACATGCAAAACATTCACTCTTGCACTACATTTCAGTGGGTACAAAGATGGTATGACTTTGGAAAGACTGGGGTATTTGTGTTTAATGGTAAATGTTACAGCATATGAAGTTTATTTTTCATTCTAACAACATTTCAATAAGGTTTTCTTCCAGGCAGTCAAATAGGGATCCAGTGTGGCAGAATCTATGCTGTTGTCAATACCAGGGTTTTTCTGGGGGCTCATCTCTACCCTAGTTAGTAGAAAGGTTAAAGGAGCAGCATTAGGAAAGTGCTCATGGGAGGATATTTTTATTGTCTCATCTTTGCTCAGGCCTAGAAGTGATGCATATCACCTCTTATCACATTATATTCCACACAGATACAGTCATGTGGTCTAACCCACATATAAGGAAGACTGGAAAATGTACTCTAGCTCTGTTAGAAGAGGACTGACTCAAGTTTAACTGTACAGCAGCTTATAGAGTGACGTATTAATTGAACTGATGGGCAAAAACAAATTGAAAATTAAAAACAATATTCCATCAGGTAGCAGTGTCTGTCTGGCCATTTTGGATGCTCATTCAGAAGCTTGCATAGAGCTTGACGCATGCAAGACAATGAGTATTTTTGGAGTGAAGACCTTGTTTTACCAGCTTCTCTGAGATTTACTGTCTGTTTCTACCCATTTCTTACTGGTATGGTTCCCCTGATGCTTACCTTGGGGTCTGAATTCACGTGACAATGAACTGGGAGCTATTTCTATACTGAGGGAGTGTTCAGATTGTACTGTCCAAAGAAAGACGGCAGTTTTTCATTTTGTAGGCTTTGGAGTTTCAAGTGGGTTTCTCATTTAGACTGAGAGGTCATTAAAAAAGGTGTAAAAAAAGGAATGAAAATGTTTATCTCCTAACAAATGCTATGTATGCCTTAACTCCCATGATGTGGAATATTAAAAAAAAAAAAAAAAAACACCCAAAAACTCTGCCACATGGTTGCTGAGATATTGAATTTGTCATAAGATTACAGCAAATTTTCATGCCTTAAGTATCACGGAATTTTAAGGCTCTCACAATAGGAAATAAACTTTTTCCTGGGATCTTGAGAAATCTTCTAATTCTTATTAATATTTCAAAACTTCTTATTGAAGTAAAGTCCATGTATCAAAAGTCTACAGCTTAGTGGATTTTCACAAACGGAGTATACCTGCGCAGTCAGCACCCAGATAAAGCAGCAGAAATTATCATCACCCAAGGCCACCACAGGCTCCTTTCTCAGCCCTCCCTTCTTCTAAGGGGTAAATGGAATTTTCAGTTCTATCAGCATAGCCTAAAATTGTGTGGGATATTTTTTTTGTCCTCAGAGTAGTCCTATCTGACTGTATTCCTACAGCAGTGTATTTGTGAAATTCACTCATAGAGTTGCACATAGTTAGTCTTTGCTATATAATATTCCACAATTTAGTATTCAGTCTACTGTTGATGAGCTTTAGGGAGGGTTTCATTTTTGTCTATTTAATACTAATGAATTTCTTAAAAAGCGGTGCCTTGTTAGGAAGTCATTACAATTTAACCAATGATTTGACCACTAAGTTTTGTTAGCAGAGTTGTGTTATTACAAGTTACTCCTGTTCCAGCTAGTAGATTTATTTTCTATTAATGAAAGAAACAATGGAAATAGTAGAGAGTTGAGAGGAAACTAAAGAAACCATTATCTACTGTCTTACAATAAAGAACTCCCAAACTTGGTGTCTTAAAAAATAACAGTGTGAAACAGGAGGTGTTTGGGGAGTGAGTTCTGGATTGCTTAGTTTGTATTTGAAACTTGTTCATGGGCTAGTTACTAACTAGCTCTACAAACTCTGAGAAGGGTAGTCCCTCCAAACTCAGCGAAGCACTAAACGTCAAAGCTTCAGAATACAGAAAGCAAAAGATTTGGTTATATAAACTCTTGCTTTCTTTCTCCCAAATAGCATTTTCTATCTCCTCCCAAATAAACTAGTTGCCTTTGAATCTTTCTTTCAGGTTTTGATTCTGGGGGAACCCAAATTATTTCAGGCAGTTATGGTGAATACGCTTGAAATAATTTGGATTTTAGGTGGCTAAACTAAGGTGGTGCCATTGAGAATTGAATTGGTACCTAGAATGGATACATTATTCTCAGTCTTGGAATCATATTCGTTCAATGGGAAGGTGTATATATACATATATATATATACACACACACATACGTACATATACATATATAAATTTTACATGTATATATATTTACCTATATAGTTTCCCCTAAAATGAATTTAAACCCAAGTGAACTTAATCCCAATTCTGTCAGCAGAATTGGTATACTGGAGCCAGTTTGTGCTACCCCATGAGAACTGATTGCTAAATATTTGGGAATTCGAATATTTAAATTAAACTGTTGGTAGCTTGAAATTGGCCATAAAGGAAGTATTCACACAGAAACTGGCAAATGTTGCAAATCAGGGTTGTCCCCCTGAGAGAGCTACTTCACTTGTACACCATTGATATTATGGGAAGTTTATGAATAAAAGAACATGGTGTCATGGAATTTTAGTGTTGGCAGATGATTTATCTAACCTCCTATATTTAACTAGAGGAAGTAAAGCTCACAGAGGGTGAGGGGTGCCTAGGATGAGAGGTGACGGCAAGGCAAACCTCTTGATAAAGTTGCTCATAAATCTCATACCTGGACTGTGATTTTAAAATTGTTATAAATATTACTAGTTTGCCATTTTTTCCATTTTCAGATTTTATTTACAGCAGTGTGTGTGTGTGTATGTGTGCACGCGCGCAGCGCTGCAGAAGGCAGGAGGGAAAGAGAGACAGGGTAGAGATTTTAATCGTATTCCCTACTGAGAGTTCAGCTTAATAAAACCATTTTGTTAAAGGCTGAAAAAAATAAATAAAAAAATCCCCCAGCATTTGTTGACACTGTAAATATGGAAAGTCTGTTATGGAACAGCAGTTAAGTAGATGCCAAGAGGGAACATTGTGACAGAATTGCAACCAAATATTGATATGAACATATTTCTGTTTGCGTGAAAATATGTTCCCTCCGTATGGGGAAGGAAACTGTAAGGAAAGAAATACAAACAACACATTGAAGAAATGTTGAGTAGAGAAGCTGTTGATCTGTCAAGAGCAAACCATTCCTCTGCATTCTGTGAATTTTCATGGAGAGGTTGTCATGAAATTTACTTGCACAAGTAGAAAGCCAATATTTTTCCATTTAAGGAAAAATAACAGATTTTAAGGACTGCTCTTTGGTAAGGATGACAACACACACAATATGGTTATGTTGCAAGAAGGTGTTTTGACCACTACTAAATAAAAAATCCACTGTTCCCCAGGGGAGATGGTGCCTTGGACCTGATTTCTTTTTTAAAGATTTATTTATTTATTTATTTATTTATTTATTTATTTGTTTGTTTGTTTATTTATTTATTTATTTATTTATACAAGCTCTGGGTACAGTCAGAAGCGCGGGAGGGTGAGAGAATTCACCAGAGCCAGAGCGGGGAGCAGAGCAGGCAGAAAGACCAAAGTACACTGCTGAGGGGAGCAGCGGGCGGCAGGAGAGGTCTGCGCGCCATGTGGGACCCTCCTTTGGTGGCCGGGGAGCAGCCAGGGATCGAACCGGCGCCACAGAGGCTGCAGGCAGCTTCGCAACCCAGCGCTCAACCGCTGCACCACCGGGGAGGCCCTGGACCCGATTTCTTAAACCCCTTCACCTGGCCTGTAAGATTACGTGCCCAAGTAAGAAAAATCACCTTCTAGGGCTAAGTCTTAAGAGGAACCTAGTCAGTTAACTCTCAGCACTATGAAGCTATCTGTGGCCACTGCAGCAGGTGTTCAATTCCCAGCCAGAGAGCTGACCCACATGGCATAGTAGAACTTTCCTGACTCACCCGCTGACCCCCTCAGCAGTGTATTTCAGTAGATCTGCCTATTTTGCTCCCCACTCTGTGTCTGGTGAATCCTTTCAACCTCCGCATCTCTGGCCTACACCCCAGCTCTTATATGCATAAATAAAGAAAATAAATCTTAAAAAAAAAAAAAAGAGGGACCTAGTTCAGTGTGAAGTAGCTCTGAGCAATTATGGTCAAGCCTCCAGGAACCTACGGACCTTCACAAAGCCCTGGACACAGGGCCATACCTGTTTAGTGTGCCAAGCACTACTGCAGGTATCTAAAGCAGTGCTAAGCTGACTAAATCCCTGCCTTTAGAGACTTGAATTAAGGGGCATTTTCAGTGAGTGTGTAAGCAGATCAGACTCTCTGGGACCTCACGAGATACAGAATTTCAAGATAGAAAGTTCTTTCATCATGTCTTTAGTCTCTGATTTACAGAAGATCTCCATATTAATTATAATTAGATAGGAGCATGAAATATTTTTTTGAACATTGTAACAATTATATCGTCATTTTAGTAGCAATTTTCACCTCCTGTCAATGCCTACTGGTGAATTTTTCTATCCAACTCATATCCCTTTTCATTATTGATGTCTGTTCTTCTCTGTTTGGATGGGAAAGTGAGGATGATAACTCAGGGTTGGTGGAGAGCACTGATTAAGAAGAGCGTGCAGTAGCCAGAGGTAGAGTTGTGCCACTGGGAAGAATCTCAACAGTCTCTCCATGCCTCCCCTGACTTAGTCTCCTCGTGTGTGCAACGAGTGAAAATAATTATGCATTTCTCCCTCATAAGATAAAAGCAGTCAATAATTATGGTTATTTAATAGCAAGGATAACATCCTAATGCTAAAATGGAGCTTAGAAATCACCTATTTCTACACAGTCGATGGCATCTTTTGACATAATTTTTCTCCAAACTGAACAGAAGGTTTCCAGCTGAATTTTGCATCTGGTACTGACTGCACAAATTGCCTTAAATATTTCAGGTTAAAGGATAATAGAGACCTAAGTAGGTTAAAAAATAAGCTTGGATTTGGCGCCTATTAAAATAATGTTTCTGAAAAAAAATTATGTTTCCTGACAAGGCTCTAATGAAAGTAAAAATAGCTATAGAAGAGTCGTTTACACCACGCTGATTCATATCCTAGTTAAAAGTGATTATGATGTTTGTGCCAGTCATTAACCTGCTTTTCATTTCAGACAGGAAATAAGTTCAAATAAGAAATATTCTTATCCATTGCACTTCTCACTTGGAATTACATAGGCCCTTACCAGGCTGGATTGGGACTGTGCCAGAGGACTCCCACAGAACAATAGGCTGGTATCTAACTCAGACTCAGGAGCTTAGGGGGATGTCAATAGGAGTTCAAAATGGAGATTCCAGAGACTAAAGGCTTGGTTGTAAAATACAATTGAGGTTAAGCCGCCCAATATCTTAGTCCATTGAGGCTGCTATAATAAAAATAGAATGGATTGCATGGCTTAAACAACATTTATTTGTCACAGTTCTGGAGTCTGTGAAGTCCAAGTTCAAAGTGCTGGCAGATTCAGTGGATGGTGAGGGCCTGTTTTCCTGGTCCACAAACTGCTGTCTTCTTGCTGTGTCCTTAATGGCAGGAGAGGTAAAGGGGTCTCTCTGATGGTGCACTGGGCCTCTCTGATGGTGCAGGCGGTTGAACGCTGCGCTGTGAAGCTGTGAAGCTGTCCGCAGCCTCTGCAGCGTGGGTTCAATCCCAGCCGGCCAGGCAGATTCCCATATGGTGAGCAGACTCTCCTGTCTCGCCCGCTGCTCCCCTCAGCAGTCTATTTGTCAGTCCACCTGTTCTGTTCCTTGCTTTGTCTCTGGTGAATCCTCTCACCCTCCTGCGCATCTGGCGTGTACCCTGGTTCTTGTATAAATAAATCAATCTTTAAAAATAAATAAAAAATAAAAGAGCACTAAGCCATTCACTCAGAGATCCACTTTCATGACCTAATTGTCCCCTAAAGATCCTACCTCTTACTACTATCACATTGGTAATGAAGTCTCAACATACCAATTTGGAGGCAGGGGTGAGGGTGGGGGTGTTGGGGGGTGAACACTAGCAAAACTGATTTATAGCAATAGAAGTCAAGATGCTGGTTGACTTTGAGGAATCGTGTAGTGATTGGGAAGTGGGAATGAGGAAGGCTTGTGGTTTTGGTAATGTTTAGTGTGATCTAAATGTTCATTATGTGGGTATTTTTACCTTTTGAAAATTCATTGAGCAATATACTTAAGATGTGTGTATTTTCTGTATGCATATTTCTTAAAAGAGGTATTTATTTCTTTAAAATGATGACTAGGAATTTTAAATACAATGTGTGTTATACATAAGTATTCATGGACCATGTGTAATTCTTTGAGTGGTAGAATTTTTGAATATTTACAGACAAAATAATTACTGTAATACTGTTTTTTTACAATATTATTTGTGCAACAGACTTTTTAAATTTAAAAAAGACTATTATATTTAGTTGCTTCTCGATGGATCCAATTTCCCAAGGAGACATATTAGAGAATAGAAGAGGAACAAGCTAGCTGTGCATGATGACTAGTGCAGAAAATAATAAAATAAGTAATAACATCTATCTTTTAATACAAAATATATGTGATGTTTGCTTATTTATTCAACTACTGAAAGGAAAGCTGACTATCCAAGAATCACAGGACTTTAGCATTTAAAAATTAAAAAAAAATTTCCTAGATGTAATTTTATTATACATAGGAATTTTATTATGAAAAGGATCTTAGGGTTTACTGAATCCACTCCAGTTCATAGACAAGGGAAGATCAAAGTTACAATATTGTACAATTTGAAGATGGCAGGACCAGGGCAAGAATTCAGGTTTCCTAATTCTTTATCCAGTGCTCTTCTTCCAAATCATCTACTGATGGCCTCAGATATCTGCAAAACTGTGACACGCTAGAGCCAAGTGGTGAAAAATTTTACTGTTTGAAAAATTTGCTGATTCTCCATTACTCTTCTCACTCTTTTTTATGTGGCTTTGCAGCTTCTTTCAAGAGATGGAATATCTTCCTGACTCCTTGAAACTGGGGGTTTAGTTATGTGACTGCTTTGATTGATAGAACAAGACAGAACTCATGCTTTGCCAGTGGTTAGCTTAGGCTTCCAGAAGCTTTAAACAATTTAGTTTTATCTCTTGGAAGCCTGCCAGCCAGCTTGGGCTAGCATGTCGGAAGATGAGAGACCGCATGGAGCAGAGTTGAGCTGTTGCAGCCCCCAACCGATGCAGTAGCTGACCATAGATGCCATAGTCTACCTGAGAACAGAGCTTCTCAGCCAAGTCAAGCCCAAATTAGTGATGCAGAGAATTGTAGGTTACATAAATGTGGCTAAAGCAACCAAGTTTTAGGGTGCTTTGTTGCACTGCAAAAGCAAATAGACAGCAGATCAACTGACAACTTTAAGCCACGTCTCAGTCATTGGTGCCACTGCAATTTATGTCTTTTTGTCCCATTTTATTTTTAAAAAATATTTATTTATGCATATAAGAACTGGGGTACAGGTAGAGGTGCAGGGGGTGAGCAGATTCACCAGAGACAGAGTGGGGAACAGAACAGGAAGAGTGGCTGAAATATACTGCTGAAGGGAGCAGCAGGCAAGACAGGAGAGGTCTGCTGCACCATGTGGGTCACCTCCCTGGCCAGGGATCGAACTTGTGCTGCAGAGGCTGAGGATAGCTTCATGGTGCTGCACTTAACCCCTTGTGCCACCAGGGAAGCCCTTGACCCATTTTAAAAGGAAAAATTTTTAAGAATGAAAGATGCAAATTCTAAAGAAACAAAGGAAAATTGACATTTACGGCATCTTTTCCCAAGGCATGCACACTTGCCCGCTTCACTGGGAAGGCCTCCTGGGGACATCTGACATTATACAGCACTGTAATATCCATTCATTTCTGTATTCCTTCTCACTCAAGGCAAGCAAGTTGAAATATGGTACATTATCTACCACTTTCCCTTTTTCCTTTATCATTATTCAGGGGTGAGATTTGCCCTTCAGAAACCTATTTATTAGGGTTGCTGTTTATTGTAAAGCAGTGTCACCTGTGCCTGAATCTAGTCTTGCTTAGTTCAACATTCCTCCCTCCGAAGCACTCGCTGGTTTGACAAATGCCTTGGAGAGATATTCTCTGCTCCTGCAGACAAGCAATTGAGCCAAGGTCTATTTCTTTCAAGAGAACTATGTATTCATTCTGACCTTTTCCTGCTCTGCGGCCCACTCCTACAGCACTGTGTGTGTGCTCTGATGGTGACCATGGCCCTAAGCCAGAGGGAGGGAAGTCTCACCATATTGTTGTCAGAGCAGATAAGCAGTGGGGCACATGAAAGGGAAGTGCTCCAGGATTTGTGGGCTGCTTAGGCTCAAAGACACTCTCTTTTGGTCCAGCCTAACAGGACTAATGAAAGCAATAAAAACCTATGCTCATTAATGGATCTCAGGCTCCCAGCACCCCGGTGGGAAGGTAGCTGAGCAACAAGCTGACTGTAGTGGCTTCTAGCTCCTTCTTTAAAACAGACACACGTGCACAGGCACAGGCATAAACTGTTTCACTTCAAAGGTGTGAGTAGCTGCTTCCAGGAATAGGGTTATGTCAATCAAAATGATGAAAAATATTACCAAAGGTTTGGTTTATATACTTTTTTACTCGTTTTTTCATCTTGATGACTGCTTTTATTTCCACTCAACAAACCCATGTGAAACATCGAATGGATGTAAGGTAAGGTGCTATGTTCAACCACGAGGGCATAAAGGGGATCAAATAAACAGGCTGCAAGAGTCTAGTCAAAATGGAATTCTATGTGTAAATGAAAAAATGAATCATAAAAGTGGCTTTTCAGTGGGGAAATATCATGGATCTGAATGTTTCTTTTCATGAGAAATTCTTCTTCTGTTGCTGTTTGGACCCTCCATTCTCTTCCTGATTATAATGACTTTTCCCTTCACTTATTGCTTGAAAACTTCATTCTCTGCCAATCAACTCTGATACAAACGGAGTGACCCAACAGAATGGGGCACCTCAGGAGACAGTGCTCAATTGGACAAGGTGGTGCTGGGAACCAAGAAGAGTGATTAGAAGAGGGTGAGTGCAAACACTGCCTGAGAGAGACTGTGAAAGAAAGAAACGTAGAACAGATTGGGTCACCTCACATACACTCTGAAGAGATGAACTTCATCTTCCTACCTTATCTTTGCTGCTTTTCCTTTCCTACCTCTCACTCGTGAGTTACTGATTTCTCCTCATGCTTGCTCTCTTTAATTCTGAGGATTTGTTGGGGATCTTGCCATACCAGTCACCCACATTAGTTTCCACAGATCTGTTCCCATGGCCCTAATGTTCCCTAAGCAGCAGCTGAAATAAGAAAGGTTGAGCAAAAACTGCTGTTCTACAGACAACAATGTTGGGATTGATGAGGTCAAGTGGAATAGAGAACTTTTCAGCTTCTTCACCTACATTTATCCCAACTTTACCCAAGAAGAATATCATATCTCAGGGGGGATATGTGTTTTGGTGATCATTTCAACTGAGGGTACAACACAAAGAATATTTAGCAATCGGTCTTATAGAAGTTAAATGTGACTGGAGATGGTAGAAAAGCTGAAATTGAGTGTCTCCCTTCCCATTTCTGTACAAGAGAGATATAAACATTTTTGTCTGTATTTATTCATCTGTTGTCTCCCCTGTGCCACCTGCTCAAAGAATGAGCAAACTCAATTTGGAATATCCTTGTATGTCAACAAGGAGCATCTTCGGCACCCATAAATAAGATTAAAAAGAAAGCTCAGAGAAGAGTGCATTTAGGTGTGAAGTTATACCACGTGACAGCTGTGATGATGCCCTTTCCTAGAGACTAAATGAAATGATTCTCAAAGAAACAGTTTGATCCTTACTCTGTCATTGACCTTGAATCCCCTTGGATGTGTAGAGGCAGGTTCCTAGATCCATAGTCCCCAGACTTGACTAAGGATTTAGTCACCTAAAAAAATGATTTTAGTCACCTAAAAAAATGATTTTAAAAATGATTTAAAAAAAAATCATTACAATCATGCACAGAAATTCTAGCATGATTTTCAAAGTGGGCTTTGTAAACAGGTCTTTTTAAGAATGTCCTTAATTTATTCTGACATGCAACTGTTTTGGGGTGATGTAGAATAGACTGTGATGACATGATAACTCTGAGGATGGTGATATCTACCTTGTGTACTCATACTCTGCTGCAGAATCATGACAAATAATTTCTATCTATTAGTTCACATCATCCTGATAACAATCCCTATGAGTTAATTGTTTCCATGTGAAGATGAGGAAACCAAGGCTCAAGGATTTAATAAGTTACCCAAGTTCGTGAAAATGGCACTGGGTATTCCAAACCAGGTCTGCCTCTATAGCTGGAGTTTTTAACCATTATGGAACTTTCCCTCCATACCATATTTTAAATGGTAAAGGGGAACAAGGTATAGAATGATTAAGAAACATATAGATGCAAGGGGAGGTCTCTCTGGGTAGTTCTGGAAATCCTGTAAGCCTCTATGTCCAGACTTGTTTCTCAGAGTTAAGGAACAGGTGGGTTGACAGGCGCATTTAGGTGTGAAGTTGATCTTTGTCAGATCTCAGACAGGGAGTCTTGCAGCTCCATAAACATGGAATGGAGGCTACAGAACTGCCTGAGGGAGATGGTTCATAAAAATGATATTTTTACTGAGCACCAGAAAGAACATTTTCGTCTTTAAATATGCAGAGACACTACAGCAAGTATCACAAATTCATTCTGGTGATGCAACCAACAACACTTAATTATCAGCTCCACAAGCAAATTAGGTGAGAAAATTACTTGTCTTTTTATATTTATTTTATTTCTAAAAGAATTCAAAGAAGGTAACGATTTAACTACCACAGCATATCGCACAGATTGCTTCTCTCCTAGATCCGTTCCTTTTTCTCTCTCTCCCTTTCTTGACCCACAGGTACCCCTGTCTTCTGCTTTGCTATGGTATGAATACCCAGAAGAAGGATTTGGGTACCTTTTATTGAGGAACCCATTGGCTCTACTGGAAGGCAGAGGCAGAGACAGCCTGTGAGAGGATTAAGTGACAAGACGGGGTGATGCCTGAGAGTATCTTAGTGGTTTCATCTCTAACAGCAGGTGAGGCTACTCTCTTGAGAAGACTGAGCTGCCCAGCTCAGCTGTACAGCAGACATGGTTTTGAATGCTCTGTGTACACGTCACAAATGTCAACCTACAGTCTGCAAGTCCTAGCTCCACACTTTCTTTTTCCAGTAAGACATTATTTTGGGGTAACAAAGGCCTGTGGCCTAGAAAGCCCACAAAATTAACCCCCCATGGTGATAAGCAGATGTGTGTGAGGGGGAAGGGCCCAACACTCCCCATTAAAGCCATATTCTCCTTCACTTTCTCACACACTGCTTGGCTTCATTGCAAAGGGATTATCTTGAGATGTTTCTGGAAGAGAAACTATGGCCTTCTCCTTAATAAAACGGCAAAAGTTTCACTAACGATGCCGGGAAAAGTTGCTGAGCAAAGTGTGGTTTCTTCTTCTTCTTTCCCTATTTTATAAATAGCCTGTGTTCCCCCATCTGCTGAGTTTTAATCCTCTTAATTGTTTTACCAATGCAAAGACTGACTTCAACCAGTGGTAACTGGATATTTTCTGTGACCGTAACTGTGCTTAATGTTTGAGATTACCAGAAAGTCTAACAAAAGGCCTGCCTTGACCCCAAAGATTGGTCTTTTACCTGAGAAAGAGCAGAGAATTATAATTTATAAAGTGTCTCCTCTCTGTCAGGCATTCTATACTCAGTATTTCAAGAGTCTATACCCCCTCCCCAATCCTTCACCCCCCCAAGAGTCTAGTGTCTACTAGTGTCTTCTAGTAAAGACACTACAGATCAGAAAGATGAAGTAATTTGCCCAGGGCCATGCAGCTGCAAAGTTTCAGAGGTGGGAGTCAAACTCATCCAGAGTCTCTGCTTTTCATTATTTTTGTTTTGTTTTTTCTCTCTCTTATTGAAAACTGTGAGTGTTGGGCCTCCCCGTTGCGCAGCATGTTGAGCACAGCGCTTTGAAGCTATCCACAGCCTCCGAAGCACTGGTTCAATTCCTGGCCGGCCATGGAGAATCTCACATGGCGAGGCAGTACTCTCCTGTCTCGCCCGCTGCTCCTCTCAGCAGTGCTTTCAGTCTGTCTGCCTGTTCTGCTCCCTGCTCTGTCTCTAGTGAATCCTCTCACCCCCCCGCCCCCACGACTCTGGCCTGTACGCCAGCTCTTGTATAAATAAAATAAATCTTAGAAAAAAAAAAAAAAGAAAATTGTGAGTGTTCAAAAAAGAAACACTGAAACATAAAACATAGTATTTAATGCATGTTAGTATGTTCCATTACTTTTTCTACTAGATCATTTAATAATGAAGGCACCAAAACACAGCATTCAATAATGCATGCATTATTGAAGAGCAACGAGGGCCCATGTAAGAAATAAAAGAGAAGGAATATACAAAGTTGCAGAAACAACGCAGACACATCAGAGAACAAGTTTGGTTAAGGACAGCTTCGTGTGTGAGGGTTCAATGTAGACAACGAATGTGGACTGACATTGTGTTGGGTAGTCTTTGAACACTTCAGGTAAACAAAATCTGGTTTGTCTGCTCTCTAGGTACTAGGGGAGGTGGAAGTGGTTTAAAATCTTAAAGTCCCTTGAGGTTGACCTATTCCCCCAATAGAGGCCATGAAAACCTACAGGGACTTGGTGGCTTACCCAGTGCCACAAAGACCCGGATGTCATGGCTCTGAGTACATCATTCCCCCCACACAGCACATTCCCTGGTTCCAGCTTTCTCACAGATCTCGGATCTCACAGATCCAAGACCCAATTTCCACCTCGACTTTACTTTGTTCCTCTATAAGCATCAAACATTTGACATTTATCATGAAAGGTCTGAACTATTTGTCTGACAATTAAACATCCTCTGGGTGTATGCTGAAGGCTTGGTATTTATGTCTGTGCTTTTATTTTTTCTCTTTAGTAACCCTTCCTTTGCCTCAGTGCTTCCATAAATACATCAGAAGAATGTCTGCTTTCCTATATAGTGGCTCAGACGATGTGAAAGATTATTCATAGATTTTTTTTTTTAAATTTTCATTAAAGCTACATATGCTACAGTAGTCTTTCTTTAGTTTTGCCAGAGTTAGCACTCTTGGAAGGTGGCTATTAAATCTTTCTCTCCATCCACTCCATACTTTCTCTCCAGCATTTGTAACATTTACATATATTTATTTTTTAGGAAGCACAGTGTCTTCAGTTAATAGCCCTTGATTCGGCAATTTTTATTTAGAGTGATCTAATAGATGGGTAGCATATTTAAGGACAAGCCCTGAGAAACAATATTCTGACAAATTGCTGGTGAGGGGAATCAACATTTCCACCCTGAATGGGTTTTGTGAGGCTTTTAGTTAGATACACAATTCAAGATGAGTATATGTATCAGCTAGGCCACACACACACACACACACACACACACACATATGGTTAAATTAAGAGGTGAATGAATGATTGAATGATCATCCTTGAAGATTTGTGGAAAAGTACATGACAGTACATAAGTTTTCATTTTGATTAAAACTGTTATAAATTTTGGAGAGCAGCAACTGGTTTAAATGATGGGTTTATTAGAAAGTTGTATTTTCAATAGGAAATATAAAGAGTGCATTTTTAACCCAACTTCCCATGCTTATGGTAAGCCTGAGTGTTTGAAGAAACTCGGATCGCTAATGCTTTCCTTGTTTCCTGGTGACTGCTACTGTCATTGAAGGCAGAATTCTAGGAAGAAATAAACAACTCGAGAGTACCAGCTTTGAAAAAGAGACTAAGGGACAGCAAATATCAGATCTACTTTCCTTCTTAGCATCATTTAAAAATGTGCATATATTATTATTGTATTTATATTATAGTGTTAGTTTAATTTAAATATTTTATAATTTATATTATTAAATAAAATTTAATATTACAAATCAAATCATGGAAATATATAATTTAATGACTAAATAGAAACATGTTTAAATATATAAAATATGAAACAAATTATTGATTTAATAATATTAAATATAATTTTAAACCATTAATTGGATTTATTTTATCATTTATTCAAAATAAAGTGATGCTTTCCAATCCTCAATAGAATTTCTAGCTCCTGGGAGGTTGGGCTCTTCCTCTGCTCTATGCCTACTGTGTCTTGGGGGTCTAGACCAGAACCTGGCATGTAGGAGGCTCTCATGGTCACATTACCATGTGACCATTGAAGGAATGAATTGACCATGTGACCACTGAAGGAATGAATTGAAGGAATGAATGACCAGGAGCCAAGATTAAGCAAGAATGTAGTATTTTTGCTATTGAAACCTCACTGTCAAATTTCTTATTTTTTTACTTTTGCTGAAAAAGTTTTTCTTGGGGTTGCATAAATCATATATTTACTTAACTGCTGGCTTTGGTCGGTGCCGCCTTATTATACTGTGGTTTCCTAAGACTAGGCACTGTCTGTTCAGCTCACTGTATAGTGTTTCCAAAGGATAAACTGCTATGAGTGCATAATACTGATGATAAAATAATAAAATAAACATTAAATTCTGGATGAAATAATAAAATTAAGTCCTGATTTAAAACAAATTTCAAACCCAAGAGGTGCCTAGAATATCATATTATGACTTACTGGCTTATTATCATCAGTGTGAGATTTTTCACAAGTAATTAATTACTAATAATAGTTATAACAAACAGTGCAAAGGATCAAATACATACATGTTTTTATTTAAACCTCACAATAGCCATTTTAGACATGAGGAATGTAGCGTTTGAGAGGTTAAAGTACCCAGTGTAACTAGACTAAGAAGGTTGGAGGTGGGGATTCAGGTTAAGCAAACCTCACTCTATCCCATGGTTCTCTAAGACATTACATATGCTCAAAGTGGCTAGAGGGTTTGAAGTGTGTAAATAAGATGCTATTTTTATGAACGAGAGCAGAGGCAGGGTTTTTTCCTATATTCTGTATCTCTCCGTATCTTTTTCTAAATACATCTCTCAGTACCCTTCATTTGCCTTCCTGAATGGGAGGAAAAGGTGGAGTTACCCTTGGAGTACGGGATCTGTGTGTCCATAATTTGCAACTGCTACTGACACTGTTAAATGCTGTGTTGTTTAAATTTTCATAGCGCTACCCTTCACCCCTAAGAATAAGTGTGTCTTACATGATTCTAAGTATTTTATTCCCTCTGTAATCTGTTTAATCAAAGGAAACATGAAAAACAATCCTAGAGTCTTAAGTAAAACGTTTCCTGAATTTTCCATAAGAAGTAACAAAGTGAGAAATCTGCCTTGTGACTCATAACAAAATTAAAAAAAAAAAATTCTCCTGAGATATTTCTCACCATGAAGCTCCCCTAACCTCAGGGGAGTAGCTTCCAAATTTCTCTCTTTCTCCCTTAAAATTTTGCCTGGCTCTTCCAGAACTTTCTCCTGGGAAATGACTACAGAGTCTTTTTTTAAGGGAAATCAACCTTCCAGCTTTCCCAACCATCCTGGCTGGTTCTGTACCTCCTGCCACCTTCTCCTTGGTTCCTCCTTATACCAGTTCCAGGCCTGGTAGCACTAGTGAGCCAAGTATGGGGATGTGTGAATAATTACACTTGAAAATAATTACACTTAATAAGGACATTCCCGGCCTCCCAGGTGGCGCAGCGGTTGAGCGCTGGGTTGCGAACCTGCCCGCAGCCTCTGCGGCTCCGGTTCGATCCCGGCTGCTCCCCAGCCACCAGAGGAGGGTCCCACGTGGCGCGCAGACCTCTCCTGCCGCCCGCTGCTCCCCTCAGCAGTGTACTTCGGTCCTTCTGCCTGCTCTGCTCCCCGCTCTGGCTCTGGTGAATTCTCTCACCCTCCCGCGCTTCTGACTGTACCCATTGCTTGTATAAACAAAACAAACAAACAAATAAATAAATAAATAAAACATGCCTCTATTAAAAAAACAAACAAACAAACAAACAATTAAATAAATAAATAAATATGCCTCTATAAAATTAAAAAAAAAAAAATAAGGACATTCCCCTCTCCAAATCTGTATGTCTTCAAAGGCTTGTGACAACTGTATCACATATATCCTGAGGTCAAAGGTTGAAAACCAAGTATACAGAAGCTGTCAAATTGAACAAATATCACCAAAACTGCCCAAACCTAAATTGCAGCCATTCTGCCGAAATAGTCTATTTACGTCTTCATTTTGCAATTTGTTTTGGTGGTAAGATGAAAATGCTGTAATCAAATGTAGATAAACTTCTTAAGTCTCAAAACACATGATTTCCTTCACAGGACCCAGGGGTACTGAATTTTTCTTGCATGCTTCCCCACTCCGCCCCCATAGAATCTACATTAAAGAACACAACTAGTTCATCCATATGTACCAATAAGTAATGTGCATTAACAGGAGCACGAACTTTTGTATGATGTTAATATTTATTCCATTCTTTGTACCCTTAGAATCCAAATCCACAAGAAACATCACCGGGGGTTTCAAAGACACCGATGCAGCTTAGCAGACAGGATGTGCCGTCTGCAAGCCCACACCGCCTTAAGGGCTGCCAGACCGAGTCAAGCATGTTCCTCTGTGCCATGTGTCAGGGATGATATGTCAACCCGTTACCCATGAAAACCATTCGGGGTTTGTTAGCAAATAGTGGTCTGATGCAGATGGGGGTACAAGCCTTTGTGGAGAGGTCTGTTTTGATATTGCCTCTTGCGGAGGGAGGGCAGCTTTAAGCAACCCAGCTATAATCAAATTATACATTCACTTCAAAGTTAAAGGGTGTGATTATAGCAGATGAATCTGAAGCTGCAACACTGATTCTTCCTATTAAGTAATATACTTCGATTTCTGAGTCTTAGGACTACCTGGCAGTCAGTGCTAACCGCTCTGTAAAGCCTTAGCATTTATCTACTGTGTGACAATTACACACCAAAACTTTAAGTGTCTCTTATGTGTTTTTTAATTTTAATATCAGGTTGTGCATTATTTGAGGAAAAGGAATTTCTATTCCACACTGGCACTGCTTTCCTGAAAGCCTATTGACAATATAGAACAAAAAAGTACACACTGTTTAATTGATTTATGGGTCCTCTGTCTCCAATTCTAGTCTAATGCTGTTTGGGCCCCAACAATCTCAAATTTCTAACTTGTGAAAATGATCAATTTTCATTCTCAACAACCTCATAAGGTTATTTTGAAGATAGATTCTGAATTCCTTTAAAAAGAGAGATTGATTTTATTTTCTCACTCTCCCGGCACCCCTCAGGCATCATGCGTGTGTGACTCAAGCTTACGACATTCCCACTCCACTGTATTTGTCTGTGCCCCCTTTTCAACTCAGATAGTCCTGGCAACTGGACTATCAGGACAGGGACTCTGCTGTTACAAGGTCCTGGGTATTGGGGTCATCTGGGGGTTGGGAAGACACTCAGCCCCTCTCTACAGATCACATCATGGGGATACAAGGGGTGATTTCAGATTGGGGCTGTGTTTTCTTCTCTCCTGTGGATATGAGTGTGTTTGGCCAGATGGAAAAACCAATGTAGAAGGTTAAGGGAAATCAATCTGTGGCCTTTGAGGATCTTTGGTGAGGATTAGGAAGTAGGAAGCCAGACTTAATATTGGAGGTGGGCAATCTCCACTTTAGAGGGCAAGACTGCCTGGGGGGCTTTTAAATGCTGACAAAGGTCTCTCGGGCTTCAGGTTTCCTTCTCTACCTGGTGCTCTGATTGCATATCAAAGGGATGATGTTTGCCCGCATTTTGAAAAACAAAATAAATGAATACCAATTGCTCTCCAAGACCAAAAGCTCTATCCACTTCTCAGAACCGTCAAACAGCTTTAGGAAACAGTTTTTTGTTGTTGTTTTTGAAAGCAGCCCTCTTTTTACAAGTGTTTTGTAACGGGAAGGAAATACATGGAAAATGATAGTGGTTGTTGTTTGGGACCTGGACCTGTGTACAAACTGTTTTTCTCCATTCTGCTTCTCTATATCTTCTGAATAATCTATTATTCTACTGGATAAGTATATTACAATATAATACTAAACGAAAAAAAATTCAAAGCCAACCTCCTAAATGAAGAGTCCCTCAACCAAGCATATATCTTACCCTTGAATTTTTCTGCTTTGAGTGTGTTCCCTTTAGTACATGAGAACTCTTTCAATTTCAACTGGACATTAAATGCAAGAATTTCGATGTAACTTTTATTCCTTTTTCCTTCTCCTATTCCCAACAAGTCTTCCCGGATCAACACTTGGATTTTTCAGCTTAAACGGATATATGGGGCTCAGAAATTGCTCAAAGACTGCAAAGTGTAGAATTCCATTTTTTCCCTCCATTTTAATTTCCTTTAGCAATTTAGCACTTCTTTTCAAATCACACATATAGAAAAAAACAGAGAAATTTCTTAACACCCCTTTGGCAAATCACATGGAAAGAACTGCCACTGTTTCTATTTACATGCTTTGGGCAAGTTATATTTCAAGTAAAGAGCTTCATCTCAAAACCAAAGAATTTTTAAAAAAAGTCCTTTGTAAGCAACTAATGCCTTCAGACAAGATGTACTAGGAAAAGCAAAACACAACCCACCATTTTATACAGTAATTTAAGAAGAATGTACATCTAAGTATGATGTACTATGATGTTTGGGTTCGATGAGTCAGGTGAAACTTCCCTCCTAAATTTTCTGCTCTAAGCTTCCATTAATACCAAATATTACACTTCTAACTAGGAATTCTTAGAGAAAATGCCATGTCAATACAAAATACGTTTTGTACTTTTTTTTTTTAGCTCTATGGCAACATTTACATGAGTCAGAACACAAATTTTTAGTAGAAATAAATCATATTTTATTTTAGTGAAAATAAAGTCACATGGCTCAGAAGTTTTTAAATCTCACTGTTCACACTTTCAGCACATTATTATATTCGGCAGCAACTGATAAGTTGCAGGAAAGGTTTCAATTCTGTATCGGGGAAATTCACTTAGTTTTAGATGAATGTATTTCTCCAATATTCAAACTCTTCTGAAGTTTGCTTTTGTTTGGGAGATAAATTGTACTTATTTAGGGAGAATGTGAGTTCAAGGGAGAGCAATTATTATAAAAATGAAATCTCCCTTTAACTCTGAAGGTACCTTAAAATATAAGTAACAAATGCGAATAACTTGAACTCTTATGGCCCAGGGAATATTCATGTAGTCATTTATTATTTGGAAACTATAAAACTAGAATTTAAATTTATATGAATTCATACTAATAAACATTTTCTCCATTCATTGCAATTTCTAATTTTGGCTTTTTTGGAAAGTCATAATTACCCCCCAAAACAGTGTCTTCTATGTCCATATTGATTAAGGGTTTTCAAGCAGCTTTTCCCTCTCTTTCTTATTAATAAAAGTATCTTCAATTTATTAAATTCAAGATTTGAAGGACAAGGAAAATTTCTTCCCATGCAGTTTCACTTTTGTATATTTGCCTTTCAGTTAATTTTAAATTATGCAATTGAACATTTCTTTGGTTGTTAAAAAGTGAGTTTAGCCTGCTAAGATTCTTCAGGAAAACTTCCTTTGTTACCAGTGAAACTTTTTTTTTTAAATTTCAGAATTAATAAATCACTTTTCTAGAACTTGGGAAGACTTTTGATAAGGATGTTAGACTCAACTTTCCAACTCTGCCTCTGCTTTGCTGGGACACCTGGGATACCCGACATTTACAATTCAAACAGATGATAGTGGAAGTTAGACTTTACCTTGGAAATAAATGGAAACTGTACTTTAAGAGAATACCACATACACACACACACTTCAAACAGCGAAATATTTTGGCTTTTCTTTGTTTTTTTTTAAATAAATTATTTTGTATGAGGAAAATTTCTTTGGATAAGGAATTTTCTAGATACAGTTAAAATACGATTTGTTTGGTCAACATTCTTAAATAATAATTTTTATAAAAATTAATGTGTTATTTCATCAATCAATGCTGGTTGGTTTTTTTTTTTATTAAATAATAAATTTTATTTTTATATTCCCCCATACAACTGCACATGCCCCATTCTGACCCCAATCCCTCCCCTCCCCGCCCCCCACCCCTCATAGAGTGTTTCTGGTTCATAGTTTTTTGTTGATTTTGATTTTCACTTTCTTATAGTTATTCATTTTCCTGGTCCCTTATTTAAGTTTTCTAGATTCCTGCTGTGAGTGAGACCATCCGGTATTTTTCTTTTTCTTTTTGGCTTATTTCGCTGAGCATGATCCCTTCCAGCGCCATCCATGTTGCTGCAAATTGCATGTGTTTATCTTTTTTGAATGCTGAGTAATATTCCATGGTATATATGTACCACATCTTCTTGATCCAGTCATCTATTTTTGGGCATTTGGGCTGTTTCCAAAGCTTAGCTATTGTAAACAGTGCTGCTATAAACATAGGGGTGCAGGTGTTCTTTGGAATTGATGTTTCTGTGTCCTTTGGGTAAATACCTAGGAGTGGAATTGCTGGATCATATGGAAGCTCTATGTTTAGTAGGTCCAGAAATCTCCACACAGCTCTCCATAGTGGTTGGACCAGTTTGCACTCCCACCAGCAGTGCAGGAGAGTTCCTTTTTCTCCACAACCTCGCCAACATTTGTTGTTGCTAGTTTTTTTAATATGTGCCATTCTCACTGGTGTAAGATGGTATCTCATAGTAGTTTTGATTTGCATTTCCCTGATGACAAGTGATGTTGAACATTTTTTCATATGTCTGTTGGCCATTTGCATTTCCTCTTCAGAGAAGTTTCTTTTTAAATGCTGGTTGTTTTAAACTAAATCATCTATGCAGGAATTAAGTTAGAAGTGAGATCATTTCCAACCTTAGTTGGTGGAGCTTAAATTAATCTGAATATATTTTATTTATTATTTATATATTTTTTAATTAACCATTTAATTTATATATTTTAAAATTAATCAAATTAACCATTTGGTTTTAATGCTTATCTTTTGCCCGATCCTTTGTTTGGTTTCTCTACATTTAAAATCTAGTATTTTTCTTTCTCCTTCTAGCTTATTTTGCTTAGCATAATACCTTCCAGCTCCATCCATGTTGCCATAAGTTTATCCTTTTTGATGGCTGAGTAGTATTCCACCGCATGGAATATTCTTTATCCATTCATCTGTTTTTTGGTCACTTAGGTTGTTTCCATATCTTGGCTATTAAAAACAGTGCTGCAATAAATATAGGAGTTCAGGTTTCCTTTCAAATTAGTGTTTCTGTGTCCTTTGGGTAGATACCTAGGAGTAGAATTGCTGGGTCATATGGAAGATCGTTTTTAGTCTTTTGACGAACCTCCATACTTCTTTCCATAGGGACTGGATCAGTCTACATTCCCACCAATACTCTAAGAGGGCTCCAAACGAAGAAGCACCAAAATATATTGGAATCGATTTTAAAAAATAATCTCCAGAAGAGTGTAAAAACTTCCTCTTTCATGTATCAGGAGTTATACTAGAATTAGTCTCCCTTATGGCCTGGGTCAGTTGCCTCAAATTATTACATAGGAAGGTTTCCAGGATATATTTTTTTCTTTCAGAGGTAAGAAAGGCACTATGTCATTTCAAACAAGTAAATTCGATGAGTAGATTTCTAACACTGTAATTAAATACTGCGCTCATCTAAAGATCTGGATAACAATGCTTATCACACTTTTTTTTTGTATTTATCACACTTTTGATGGACGTAAGCCAATGCAAATTTAGTTGTGTCTCTCTCTTACTTAGAAACTTTCAATAGTTTCTGGTGGGTCCTTAGGATGAAGCCCCAGTGTACACAAAATCAGTGCAGATTTTCATCTGCACACCCTACCGCCCTGGCCTCACCTCTGTGCGCGCTCCCTCTAGCTTTGACTTTATGGCAGTTCTAGCACAAACACCTTTTTCTCCAGGAAGCCTGTCTGATTTACAGTCTCAATGCAACTATGTTTTTATCGCCCAGCAACTCACTTGCAATTTACTGCATCACAATACTCACTGGATGCAAAGAAAAAAACCTATTCATTCTCTTTTGGGATCATGACCCAGGTGTGACTGGCTCTCGGCAACAAGTCTTGCACAACAGCATATTTGGGTAAAAGATGAAGCCTCCTTTCTATATCACAAGACTGTGCACGTACAGCATGTGCTGTCAGATACATGCTCAGAAAAAAAACTTTCTACGCAGACAAATACTAAATGTACAAAATCGAAATCCTCAGTTTCCTAAATTCACTGGAACTTTAGGGAGAGTAAAAATCCATCATTTACTGAAAGCAAACACACACACACACACACACACACACATACCAGTTCAAAATTTGAGGAATGTATGGTTGTTTATTTTGACAAATTGATGAAGTTGATTTAAATTATTATTTTTTAAAATATATGCTTTTTAAAATATTTATTTATGCACACAAGAGCTGGTGTGCAGGCCAGAGGTGTGGGGGGTGAGAAGATTCATCACAGACAGAGTGGGGAACAGAAAAGGCAGACTGACTGAAACACACTGCTGAGGGGAGCTACGGGTGAGACAGGAGAGGTCTGCTGAGCAATGTGGGTTGCTCCATGGCCGGCCAGGGATCTAACTCGTGCTGCAGAGGCTGTGGACAGCTTTATAGGTTGCGTCTTAACCCCTTGAGCCACCATGGAGGGCCGATTTAAATTATTTATGATAATGCTTCATGGTATATTTTACAAAAGTAAGAAAGACATAGTTTAAAAGTTCTGGGCTTTCAAACCTTTTTTTTTTTGAAAGATGAAAGAGTGCAATTGTTTTTCCCTTTAAAATAGTATTAAAACAGCAGAACTTATGGAGTAACTAGGAGGGAAGTCTGTTCATGTTTTAGGGAATGTACATATTTTTACAATCAAGTTTATATCTGAAATAAAACTATACAGGTCTCATTTATGTCATCTTCCACATGAAGTCAGTTGCTGCTGAGTGGGGAAAGAAACACTTATCTACAAATGTGACTTTCTAGGTTAATAATAATAATGGTAACTAACACTTATTAAATGTTTACTGTGTGGTGAGCATTTTATTTATATTATTTCTTTGCATGCTTATAACGTCCTGGAAGGTAGGTTTTATCATTTCCAATCTGCCCATGTTTCTTTGTAGCATTTAAAACAAAACACTGACTGACTGAATTTCCAGGACAAACTCCTTTCCTTCTAATCTCATTCTTGAAGTTGGAGCCTTTCTGGTCTACATCAAATAGTTTCCTTCTGATCTAAGAATTTGCAACCTTACACCCCGAACCAACTGGCCTGGTAAAGACTCAGTTGCCACTATCGACTCTCTTTTTCCAGTTAGCCTAATGAAGGTTTTTGATTGAGTAGCATTAGGTCAGATAAGATTTGATAAGAACAGAATGAATTTATGGTGCTGCCTTATTATTCTCCAGGATAAGGTCTCTGGCATTTAAGTAGAAACACTTATATAAAATACATTTACTGGGGCTGAAGGCACAGTTCAAATAACTTGCACTTGGTAATTAAACAACCATAACAATATTTGTATTCTTTTTAGAAATTTTGTAATTGTTTAAAAATGTAAGAGGTAATTGGAGTGTGAATCTAATTATCTCCACCATCAACTGACAAATGAATTACCCACATAGTTGAAACTGCTAAATTCTCTCACTGGTTTGTAGATATTTATTAATCTCCTTGCCTGTATTTCAGGCCTTATGCTAGGGGCTGTCAACACAGTGGTGACCCAGACAGAAATAAACTAACTCACAAATCAATTTGTAATTGCAAATTGTGATAAGAATTCTGAATGAGTTTAACAGGCATAAGAAATAGACATAACTCTAGGTACTTTAAGAAGGATGTGGAATAATACAAAGATTGGGTGTTTTTAAGAATCACTGGAAGGGGCAAAGGAGCAGTTTAGTCCTGGGCCTTCAGGACCAGCTCCTAGAATACTGCAGAACTGTCCCACCAGTGGAGTCACCACAGTGGAACTTTGCCAGAACCAGGAACCCATTTCCAACCACTTAGGTTCTCCTTTGAAGCTGACTCTGAATACCCAGGAAGCAACATCCAGGCTGTGTTCCTTGACTGAGCAAGCCAGATCAAGTTGCTACCTAGATCACTGATGCCACTGTTTGTGCTACTTCATTGTCAGGAATCTAAAAACTGGGACAGTCCGGAGTAAGCTTATGAATGCATGATGGTGTCAGCCAGTAGAAAATGCCAGGTGGAAGCTAATCAGTATCCAGACCCTTAGCTGCAAGGAGCTGGCAATAGAAGGAAGATGAAGTAGAGAGTCAGTGACTCCATCTAAAATGACCAGCACAAAATTGTGATTTAGTTTGGGGACGGGGGAAGGCTTCTTTGAAGAAGGATCATTTCAGTTGAGAAGAGAAATGAGCAGAAGAAAGGCAGTCAAGGACTGAGATATGTTCTACAGTATCTTCATAACGACATGAGTGGGGTTGGTGGTGGAGCAGAATGTATTAGAGAGAAGTGCAAGTGGCTGGAGAGGTAGCAAAGGCTGCTCAGGGAGGGCCTTCTTAATCACATTCAAAATTTAGGATTTTACTTTAACTGCAATGGGATGTCACTGGACCATTTCAACAGGGGAAAAATGATCTGCTTTATATTGATGAAGGTTTCTCTAGCTGATGCGGTTTCAAGAAGGTGGCTTAAAGATGGCAGGAGAAGACGAGGGACTTGTGCAGTGGACTTATTGAGGAAACAGTAGTTCAAAAGGAGGGTTGTCATGGAAGTAATGAAAAGAAGTGGAGTAACGTGGAGGCAGGGGTGGAGGACTTGGCAGTGGATTGTTGAACAGAGGGAAGAGGAAGGACAAGGATCCAAGCATGACTCTTGACTCTCCAATTTGAGCAAAGAGGTGGGGTCTTGCATTTAGTGCAATGGGCCCCTTGGGGAGAGCAGGTTTGCGGAAGTTAACGACAATGGGATGTTTGAGATGCTTCTGAAATGCACAGCAGTAGATTTCCAGCATGTTTAGAAATGCATGGGAGTCTACAGATTGGTCAGTAGGAAAATGCAGGTAGAAGCTGGAGGAGGACAGAGTGAAAAAGGGATATAAGTTAAAGAAACAGATTATGCATTAACTACCCCAAAAGGAAAAAAGCAAAACCAAATCTAGGAAAAGTGAAGAAGTCACTGATCATATATGTAATATTTTAGCAATAGTAGCTCTTGTTTCTCATCTTGTGTATTCTCTTTCTAGTTATTTTTTTCTTTCTCCTTTTCCTTCTCCTCTTGCCTCCTGCTATTACTTTCTTTCTATTTCAAAAAGTTTTTCCTAGGTTAATTTTGTTATTTTGTTCACAACATCAACTTACAAGTGAGAACTTCAAGGGAAAAAAACTGATTCCAAAATTTTAAATTCTGCTGATTTTCTGAAGAGTTGTTTTGTCAAGTAAGAGTTACATTGGTATCTTTTCTCTCTCTCTCTTTTTTTTCTGAGTTGATAGATAAGTGAAAAAGAACTCAAGAGAGTATATAGATTTACTTTCCAGAATTCTTTGGGACAGGTCAAGACCTTGGCTACCAAGGAGTACAGCAGTTAGTGATAGCACTGCTTGGAGGGAGGCATGAACTGACCTTAAATGCAGATTGTTAGGGGGAAATGAGACAACAAAATAGAGTTAAAGAGAGAGAAAAACCCAGTAAACATGCAATTCTCTTCCAAAATGGTTCATACTTGGAAAGAACTGCTTGTCAGCTGGGAACTCAATCGGAACTTGGTACAGTGGTCTTGTCTTTTTTTTTTTTTTTTTTTTTTTTGTTACATGGTGGTTAAGTTCCAAGAACAAGCATTCCAAGAAAGCCAGGAAGAAGTTGCATTGTCTTTTAAGACTTCATCTCAGAAATAACATGCTCTTACTTCTACCATAGTCACAAGTGCACCCAGTTTAAGACAAAGGAACAAAAGACTGAATTCTCAATGGAAGGAGTTTTAAAACATCATTAAAGGAAGATCAGAGGATTGAAAGGAAATATTGTCACGGCCATTTTGGAAAATACAGTATTCCACCTGTCTAAAAACAGGGTTATTTTTCCATTTACTCAAGTCTTCTGTTGTGTCTCTCTGAATTTTAGATTTTACTCAGAGATTTGGCACACTAAAAATAGATTGTTCTGTTATATTGTCTCATTTGATTCAATGTAATTGAAAGACTTTCTCTAATTATATTTCCTAACTAGTTATGTTGTACAGGTGTTAATTTTGTATCCATTTTCACTAGTAAATATTGTAGAGAGGTATTTATTTAAAATTTTCCACAATTACCATGCCATAATTTCTTGTTAATTTTAATTGTCAAGTGACAAGATTTCAACGGTATCAATTATATCAGAGGATATGAGTCAGAAGTACAAGATCTATAACCACACAATTTGGCACAAATATTAATTAAACAATACTTTCCCTGATTTTGGTAAAATTACTGAAATTTTATAGACTGAGGAAATGACGTACTCATTTTCTCTATTGTTATTACTACAGAATTCATAGCACCTCATCCACGTATGATGGTGAATTTAATTACTGAAATAGCTTTGATTATATAAGATCTTTAAGGTACCCCCAATCAATATCTCATTTTCTGCTACACATATTGGTCTCTAAAACCCATATGATAGAATTGTGGAAACCAAATGGTACAGTACATAAAAAGGCACTCTCTAAATTTTAAAGCATGTTAGATATTATTTACTAATAATTAACCAATTGGCTGGAAGAAGAACACTCTCTAAGATCTAGGTCTAGTTCCTTAGCCTCCACTGTGGGTGGCTGTTTCCTATATGGAGGGTGGCACCTATACTCACGCGATTTATTTATTTATGCATTCAAGAGCTGGGGTACAGGCCAGAGATGCAGGGGGGAGTGGGGGTGAGAGGATTCACCAGAGACAAAGCAGGGAGCAGAACAGGCAGAAGAACTGAAATGCACTGCTGAAGGGAGCCAGAGGGTGAGACAGGAGAGGTCTGCTTTGCCATGTGGGTTGCTCCGGATTGCTTCATAGTGTGGTGCTTAACCCCTTGCGCCACCAGGGAGGCCCAACTACTCACGTAATTTAAATGGGAATGAGGCTGTACTTTTGGAGGATCCTTCCCATGCTATGAAGCATTAGTCTGTAAGATTCTGCTTAAGAAATACTACGCCAAGTTTCCAGACCTGCAATGCATACAAGAGCCTTTGCCAAGGTGGTGAGGACCTGATGGAAACTTTTCTGGATTGTGGGTCTATTCCTAAACAAAGGTCTGAGGGAGGAATTTCCTCACAAGACCATTACCTCAGGCCAGCCCCCAGGTCAGAGACCCAGAATAAACAATGCCTCTTCTGGAGTGACACTGGTTGGCACTCAGGACAGAGGAATGCCACGTTAAATTATTGAGATCATGGAGTTTCGGGGGGCATTCAGTAACCTACTTATACTGCGAGGGACCCATATACATAAGAGAGTAGAAGGTGGGGGTAATACAGGGTCAAAAAATTATCTTTCGTTATTAAAATGTTTTATTTTAATGAAAATAAAATTATATTAATATTATATTATCACTAATATTTATGCCTATTAGAGGTGATTTTTTTTCTTCTTTTTTTAATGCTTATCAATACTTTTCAACTCCCCATGTAGTGTTTGCATAATTTAAAAATGAAAAGTTAATGTGTTAGTTACAAAACATTTGGAAAATACATGTAAGTAAAAATGAAGATCTTTCTACTTGTGTAACTCACTTTCATCTCTCTTTTTATTCATTAACAAGTATTTATTGATGTTCTACTACAGGACAAGCCCTATTCTGGCTGATATAACAGCGAGTGAAACTGGCCACATCCCTGGTGTGTACCTTCTAATGGGGAGAACACATTCACACACACACACACCTCTGTGATGATCCCATGGTAGAACAAAGAACAGAGTGTGGGGGTCCAGAGTGATGAGTGGAAGGGGAGGTGCTTTATATAATAGAGGTGTCAAGAAAGCTCTCTGATGAGATATTTGAGAAGACACCTAGATGAAGCCAGGAGTGAGTGAGCCACACAAATAGGTGGGGAAAGAGTGTTCCATAGAGTGCTAAGTTCCTGAGACAAGGTTCCTGTGTGTGTCTGTCTCAATGGAGGAGTGACAGAAAGACATGAGGGATGATAGTGGTATAGGGTGAGATTAGAGAGATGGAGGGGCCAGTTCATGTAGAAGTTTGTTGGACCCACCCAGGAAAGACTTCAGATTTAAGGAAGAGGCTGGAAAGTAGGCAGAGGTCAGCAGGAAGCTATTGCAATGTTCCAGCAGAGCCATCAACAGTGTACTTGGGTAGAAGCCATTTCTCCCAGATAGACCTGCCCTGCTCTGCCAACCTAAAGCTTTGCCCATCTCCGGTGCTACCCACCCCTTCCCCTGTGATCCGATCAGGGGTAGAGGTGGGGTGGGTGAGGTTTGTTAGGTGCTAAAGAATCTGTGTGACAGGCAATCAAAATACCTAAGAGTGACAAGGCAGGATCAGTGGGTGTCACCCTCAAAAGTCAATTTGACAAGCATTGGTCTAGCACTTATGGGGTTGAGAAGAACACGCTGGTAGCTCTAGAGAAAAAGCAAAGTAGAGGTACCAGAGACTTCAATAAAATGCCTAAAAAAGAAGTGGCAGACACAAATGCGTCGTGTGTACCAAATCACTCCATATTTAATCTTCACATGAGGTACCTGGAAATCTATAAATGACAGCAAGAAGCAGCTTGACAGGCTGCTGCTTGTTTCACTTGCCAGTTACAAACTAGTTGCAAGTTTTCCTCACATCTGAAATGTCACTTTTGAATACAAAAACTAAGAAAAGTGGGTTCAGAGTTCAAAGTCCAGCCTGATAGTCACAGACCAGATTGATGAGCTACCAAGCAATGACCTTCAGAGCTGATCCAGCACCCCCACTTGGACAGTATCACAAAGGACCCTCACGTGTGGACCAAAGACATGAGCGGGCTAGATTCCCCATTGGGTGGCGTTGTGGTCATTGCCCCAGGCTCTCAGCCAGGGGAACATGCAGTACAGAGATCCCATCACTGTCCTGGCATCTTCAAGGATATGGCATAAAGCCCAACTTTTCCAGGGAACCCTCCAGGCAATCTCTGCTGACACTCACCTCCATTCTTTGGCCTCTGTGGCCCTCTGGGTAGCATCATTTGTTTAGCACTTAATGGTTACAGAATGTAAATTTCATGAGGCCACTGACTGTTTTGCTCACTCCTCTATGCTCAGCATGGGAAGCTGTGGGTGGAAGCTGTTGGCACTTAATGAACAGTTATTAAATGGATAAATTTTAATTTCTTTAAGGGCACACACACACACACACACACACACTCATAAATTTAGGGTGAGATCAGACCTTATATCTCATTATCTTAGTTTTTTCCCTTCTCTCCGTATTACTACAGCAGACACATGTCAGTGACTTGCTGGACTTCTTGGTCACCTCCAAAGTCAGTTATCTTCCATCCACTGTTCCAGATAGTTCTATCCAGGGCTTCTGTCTGCTATCTGTTCAATGAGAGTGCCTGATCCCTACACTCTCAAAGTTCCCTGCAGAGTTAAATTCCCCCAGATGATTCTCTCTCAGTGAAGGGTGAAAACTGGTGGATAACTATATAAGATTCCTTGCTTTTGGTGGAATAATTCTGAGTGGCAGTGGTCAGTCTCTCAGAAGTCTCCAGGGGATTGAGCCCAGCTGCTCCCAGTGGTTATCCACCATTCATCCTTTCAGACTTTCCTGCCTTCCCTATTTCAGGTCATTACTCGCTCACTCTATTTACTCTGAGCATCTACTAAATCCTAAATAAACTGCTTACATCCAAATCCTTCTATTTGGAGAATCCAAACTAAGACTATTACCTACAGTGCTTAGGAAAACTGTGCATGTGGAGTACCTGTGACGAAAGTGTTAGATAATATAAGGAAGGCTCATTTAGCAAAGTGCCTGGTCTACTATAAAAGTTCTGCACTGTTAGCCACTGTCGCTGCTGATGTCGATGCTGAGACTAATTCCTTGCACACTGCTAGTCTCTGAGGTGGAATTTTGAGGAGCGATCTAGGCAAACACCAATGGGAAGACACCACCGCAACGTATAAGGAGGTGGCTATGTATAAGGAGAAACAGTCAGAGATCAATAACAAAGCTAGGAAAAATCAAGTACATCCTGGGCATTCACTAGTGTGGCAGCATCACCCAGGGAGTGAGACTTGGGGCCAATGAAGAGTTTCCCATATTTTCAAAAGAACTGCCATCGACCTCACAGCTAGCCAGAGTGTAGGATATTTATAATCTGCTAGCAAAGGACTTACTAAGACATGCACAACAGAAAGGCCCAGAAATTTGGCTCCCTTTGAAGGGTCAGGCAGATTCTATGGATCTGGTTAGGAAGGACCACATGGTCCAGTTTCTGGAGAGTCTCAGCAGAGAAGTAGAAAGCAAGAGTACAGGGCTAGAATCCAGAGGATCAGAGAATCATTAAAAGTTAAGCTTAAGAGCTCTACACCCAGAGGATAAGCAATTACATCTGATCCTATCTGTTAAATGCTCTGTCAGTGGCACTTGTGTTCACTGCATCTAAAAGAGGTCAGTTTCAGGACAGGGGTGCGGCTTGGCATTCACTCACTGTAAGCAGTGGCAGACCATTGAGAGTACACCAAGATATCAGCAAAGGTCAAGGGTGCTAGTGATTTTTCAGGATGAGGGCTTCAGCCTGACAACATTTGCTCCTGAAGAATGGTCAAGGCTAGACGTTTCTTCAAAGCAAAAGCAGTATCCTGTTCACTTTTGGTGCCCGGGGCCTCAGACTGTGCCTGGCACAGAGTGCATGGTCTACTAACCGTGTAGAAGGAGGGAAAAGATAAATGAAACCAGTGATTTCAAGGAGGCACAGGTGAGCGAAGAAGTTTGTGAGTCCTTAGTAAATGGTGCTGCCTGGACGGGCTGAGTGGGGCTGGGGGCACCCTTGTGGCCACTTTCTCCTTCATCCTGCCAGCTGGGCCAAAAACAGACCCGAGGTGCTCACTGATGTGGTTTCTTGCTAAACCACTGCTGATCTGCAGTTTACCTTGACCTGGCGCAGCCAATCTTCTCACCCGCTTTTTATGAAAGATGTGATTACATCTTTGGAGGGAGGATTTAAGGTAGGGTGGGAAAGGAAAATGTTGGTGTTCTTGACAGTGTGGGAAGGAGGCCAATGGCCAAATTGAGGGGTGGGCAAATTGAGGGCAGCAGGAAACAAAACCCTTCAAGGGTTTGGAGTCTCTGCCCCCTGCAGAAAACCTCCCTGGGATCCCAAATGTGTCCTATGTCTAACTGGAGCTCAAAAAGCTCATCCTTGTTTTCTTAGCGAACATATCAGTGAAAGTGCAGACATCTAAGGTGTTACAAAAGTTTTAACAGGTTATCAGTTATACTTTGATTTCTGGCATGACTAATTTCCTTATGAAATGTAACCAAAAGCCTCTGTCTTGACTGGCAGCTGCCAGAAGTAAAAGAAAGATGCCCAGGACTGCCTCGGCTGTTCAAGGGCAAAACCAGAAATCAAAACCACTGATGTCCAGCTCCTATTCACACGCTAACACGAGACAGTCTCAGCTTCTCTGGGTTTCAGCTGCCACCTCTGTGATATGAAGTGATTAAGCTATAGAATTTTGGGGATCTCTTCTTAGTTATCACCCTGTGATTCTGGATATAGAGTTTGGTGTAAAGTGCTAAGGGAGATTATGCAGTCAAGTCTTGCTCACACTGCCGTGAGAGAGGCTTCAAAAAGTTTTACATTGCTATTTCTGAATGATTCTGATTTTAGTACCATGGTAACTGAGAAATTGAAGTAATTGTTATAAAGTATTTGTCAATTAACTTCTCTTACTATTTTTTAGCTGTGTAGTCAATTAATTTCTCTTTAAAATTTTTGTTCATAGGATCATGTTAAAGGAAGACCTTTTCCACTCAAAGATTATACAAGTATTCACCTGTGGAATTTTCTATTAGCTTTCTGATTTACTTTAAACATCATAATCTTTAATGCATCTAAAATTTATTTTTGCAAATGATGTGAATCAATAACTAGCTTCCCCTCTAAACTGACCCATGATCTCTTGGTTATTAGATCCCCACTGATTTGAAATGCCATTTTTTTATACAAAATTCCCATAATGACATGAGCCTTTTAATGCATTTTCTGTTCTATATCATTGATTATTTATCTGTTTCTGCATCAGTGTGGCATTTAAAATTAGGTTTACTTTTTAAGATGAAGTTTTTAGCAAACATGTCCATGTTTCTCTCTGTTCCTTGATATCCTTTAAAGATTTATTTATTTTTATTTATTTATGCATAGAAGAACTAGGGTATAGGCCAGAGGGGCAGGGGGTAGAGGGTTCACTAGAGACAGAGTGGGGATTAGAACTGACAGATCTACTGAAATACACTGGGTTAGCTCCCTGGCACGGGGACGTAGCCGTGATAGCACTGAGACTCAACCCCTATGCCACCAGGTAGGCCCCCTCATGGATATATTTTTACTGTTTGTTTCAAAGTACTTTGCAGAGAGGGGTGTGTGAGTTTTAGTTACTTTTATCCTGTACCTGCAGATCTTTCTGGGGGGGCTGTCTTCAGCTCCTGTTTGTCTTTAGCAAGGGATAACCAGGGGTCTCCCGGTTGGTTTCCTGGTTAAGCAGAGACCCCTGCTTAATCAATGACTGACATGTGGCGGTATGGGTGTGTGAAAACCCAATTCTCCCACCTTGGAGAAGGGACAGGGACAACTCAGAGGCTTTACTTATGCCCCACATATCTCCAGCCTGATGAGCCCCACACTACTTTCCTTTACAAGCTGTCAGCCTTCCTCATCTTCCCTGGATTGTACCCCTCCTTCCTGACAGTTTTCCCTGGAAGTTCTTCATCAATAAATCACTTGCACACAGAATCCTTATGCCGCAAAGGCGGCATCTCATCATCCAGGCAGATCACTTCAGCATCTGAGAAATATTGTCCCCATCCGTTACCTGTACAACTGACAAAGCTAAGAATAAGTCATCCTTTACCTCTTCCAGTGGAAAGGACTTCTAGATGTTCATATAATTTAAGTAAACTCTGAGCTCCGGTGTTATCCTGCTGTCAGTACAATGAATGGTGGCCTTAGTATCTGAAGTACAATTCCTAATGAACATAAAGCTCATAATTTCTCAAGAATTACCTGGCAGATCCTAGAAATAATGTTCCTGATAGTCAGTCAGTAGACTATAATAACCTTTTTACTTTCAATTTAAGAATACAAGTATCACATTATTGGTAAAATCGAATAGCATAAAGTGGAAAGTATCTGTGCATTCTTTCTAAGATTTTTAGACATTTATGATTCAATTATTCACAAAATATTTTTATCTACCATGGATCAGCCCTTATTGCTTTCCTTCCTCTCCTCAAATGAGTTATACTATAATAGTATTCTTGCACACCTTTGTCAACTTAATGTCATGCACATTTTTCCACTCTAGCTCATGAAAATTCTTCCTCATTTTGCTTGACGGTTGCATTTGGTCTATAATATAGTCCCACCACAAGAATTATCCTTTTATTAGGTTCAAAATGATAACAAATTCTTTTTTTAAAAAAATTTCAATTTATGTGCCATTGGTTTACACTTTTGCTAGTATTTCGTAGTATAGGATCACTCCCTGCAGGTGCAGTGACCTAGAGCACCCACCCCCAAACCCCCCCAGTCCTCTACTATAGTCCACATATCCTCTCCCCACCCCATTCTCACCCCTTTGACAAATTCTCTAAAGAAAAATTTTCCTTACCTAATTTTGCTTATTTGAGTCATCCTGTAACTGAACCTTGTCATTAAGTAGTTTTTATACACTTGAGAAATTTTGACTTTTACTTTAATTCTGAATGCTAATACTGTTATAGAGTTCTGAAGGTATAGTTTTTCTTTCTTGTATCTCATTACTTGAGTTTATACATCTATTTATGACATTTAAAAAAATATATGTGACCAGAAGTATGTTTTTTCCTTTCTCTTACTTCTTCCTATTTTTAAAATTCATATTTCTTGAGATTTTTTTCTCCCTTTTTGATGTATATATTCCATTTTTCAGGGAATAACATACATATATATATTTTTCTACTTCACTAGGTACATTTTTGTTTCATATAGCAAATAACATGCATGGTTAGTCATCATCCTCTACCTTCCATATCTATCGTATCTTTATGACCATTTTTGATCTCTTTTGCATTTTTTTTGGTATTCTCCTTGGTCATTTGAATAATTTCCTGGGAGTTGGTCTCTGACGAAATTATATTCTTTCTTTGATGTTTCAAATGATGTTCTGGTTCTCAATGGGTTTCTGCGAATTTTAGGAGACACATATAAGTCACTGGGAAGTATGGATTTCTGTTTTTTCTGTTTTCAAAGCATGCTATGAAGTTATGTCTTGTTTAAATGCCAATGGAAACGGAAAAAAAAAGTATCTATATCTATTTATCTATCCATCACCTTGTTTTTACTTCAACCAGTTCAGCTATTTGGTGTATGAAGTGACTAGATTCTACCAGTATTTCTTGAAAGGTGTTGCATTTTATTTTTGATTAAAGAGACATTCCGGTAAAGGCTTTCCTCTGGGATGTCTTGTTCTTGTCCAAAAACATTACTGTTAGTAGCACTGTACCTGGGCCATCAGTCTCAATTATGAGTCCATTTCAAAAAGTAAGCAAAGCATACATAGCATAAGTAAGATTTTGTTTGTCATGCCTTAAAACATTTAGGAGTGGGTTAGATAAATCTAGTGTACTTAGTATCCAATTCTGCATTGTGGGTTCATTATTGATAAAGCTGACAAAAATTAGAACAAACAGGGCCTCCCCGGTGGCGCAGCAGTTGAGCGCTGGGTTGCGAAGCTGCCCGCAGCCTCTGCAGCCCTGGTTCGATCCCCGGCTGCTCCCCAGCCACGGGAGGAGGGTCCCGCATGGCGCGCAGATCTCTCCTGCCGCCCGCTGCTCCCCTCAGCAGTGTACTTCGGTCCTTCTGCCTGCTCTGCTCCCCACTCTGGCTCTGGTGAATTCTCTCACCCTCCCGCGCTTCTGACTGTACCCAGTGCTTGTATAAATATAAAGAAATAAACAAATAGATAAAAATATTTAAAAAAAATTAGAACAAACAGAGCCAACTAAAATACATTGTAAGAATTGGTTCACCATGATAAACCTTAAATTAATTCTGTATTTCTATTTTACAACATTAATCAAAGGTAATAATAAGATGGTGCTTATGATGGCAATGCTGATTTTCAGGATTTTGCAAAAGAAAGATGAAGATTTCAAAGCTGTATGTCCAGGTCTCTAAAACAGCTGCTATTGCTCTAGTGATGAGAAACTATATTCAAAATAACACTCCCTCTTCCTCCTGATCATCATCTTCATCCTTTTCTTCCTTGTCATCCTCCAGGACAGGGGGGGCTACTGTCTTTACTCATACAAGGCTGATTTTCTTTTGCATGTCATGTTTTTTCAACAAGAAAGAATTGGAGGTTCTTTTTGAGGGGATTTTTAATATTTGCAAGTGATGTTTCCATAGATTAATAGCAATCAGACTTTTAAAACATTTTAAAGAGATCTTAGCTAGATCTCCACACTTCACCTCCTCTTAACCTTTTCCCCTTTGCAAAAGCCTATGTAAAAAACTGAATAGTGAGAAACTCCCACATATTTTCCCTCCAAATGGGCTTCTCATCTTCTGAGGCAGTTTTTCACATGGTTTTTGGCTTTCACACTTTTCATCATCTGTCATGTTTTGTTTATTAGAACAGGTGAAGATGTAGCTCTATCTTTCCAAAGCATATAAAATGGAGAAGGTAAAATAGGAGACTTTGCTTCAAAGAAATTAAGAGGGTGGAATGAAGTCTTAGACCTAGAGAAGTACTTGAAACTTAGAGCTAGTTTCTCTTAGACTTTTTGATGACCTTTTTGATGAGGCAGATTGTTTATTTGTTTGTTTGTTTAGGGTGGGGATAGCTGGAGCAACCAATGCTGTGTCCATAGGATCTACCTTATCTTGATTTTTCTGAGGGCCAATTATCCAGAAGATAGACCTAGTTAAGATCCATGTCATTAAAACTCTCTACGAGTGAGTTTTCTCCAAGTTATACTTTTTATATAATGTCTAAATGGGAGACTAATTCCTATCAGTCCTGCTCCCAAGTCACACACAGCATCCTGCAACTTGGGTGTTTAAGGGCCAGCATATGAATAACAGCCAGAAACTCATGCTCAGCAGACAGATGGTAGCCCAGATGGGGCAGTGCTGCCCAGAACTAGGGCCAGTGGGACCTGTGGTACCCAACAAAGAGGCAGAGGCACCCAGTGAGCGAGATGGTGCTGGGCAGAAGGAGAGCAGTAGGGAAAGAGGCCGAGTGCAGATGTCTAAAGTAACTGAGCCCATGAAGGAGCCTCTTATGTTTGCAGTAATGCAGTGAAGAGATTTTACAGGGGCCTGAGATATGTCAGAAGCTGGAGCAGGGGACCAGTGAAGAGTAGGATATAGCAGTGCTAGAAGGAAGGGAAATAGGGTGAACTAGTAAACATTTATTATTCAATCTTTTAAGGATAACAACTTATGAGATATGCTTAAAATATCTATCTCTACTGTCAGTGAAAATGTAAGACACAAGAGGAAAATTGATGGGAAAATGTGTAGAGAATTTGGTACATGTGGTTATCATTTTTGTAAAAATGTTGTCACCCAACTCGCAGTCATTCACAGTCTCAACATGCAGATCACAGTGAAGGAGTTTAGATTGCTGTGGATCCTTATGATTTTCAAAGACTTCCCCAAACTGGGTTCTCACTCATGACATTCCTACAAGGTGTACACAACATTGCTTCATTTTTGACAGGACCAGCTTGAACCTCAAAGGCAATGGAAGTGATCCCCAGCGTGACACATCTAAAAGAGGAAGATACTAATAATTACACCCAGGTCTTCTAACTCCCAAATCACTACCCTCTCTACCAAATCATGCTCATTATAATGGGTTTTCATAACAAAAAGGGTTGAGTTTTTATAAATTTAGATAAAATATAATATTAGGTGAAGCCTCCTATAATTTTCATTGTATGAACAATGACATTGCAGAGTAAGGAACTACACAATTTTCAAAGCACTTTAAAAAATATTTATTTATTCATGCATACAAGAACCGGGGTACAGGCCAGATGTGTGCGAGGGTGAGAGGATTCACCAGAGACAGAGTGGGGAACAGAATAGGCAGACTGACTGAAATACACTCCTGAGGGGAGCAGTGGGCGAGTCAGGAGAGGTCTGCTGCACCATGTGGGTAGCTCCCTGGCTGGGGATCAAACTCGTGCTGCATTGGCTGCGGATAGCTTCATAGGTTGCATCTTAACCCTATGCACCACTAGGGAGGCCATTTCTTAAGACCCTGCACCCTCACATAAGTCATCCTTGTAAACATAGTATTTACACACATTTACTGTAGCGTAACTCATCGATTCCCCTTCTTCACATGCTTCACATATAATCCTGGGTTCTCTTTCTAAGGTGTTTATAGTCAGCCCTGAGCCAAAGTTGCTTCCATCTATAATTGAAAGTGTATTGAAGTTCATGGAACCATAATGACATCATCTGTACAAACCACAGGTAAACCTCCCTGTTTGTCTCCCTCCCAATCCCAGACTTCTTTAAAAAAGAGCAAGAAGGTTGTCAAAAATGGCACCTTTTAAATTGGCAGTATATTAGTAAAACAAAAACAAAAGCTTGCTTTGAGAATAATTGAAGTGTGTAGATGTTGGAGGAGTTGCCGACTGTGCTACCTGGCAGGTGCTGTCTGGCTGAGACTGACCCTTGGGATCTCCTGGATTCACTGGCCTCCTCAAGATGGCCACTGGGCTTGCACCTTTTTTAAAGAAGACACAATGGGCTGTGCAGAGATCCTTGGGAAGATAAAGAAAAATGGCTTTCATCTTAACAGCAGTTGGAAAAGTCTGCCGTTAGTATTTTTCCAGGTCAATGGGGAGAAACCACCTCCGGCCCAGTATCTGAAGTGCATCCTCCTAGAACTCCACGGTCTCTTCCCCTCCAGTGGAACCAGAATGCTGTCCTTGGATCTCATTCACAGAGAGAAGCTTTTCTAAAAGGGGATTATTAAACATCAATCTCTGGATGGGGGAGAGGAATTTTGCAGTGTAGATAAAGGGGATATTGAGCAAACATTTTCTACTTTTCTATGCTTATTTTTCTATACAGGAAGCAATGTGATTCAGGATTAGCTAAAATGTGGGAAGAAATGGAAGCATTTGAAACCACTAAGGCGCAGTAAGGTGATCTGGAGCTTTTGATGTATGGAGGCTTAATCTCCCAAACCGTAAAACAGGATATGGAGAGTCCTAACCTGGAGATAATAATTAAGATGTGAAAATTCCTGGAGGCTCACTGAATTGGTATCTTTCTTTCAGGTTCAAGAAGAGCCTCTGGGTCTGTAGCACCTGCCCTTTCAGGGAACAGGCAGCTCAGAGTTGAGGATATGTGGAAGGATATTTTAAAATTGGGTGGTATTTATTTCCACCGGCTATCTCTTCTACATACGTGTACTTGGGAGGTAGTTTGGCTGGGTGTGTGGGGTGTGTAAGAACTAGATCTGCCTAACTAGAGTAATCAAATAAAAGGCTTTTCCACAAAATAACCGTAGATGGGGGCCTCCCTACAGGGCCTCCCATATATGGTGGCACAGGGGTTAAAGACACAGTGCTATCAACCTATCACCAGCCACTGCAACAAGAGTTTGATCCCTGGCCAGGGAGCTGACCCACATGGTGCAGCAGACCTCTCCTGTCTTGCCTGCCCATTGCTCCCCTCAGCAGTGTATTTCAGTAGATCCTCCTGTTCTGCTCCCTACTCTGTCTCTGGTGAATCCTCTCACCCCCTGTACCTCTGGCCACGCCCTAGTTCTTGTATGCATAAATAAATACAATCTTTTCTTTTTAAAATAAATACAATCTTAAAAAAGATTATTAGCATAGTATCAGGCAAACAATGTGTGTTCAATAAGATATATGTCATTTTGGGCCTCCCTGGAGGCACAGTGGGTTGAGTGCAGCGCTGTGAAGCTGTCTGCAGCCTCTGCAGCATGGGTTCGATTCCTGGCAGGCCAGGGAGCAGCCCACATGGTGTGGCGGACCTCTCCTGTCTCACCCATTGCTCCCCTCAACGGTGTCTTCAGTCTTTCTGCCTGTTTTGCTCCCTGCTCTGTCTCTGGCATATCCTTTCACCCTCCCACGCCTCTGGCCTGTATCCCAGTTCTTGTATAAATAAAAATAAATCTTAAAAAAAAAAGAGATATATATGTCATTTTATGATTAATTTGACCATCCTAGACTACCAGGTAAAACCTCAAAATACAAATTTATCTTTGATGACTCCTTTTATTTTGCTACTCTCCCCACTTAACAGCCAGTTGACAGTTAAATCATTTAAATGTCATACTCCCAGTCCTTCTCATCACACTTCAACTCTTTTTCTAATGCCTCCTCTGAACTGTAAGTCATCATGCCCTTCCTCCTAAACTACAGACATGGTTTCTAATTACCTCTGGTATCATTTCTCTGTAATCTAATTCATACATTGCTGCCAATCTTAGCTCAGAACAAGTCACATTTTGAAGATTTCCTATTGTGGCCAATAATTTAAAAACACCTAATTACTTTCAAATTAAAGCTCTCCCCTTGCAGACCTTGAAAGAGATTCAATTATTGGTCCCAATTCTTCATCCTTGTTAATAGGATTATATACCTACACATTTGCTTTGTAAGTTTACATGCCCTCCCACTGCAAGTGTACTTCTCTACACCAAGGGACGTGCTCTGACAACAGAATATGAATAGATGGAGCTGGAGTAAAGGTCTCATCTGTATTTTTCATGGTTTGGCTTTCATGCTCTGGATTTGCCATGAGAAGTACATGCCCTGAGATTCTTGCTGCTCCTTTAGTGGTAGCCCCATGTTGAAGAAGACCTGAGTGCAACCCATAGTCTGGATCCAACCACTTAAAGCACACTGGAATCAAGCCTGGTCTAGACCAGCCAAAACATAGCTGATCTGCAGACACATGAGCAGGAGAATAAATGTTTGTTGATGAGTACCAGTGAATTTGGGTGTCATTTACTATATATCATTTTTGTGACGATATCCAATTAGTACAGTCCAACTACACTTTAAGTTGCACATCTGACTATAGTCTTGTGACTATGCTGTGGTCCAGGTAATTTTTTTTTTAAAGATTTATTTATTTATACAAAAACTGGGGTATAGGCCAGATGAGCAGGAGGATGAGAGGATTCACCAGAGACAGAGCAGGGAACGGAACAGGCAGACTGATGAAATACACTGCTGAAGGGAGCAGCGGGTGAGACAGGAAAGATCTGCTGCACCATCTGGGTTTCTCCTTGACCAGCATGGATCGAACCCGTGCTGCAGAGGCTGTGGACAGCTTCACAGTGCGGAGCTCAACTGCCTGCGCCACCAGGGAGGCCCACGTCCAGGTAATTTTGACAACTTGATGGTCCCTGACTATGTCCATGACTTTTTCTTTTAACCTTTGGTATCCTGGTCCTTCTTTCTGTCTTCATACAAATATCCATATTACTAGTATTTCTCGACACTGGGTTAAGTAATTATGGGCTCTTTGTAATCCTCTTGAATTTCAAGTCAGGCCATTTATGGCCTTAATTTTTTTAATTTACCTTTTCATATGTGTATAGTTTAACTATAACTAGAGAAATAATATTTATCTTTTGATAAGGGATTACTATTTATTAAGGTCATCCACTAATTATTAAGGTCATCCATGTGCCAAAACTCTGACTGATATTTTATATATGGTATCCTTCCACCAGACAGAGATTATTTCCCAGATTTTATAGAAGGGGACCGTTAGACTCAGAGAAATTATGTAGCTTGTTCAAAATGTGCACAGTGGCGGTTGGACTGAAAGCCACATTTTTATGTCTCTCAACACCATGCCTTTTGACTCTGCCATCTTATCTTTGTCATCTGATAAGATTAGTAGGTAAGTGATTTATTGAACAGGTAAGTGATGTGAACGGTAGTGTATTTTAAGTGTGAAGAATCTGGAACACAACTTGCCACTTCTTGCTGATTGTATCAAAGAAATATTTAGATTCCAAACCTCAGATAACTCAAGCCTCCATCTCTTGAGTTCTGTCTGAATATTGCTATTGTTTGTTTAAGTTCTATAGAAGTCAGAAGGAAACCACAGAACAACCACCCCAGGATAACAGAGAGAGCCTGACCTGAGCCCACAAAAGCCAAAAGTAGCAGGGTTGGAGTTGAAAGCCTGGCTTGACACTTGTCTCCAGCTCACACCCTGGCACCTCAGGCTTTGTCTTTTTTTAACAGCAGAGTGCCAGCCTCGAATTTTTAAACCTTAACTCTGAATTTCTTGACTCCATGTGTTTAAGATAGACTTTGCATGTTACTATTTTGAAGCAGCTGTTTGTCAGAGCTGGAGAGGAGGGAGGGAATCAAAGAAGTTTAAAGGGAAGTGCTGGTCTCAGAATTGAGGCTGTGGAGCAGTCAAACGCAAGTGAACTTTCTTTTGATTTTGACAAGCCTCATTCTAAGTCAAGGTTTCTCAACCCTGGCACTACTGACATGTGGGGCAGGATAAGTCTTAGTTGTCGGGGGCTGTCCGGTGCTTTATAGGAGATTTAGCAGCAGCCTGGCCTCTATGCAGCAGATACCAGTATTTCTGCTCGCCCAGTTCAGACAATAAAAATGTCAACAGATATTGCCGAGTGTTCCCTGAGGGCAAAATCACCCAGATTAAGAACCATAACTTGAAATGAATAAATGGGACTGAGATCATTATAGCCTTTTGAACTGAGACAGAAAGGAAAAATAAAGTGATGACAGAGAAACTTATGTAGAAGAGTCATCCAACTGGCAATTACATAAAATAATGAGGGGAATTTTTATAAACCTCTCACTTATCAGCACTTCTCCATCTGACTGTTCATATATATATAATTTATATGTATAAAATGTATAGATTTATATATAATATAAAATTTATATATATAAACTTTATGTATATATAAACTTTATATATATATAAAAACAATCAGATGGAGAAGTCAATCAAAGCACAGACTAGTGAAGTGACTGGTGTTTAGCTATCCAGCAGATTAATGGTAATGCTTAAACTAAAACTTGTCTTTCTATATCAAGAGAATTTGATAGACCAAGGGAAAAGGTTTCCTTCTTGATCTTGGGTTCCATGTCTTCCTGAGAACTTGACTTTTTTTTAAGTAAGTACATATTGACTTCTCTTATTCCAGGGACTGTGGTCTGTGTCTTATTACATGGGTGAGGCCTTACTGTCCTCATATTATGGATGATGAGTATGATGGAACTAAAGAAATGGGGGTCAGGTAAGATTAATGGTTTTGTTCTTTATCTTGAAAGGAATGGGACCAACATTTAGGTTCATCTTCTAAAATGATCTCTACTTGTTATGTAGACAAGAATTTGGAGAGGCCAGATTTGACACTTGAGGAAGCTATTGCAATAGTCCCGACAATATTAGAGTAGTAGTGGAGAGAATAGAGTAGCAATGGAGAGAAGCAGAAAGACTGAAGAAACACTGAAGAGGATAATAAGCCAGTCTCCAAGCCTTGGCATCATCTGGAATTTCAAGTTCTGGGGTGATTATGATACCATATTTTGTGATATATACTTCCTATGATCATTAAATGTTATGCTTGGTCATCATAGTCTCTAGGCCCTTCATTTCACAGATAAAGAAACTGAGGTCTGAGAGGTGAAGTGAGATGATAGAGACCTCACAAGGACTAAAACCTAGGTATACCAGACCAGTCATTTGGGGTTCTCAGGGTCCCAAGATTGATGTGCATAGATTCCTTACAGTCATGAAAATGTATTGTAGGATGACATGGGAATTAGAAAGAGATATCAACCTGAACTCCATTTCATGACAGGCATTACATGAGTGCAAGACTAACTTAAGTATCTTTGTTTATCATTAACCTGCCCCTACATTTTTAGAAGAAGAGTTTGGTCATAACTATTCTTTATAATAAATGCATGGGAGATAATTTTTAAGTATAACTAAGATAAAAACTGGGTGAGTGATAAGCAGGGATAGATTTTTTTTTTCTTAGTGTAATAAGATCTGAGTGTTGGTTCAGAAGAAACAGAGGGCATAGAAGGAATCTGTAGTTCTCCCATATATTAAATGGAGATTTGATTAAGATAGGGTTCTTTGCTGCAAATTGGGGAAACATACTCTGATCAACACAGGCGAGAACAAAATAGAATAAGACAAAATAAAGGACACAATAAACAACAATGAACAAATGAAAAACTCCCAACCAATTCACAAACAAGGCAAAACAACAACAAAAAGAGGGAACTGTTAGGTATTGGGAGCTCAGAAAAGCAACATAGACATAACGGAATATTACTCAGCAATCAAAAAAGATAAACTCATGCAATTTGTAGCAACATGGATGGAGCTGGAAGGGATCATGCTCAGCAAAATAAGCCCAAAAGAAAAAGAAAAATACCAGATGGTCTCACTCCTAGCAAGTATTTAGAAAACCTAAATAAGGGACCAGGAAAAAAGACTAATTATAATAAAGTAAAAATCAAAATCAACAAGCAACTATAAACCAGAGATACACTAAAGGGGGGGGGGAATAGGATCAAAACAAGGGGGGTGGGAATTGTATGGGGACTATAACCAAGATGAAAATGCATACATTGTGCAAAAATGAAAAATGATGTAAAAAATATATAAAATAAATAATAAATAATAAAAAATAAACATGTAAAAGCCAAAAAAAAAAAAAAAAAACAACAAGAGGAAGTTGAGGAACTGGGTCTGGAAGGCACAGAGATAAGGTGGCTGTGGCAGCTGGAGTGGGAACCCTTGTGACCTGTTCTCATTGGGAACAATCTGGAAAGGACTTTTCTGCTGGGTTAACCATATGTGCAACAGCATCAATCTCTCTGTGCCCTTGATTGCAGTGCATATATTTCAGGAGGTGATATCTAATTGGTCTGGCTCAAGGTTTATGCCTCCTCTTTGGCTAGAAGAGGACATGGTCCCTGAACAAGGGACCTCCATGGAATATCCAGGTGAAAGGAGTATAATAAAGGAGGTAGGGTACCTGTTAGGAAGAGCAAATAGATGCTAGGCAACCAAAAGCAAATGCACACTTACAAGTGTCAATTTGTAGGGACAATTCTCATAGTGAGGTGTCGTTTCAGGAATATTGCCCTGAAGGCAAGGACCTTCCCCCCTTCTTTCTTCCTGCCCCGGTTCCTCACCCAACTGCTGTACATCTTCAGGCAAGATGGCGGAGTTCACCCAGCAGGTCAACAGAAACTGGGTAGAGGAGAAAACCCTCTGGCTTCAAGTGGATGCCCAAGTCCAAGTGGTTTAGGACTTAACTGAAAGGGCACAAAGATAAAAAGGGTATGTGGTGCAGGGAGAGGTGGTACAGACACACGGGTGTCTCAACATTAAAGATGGTGGGACGTGAAGAGAGAAGGGTGAATGTTAGGGAAAGAGAAATCCATCGGGCACCCCTGAGGGCCCATTAATATTCTTATCCCAAGGGCCAGGAAAAGGCAATGTTATATTGAGAATGCAACCTCCCCTTGCTCCTTCTTGTATAGTTTTGAAACATAGCCCGAACCTCAAATAAAGAACTATTTAAAATATTCTTGTGTGGGTGGGTAATGTTTCTTGAAAAGATTGGGAATCAGTCTCCCTATTAGGCAGATTCTATAAGCAGCCAGTAGACCTGCTCACTGTTGATGGAACAAATTGAGCAATGCCTTTCCAATTGCTTTGCTGCTAGTGGACTTTCTATCTAGAATGGACATTAGAATCATCCAAGGACCTTTATAATATACAATGCCAGGGTCCTACCCCACAAATCTGCATTTACTAGGTCTCAGTTTGGGTCTGAGCATGAGTAGTTTTTGAAATTCCCAGGTGCATGCAACATTAAGAGGTAGATTCCCTAGGTTTGAGAATAGCATGTTTTTCTTATAGGGATGACTTGATTACCCTCTTTGACAGTATCAGTAGACACTGTTGCTATTGGGCAGAGCTGATTCCTCTAGGCTCCAGCACCTTAAAGATTGCCTCTAGTTGGTCCAGTTGTGCCTGGGCTGACACAACTAAGCCCCCTGAGACAGAAGTAGCCACAGAAGTAGCACATTTAATGTCTATCTACATGGCTAGTTCTGGGACTTTCTGGACTCTCCCTTCAATATCTTGTGTATCAGATCACTGGGATTCTAATAAAGCTCTTTCTATACTAAATAAATGCACAGCGTATGGACTGAGAGTGAGACAAGTACTTCACCTTGTCTTCTGCATTCAAAGTTGTTGTTTCCAGGGACTCAGACTCAATCCAGCAGCTTCTCCCGAGGGCCAACACCAAAGTATTAATGCTTTGTTAATTAATGCAAAGTTAATGCTTCTTTTCCTAAATTCTCTTCAGGGGGGTCAGACCCCAGCACACAGGCTGCTTTAACTTTTTCTAGTCTAAGTCAAGTACCTGTGCCCTCTGTCCCTAAACCCAAGGCTCTCCATGGGGTCCTTTTGAAGACCATTGAAGGCTAAGATCATTAGCCTTTCATTAAACAGGACCAACTCTCCTCTAACTCCTCCCACAGAAGGATGGCGGAGCACGTCACTCAGAATGACAGCAACCTGGGTGCTGTTCACAACCTCTGGTGGAAGTGCCCTCACTGGTAGGGAGGGAGCTCAGAGCAGAGCCTTCTCCAGTGGCAGTCACCTCTCCCAAAATCCTTCCTCTTTCTCCGCCCTCTGATCCTCTCCTCACACTCTCGAACCACCTAAGGAAGTCAACTGTCATGGAATGAGTTTTCAAATCCAGCTCCTTGTAAATCTGCTTACTCTGAAGTCTAGCCCATTAGTGCTATGAAATTCTAAAGCAAAACATGCAGACTTGTCCTAATGATGGCTGAGGGGTGAAGAAGAACAGAAGACACTGCCCAGAGATGTGTCTCCCATGCTCCTCAGCTAAACTCTTGAGATTTTTTTGGAGAATCCACTGACAATTATAAGGGTTTCCTTTGTTACGTCTAGTGGCCTTATGCATTCTAGCAGAAAATGTCAATTCCAAACTCTTAGCTAGTTGTCAGCTAATCAGTTTACTCAAATATGTGCAAACAGGATTCATTCTTTCTATTCTCTGTAGGTTTTCCTCCCCCCTCTTCTCTCTAAAATCCTGTTTTTGCCTTTGTTTTTAACTCCATCTTTTAGCCAATAATTCTCTCACATGTGAATTAGCAATTTGCACACATAATAACAAACAAACAGCGTTATCATGAAAAGTCTCTGAGTTATTCTTTGACAAAACCTGGGTCAAAAATGAGGCAGAAAATTTCCAATGGTAACATTGTTCTATGTTGTCTTAGTTAACAACTGTGGCAGAGACTGCTGGTTGTCTCCCCCCCCAATGTCCACTTTGCTTTTGTCATATATTTTAGGAGTTCTGCATTTTTTAAAAAAAGATTTATGCATACAAGAACTCGGGTGTAGGCCAGAGGTGCGGGGGGTGAGAGGATTCCCCAGAGACAGAGTGGGGAGCAGAACAGGTGGATTCCCTGAAATACACTGCTGAGGGGAGCAGCGGATGAGACAGGAGAGGTCTGCTGCGCTATGTGGGTCAGCTCCCTGGCCGGGGATCAAACTCATGCAGCATAGCTTGATAGTGCTGAGACTTTAACCTCTGTGCCACCAGGGAGGCCCTAGAAGTTCTGATTTTTAGATGGCATATGGCACTGTGAAGAAAGCCTTCTTCCCTCTGTGAGACCCTACACATCAATGGGAAGGATATGAATTCAACTAGTCATGGATCATGTGTCCACCTCTTGATGATCAAAGTGCTGGGAGGTAAGATGTTTAGGACAAGCTATTCCTGTAAGAACCATAAATTAGGTTAGAGAGAGGAGCAGTCCTCCAAAAGAAGAGGTTCTGCTCTCACATGGAGAGAGGCATTGGGCAGATTAAAAAGCAGAAGTTCCCTCCAGGGGCTTTTAAGATTTCTGAGGGTGCTACTTCCTGTTTGGATCCCATAGCCCTGTGTTAGGTGATCTAGGCTAATTGCCAATTTGTATCAAAAGTAAGAAGGCCCGGTATTTTCTTTGATCTTGAACTTACTTTTATTTCTCACATGTGCTGCCCTGATAAATCTACTTATTATCACTTTCTCTGTTTTGCCCTATATACTGACTAGTCTCTGTTATGTTTCTGTTGAAAATCTTATTCACACATTTGAGTGCTTGTCTTGATGACAGAAATTTTTATTTTTCACTGAGTTCCTGTCTTTGCCTTACTTCAAACCCATTGATTCAATCATCAGATTGTGTGTGTGCACGTGCACACGTGACACATGCACACACTATACAAAACATGCTCTCGACTGATAGGAGACAAAAGCTAGAGATTTGGCACCGGATAGAAATCAGGGCAAGAAATAGCCCTCAGAATAAGAGGACAGACACATCCCCAAAATGTATGCTATGTGATTGCTGAGGGTGGCAAAGATGAAGGGGGTTGTGTCTTTTACTTCTGGAGAATAAAGAAGAAATGACTAAATTGGAAAACTCTTAAGAAATAGGACTAGAAGCATGTTATTTAATGATTGGAGGCCGGTACCAAATGAGACAGTAAGAAGAGATGAAAGTGGTTATTTCTGGGCAATAGAAAGTAGTGGAGAAAAAATATAGCCAGGGAATTAACTTTCATAATAAATCTTGTTGAGCTGTTGTTAAATAATACGTACTGTAATTTGATAAAAAAATAAAAGTAAAATGCAAGGAGCTCTAAACTTGAACCAGGAGTTTGGTGTTCTGGTCTCGCTTGGTGTATAGCTCAGGTTTGCTGTCTCTAGTACTAGATTTGGGTCCCCTGTACCTGTTCTTCTCTTGGTTTAATCCCCAGGTTTGACGGCATCTCTACCCCTGAGAAAGAGGCACATAGGAAATAAAATTTTTAAGAAATTTCATATCAAAAATTGTCTCTAGTCTATTCTGAAATTTGGACACAGAAGTCTAAATTGGAAACCACTTGCCCTCTCAGTTTCTCCTCTGTCTTTTAGTTTCCACGATTCTGTTGAGAAATCTGAATCTCAGCCCTCTGTAAGTACACAATGGACCCTCCCACTTACCAAGTCTTTCTCTGAAAGAAGTTTTGGAAAAATAGTATTTTCTCCAGTCATTTTCCACTCCCTTCTAGGTTCTATCCTGGTAGGGTGAGCAAACTAACTAAAATCAGACAGATTAGCATGAGAAAAAACAAAATTAAATAACATTCATGGAGAATTTACCATGCTTGTAAATTCTAAAGCAAATGGAACCAAGCAGGGATTTCTACCCTGTGCTAAGGAATGGGTTTGAGGGCCTGGGTCCTTGAGAAGAAAGGAGGGATCTCTGATTATAGTGAGGGGAAGATGCCATGTGAAAAAACCTTGCCCCTAGATGTTTGTCCTCCCTTAAAATAGTTTTTTTTCCATTAAAAATATTATTTTTGGAGCTGTCCCTAAGTCTGGGTAATCTGCATTCTTTAAGTTTAAGGTAACAATTTCCCCCAAGGGCACAGGGTCCCCACAGACCTTAGCTCCTCAGGCCAATGTGACACATATCGGGAAAAGTCTGCTCTGCACATCTTGGAAAAACACCTGGTTGAACATTTTTGGGAAGACTGACCCTACAGTATCTTTTAAAGTACATGACCAGGGGGCCTCCCTGGTGGCATAAGGGGTTAAGTGTCAGCACTATGATTAGCCCGCTGCTCCCCTCAGCAGTGTATTTCAGTCAATCCGCCTGTTCTGCTCCCCAAGCTGTCTCTGGTGAATCCTCTCAACAACCCCCACACCCCATGCCCCCCACACTTCTGGCCTGTACCCCAGTTCTTGTAGGTATAAATAAATAAACCTTAAACAAAAATAAAGTAGATGACCAGATAACCCAGTCTCTTTTGTCTGCCTCAGTCTCCTTCTCTGTAAAATGGGGATAATACTGCCTCCTTTACTGCATCACTGTGAGGAGGGATTGAACGAAGACCGTAGGAAAACAACCATCTAGAACCTGCTGCTTCAGGAGTGGTGCTGCCTCTGACAGTGCTAAAAATTATGAGCACAATGGAGATACCTACTCCCAAAGCCTCCCTTACTGGGGGGCCCTGGGTGAGGGTTTGCACTTTTCCCCACCAGGGCTAGTGTTCACAAAAGTGAAAGTAACTTTAAACCCTTTGAGATCAAAACACAAGGTGAAAAAAACCCAATAACTAAATTCTCACCTCAGCAATGATTGCCAGTAAAACCAAAGAGGAAAGAGAAGATATTAACCTCTCCAGACCTGCGTGTAGGCCACAGGGTAAGCAAGCTGCAAAACTCTGTACACACACCCGGGGAAGGTGTGAGACATGGTGGAGTCTGCTGCTTCCTTCAAACCCAGGGAATGTCTGCTTGACACCTCTCTTTCTGCCTCCCCCACCCCACTTCCTTCTATTTTTATAACTTAGAGAGGAACAGGAAGGGGTATATATTTTTTTTCATGTTTTTCAGCACTCAGGGTCTGCCTGTGTTCTAGAAGTTGATGAGGTGGTGAACTTGCCACAGAAAATGACTCTGACCTGGGGCAAGGGCTGCAGGATCTCCAACTTGTCAAAGGAGGAGCTGACTAACCAGATTAGGGGGACATGTGCCATCTCCCCACAAGCTGGCACAGAGAGCTCTGGTTCACACTGCATATGACATTCAAATCCCATGTTAAAATCAATCCCAAGATCTTTGACTTGTCAGTGGAAGGGAAGGTAGTAGAGGAGCTAGTTTGAGAAGGTGGCACCTGAGCTGGGGCACCAAATTAGCCCATTCTTCGGGGAGAGGCTTCTGCTGTCAGCAGGCTCTCGGGACTCACTGACAAGCCAGTGACAGGCTGATGGCTGTTGCCGATGAGGCCACATTCATCGCAGTCGTCATGGTTCTATAATGTACAAGGTCTAGAATGGAACCTTCTGTGCAAATAGAAACTGGAAGCATCTAGAGGGTTTCCAAGTCAAATAGATGCCTACTCAAGGTAACCCTTGAGTTTCTTTTGTTCTAGCAGCCACTTCAAACCAGTTCTCGATATTTTGTTCTCGCATTTAGCTTTTAGTCCCATTTTCCCCTTTCTTTCTGTCCAATTTTCCAGATGGGTTTGTTTTCCAGATGGGTTTGTTATATTTAGAAAATAAAACTCAGTTATTTTTGAATTGCAAATTTTTTTAGTCTAAATATGTCCCATGTAATACGTGTTTAAAGCAAACAAGTTTCTAGCTGTTTACCTGAAATTCAAAGGGGCCAACTTATATCAGCATAATTACTCAATGTTGAACTGAACTTCAGATTTAACTGGGAATCTGAATTTTATTCAGCAACACCTTTCTTCTACTCTTCTTGTGAACCTCTGCCAGACAGAAGCATTTTTTTAAATGCTAAGGAGAGAAATAAAGGATTTCAGGCAAGTTGGTTACAGGCAAGTATGATGAATTCATATTGAATGAAGGGACCAGCATAGCTTTAGTTTGCTGGCTAGCAGTAAGGGGAGTAGAGTTGTTTAAAGTTTACTTCTTCTCGTGGGGAAGATTCTTACACCAAACATTCATAGTTTTCTGCACAGATGTGAGGAGCTGTGAAGCCAGACACCTAAGCCTGCAGCATTGAATTTCTAGCACGCGGATTACTGATACAAGACTAGTTTTCTTGAGATTGTTCTTCCAAGTTGAGGAAACCTCAATTCAGAGAACAACTATTTCTTGAGTAAATATAAAGCATGTAGAGTCATAACCCAAACCCTTCTCATCATAAAAACCTTGATGTTGTCCCCACCTTTACAAACTCTAATTCATTTGGGGAGCTCATACAGTGAGGCAATTAAAAGTGCAGAGCAGTATATATTTAAAATGCCATTTACTACTGAGGGATTCCATTTTCTATAATATTTGAACTATTTTTTTTCCTTTGGAAAAATTCTTAAATGTTTACCGATTTATGTAACCATAATATAATTATCTACCCGAACTACCACTTTATAAACTTGCAAATCTTAATCTTTTGCATTTTGCCTTGAATAGAGAGAATTTCACACATTTCTTTTTTACATCTTAGCATCTCTAAAATTGCATGCATTTTAATATTAATGGTATTGTGGTAACTTCTTAAAAGATACACAAAACATGGGTTTTATAATAAATAGTGTTTGAGACTTAGTAAGATAGCTTGTTCCTTACTATTAAAATGATATAGCAGTACAGATAAAATTGAAAGACTTTTTGCATTTCTCACTGTCACACCCACTGGTCCCCTTTCTCTACTCCCCAGAGACTGGCACTCATTGTCAGATAGTTGGTGTGATTCTTTAGGTCCTTGATTATATACATTAATTTTCTTAATATGTATTTGATCTCTGTTATTGTTCTACATCTATCATTTTCCATCTACCCTTTAAAATTATATTTTAAATTCTATTGTGTTGTTTAATATAGAGATCCTCATTTTATCTGTTGTATTATATTTCCTTGTAGGAATATCTTGTAATTGATTCATCTATTTCCAGTTGATTGACATTTTGGTTGTTCTCAATTTGTTTTTCCTGTTTCACATTACTATAAGCAAGGCAATGCACATTTATTAATGGAATTTCCAGATTATAGGATATCTGGATTTCTGATTTATTTTAGTTTTTTTAATTTTTAAACTACAAAATATATTTTATTGCTTTCCTTTGATATTTCATTTAATAATTTCAATCATGTATATTCTCCATTATTACATTTTAAAAATTACATAAAGAAGGACTTCACAGAGCATTTGCAGTACCAGTTTAATTACCTTTAGTGGTGCTTTTAGCCTTAGTGAAGCTAAGTGAAGTTTGCATTTGTTATTTTGTGAAGTTTGGTTTGTTCCCCCTCAGAGGAAAGCCCTTTCTGTTTTACCTTTCACCCACTTCTATACCAGAAATCATAATAGTACAGTGTTGAAATCACTCTCTATAAATGTCACCTTTGAAATTTCTCTTGTGATGTTTGTGGGCCACCCGTCAACTGTACTACCTGCATTTCCAAAGACTTTCAATGCTTGAAAGGCCACATATCAATCAACTGGAGTTAGAGAGATGAAATAACATTGGTGTGAATTTTAAGTCACAGTAGTATGTGTGCAAGGCCTAAGAGGGGGTATCCCCCAGTCCAACAATACCACACATTGCTTATACTAATGTGAAACTGGAAAAACAAATTGAGAACAACCAAAATGTCAATCAATGGGCAATGGATGAATCAATTACAAGATATTCCTATAAGGGAATATAATACAGATAAAACAGATAAAATAAGGATTTCTATATTAAACAACACACAGAATTTATTCTAAGGAAGTAATTAAAGATGTGCACAAAAATCAAGTGACAATGTATTAACTGAAGATAAATTTATAACATTAAAAGTAGGAGACATGGTTAGGACCCTGCATAGGTTATATAAAGAAATCAGGTTGGGGTTCTATGGGAAAAAAAAGGGGCCCAGGAAGTACACATAACATGTTGATATGAAGAAAATGTGATAAAAGATAATTTGAAGAATATGATTTTTTTAAAAATGCATAGTCACAGAAAATTACCTGCAAGGATACAAACAGGCATGAACAGTAGCTTATCTATGGGAGTGGAATTAGGAGTTTGTTATATTTTCTTCCTTTTATTACATATCTTCTTGACTTGTATTTATTTATTTTAAAGGATTTTCTTATTTATGCACACAAGAACTGGGGCACAGGCCAGATTTGGGGGGATGAGAGGATTCACCAGAGACAGAGTGGGGAACAGAAGAGACAGACTGACTGAAATACACTGCTGAGGGGAGCAGCAGGTGAGCCAGGAGAGGTCTGCTGTGCCATGTGGGTAGCTCCCTGGCCGGAAATCATACTCATGCTGCAGTGGCTGTGGATCGCTTCACAGGCTGCATCTTAACCCCTTGGACCAACAGAGAGGCCCTCTTCCTGACTTTCATACACTGGAGTATGTATGACTTTTGTAGTAAAAGAATGAAGAAAAAAGTGCCAGAATTTTGTTTGGTGGGGATCATGGTTTTGTGTTGATAATGAGCATTTGGAGACATATAATCCAGAAAGAGAATTTAGGACTAAGGTGAGAGAGCAGAGTAAGTTTATAAAAATATATTATCTGGGTCCAATTTTTAATTTTCCTTGTGCATTTTCTTCTTCCCTGTTCTCTAAACTTTTTAAAGGATTCTGAGCACAAGCATCTATAGATGACTGATTTTTGCAGTGCATAATCTATTTTTACTTTTGTTTTTAAAAAGACGCTTGTACTCATTCTTTCATTCTAGGTAAAGAATTTATGAACTTAGTAAAGACTTGAAAAGAAACATATTTCACAGCCTTCCAGAATATAATAAGTTCAAAAAACGGTATCTAATGCATCTTTTAATTTTTTAATATTTAGTTTGGAAAAGACCAAAATATCTTCTAGAATAGCATTTTTTTTGCAGCTTCAATATTACTGTGGCCAAAAAATTATCACTTGGTCAAGCAAGGAAGAGGGTCTGTGTGCTAGGCTTCTCACCATCTTCAAAATGTCCAAGGTTCAGTGTAAAGTGAACATGGTGGCTTGCGGATGGGTTTCTTAATAGCTGATGATATTCAAATTTAAATAATCTGAAGTTACTAGGATAGTAAGCAAACTAAAAAATTTAATGATAAAATCTAGTATTGTCCAGTTTATGGCAAACAACTGGCAGATGTATCTGTTGATGCTGAAACCTAATTATATGTAAGAATGATCAAAAAGGAGTTTGTATGCTCCAAAGGAATAAAAAGGGAATTTCATAAAAGTGTACAAAAGACAGGTTTACTGTCCTTTTATGATGTAACTTCAGAACAAATGCACCACAAAACAAGTTCAAAATCCTTTCCAACCTTGTGTCATTGATTCAGGAATCTACAAAGTCAGAATTTGAGAGAATGAAACATACTTTGACATATAACTAGCTGGCCTTAAAGAGTTCAAAAGATTTTCCTAAGGTGCCCTGAGTAAGAACTCAAGAAGGTGGGTTTGCAGTTGGGGACTCTATAATTACCAGTTAAGCATCTTCATGCAAAACTCAAGCAGTTAGTAATGAGGCAGCACCCACAGCAGTGTTACTGGGCAAACAGAATCATGCTGAGAGGACCTTCGGGAGCTCAGTTCAATTCCCTCATTTTAAAGAGGAAGAAAACGAGGTGCAGAGAGATGAAGTGAAGGGGCTCAAGGTCAACGGACCTGCCTTAATTGCATCGTGACTGGGAAAGAGAAGTGTGGGCAAAGGGTCAGCGGTGTGAATCCTGCCCGGACTCCTTGGGCTGGGGAATTTGGAGGAAGGTGAAGAGATGGGAGGCAAGTCTTGGTAAGGGAGCACACCACATGCTGGTGCTGCTCCCTCTGCATTCCAGACAGACAATAGCTCTGGAAGTGGTGTGAATGGCACCCCACCCCCACAATTAACCTCAAAGAGGTGTTAATTTCACAGTCAAACTGAGGACCATTTAAATTCAGGCAGTGTCAGAAAACAAGCATTTATTTGGAACCAAAAGAACAATTTGTCTCTTTTCTTTTGCATTGTCTGCCCCATTAATTTTCCCAGAATAAAACATCTTCAAACAGACCTTTGTTCCTCTTAGAATGCCCCACATCCTAGTCCGGGTAAACAGGACCTTTAAAAGAGAGAGGGCCTCCCCCATCCTTGGATGAAGACAGGAACAATGGACAATCACCTCCAAGGAGGGTCAATTCTGTAAACAAAGCTTAAGCAGCACACACTTCTTCTCAGAACCCCCTTTTAGAGTGACATGAATGTTCTTCCAGAGTCCATCTCATTGATTCACTTGCGCATGCTTTCCTCTCAAAAAAAATTCTTTTTTGACCACAAGGTCATGGTTTTGGACAATAGCTTTACCTTCCTTTCCTTCAACTCATGGATTCTAAATCTTGGGCACTACCGACATTTTGGGCTGGATAAATCTTTGGTGAAGGGCAAGGAGAGGCTGCCCTATATTTTCTAGGATATTCAGTAGCCTCCCGTCCTCTACCCACTAGACCAGTAGCACACTCCTTCCCCATGCTCCCCTTTTTTGACCACCAAAAATATTTCCAGACATTGCCAAATGCCTGATTGGGATGTAGTTCTAGCAAGCAAGTCACCTACAAGCTGTGCTATTCTAATCACAAAAGATGTACAAAGCCCTTGCCAAGTTGGGTCCAAGTCCCATGGTTATGGCTTTCTGGCCTGAGTACTAGTCTACTGGACCATCTACCCTATTGAAATGAAATTTAAAAAGCCAAAAATGTTGGATTATCTAGGAAATCACAGGGATATGAACCTTCTTAATTCCCCATACCAGACCATCTTGATTACTCCTATCATTTGCATTTCATTGGTTCTAACCTATGTTCTTATTATTTGTTCTTGTTATCAAAATGTATTACTGTTTTGCTAAGTATGCTGTGTAATAGTAATACCTATCAGGTGTTGAACCCTTCCATGTGCCAGGTTTTGATTTAAGCATCTCATGTCACAACAACCCAGAGTTAGGGGTTCCTGTTGTCCTGATGCTACTATAATGTAAGCTCCGGCAGGAAGATGTGTCTAGTTTACCAAGGTACCCCCAAGACTTTACACAGGGACCTGCATATAACTGTGCAGAGCACACTGCCCAATATATATGTTTGTAATGAATTAATGATTGAATATATTTTAATCTAAGGTTTTTGACTTTTCTCTTTCTCAATCTAAATCCTAATCCTTTCAGCAAATCCTATTTTTTTACTTTTCCAAATCTATTCAGAATATATTAATTTCTCAGTACCTTTGCTACCACCACCCTGATTTCTCAACTCAATAATTGCAATAGTCTCCTAACTGGTCTCTAGGTTTCTGCCTTTATGCTCTTATGGTCTGTTATCAATCCAGCAAACATGGGAAACTTTAAGGCAGTTTAGGTGGCTCCTCTAAAAATCTTCCAGGGGTTTTCCCTCTCATAGTAAAAGCCCAGAGTAAAAGACTTTTCAGTGGCCTACAAACTTCTAGATGATATGTCCTCTGATACTTCTTGGATTCAATTTCCTTTCCCTCCCTATTCACTTACTCTGTTCTTCATGTTATTCTTTGCATGTCCCAAGCATACTCCCATTTCAGACTCTTTGTACTAGTTAGTCCCTCTGCCAGGAGTACCCTTTCCAAGGTCTCTGCTTAACTGTCTTCCTTCTTTAATCTTCACTCAAATGTCATTTCCCAATGACGCCTTCTCTGGTCACTGTGTTTAAAGTTGAAACCCTCCCAACCTCCTTTGTTGCTTTCCCCTCATTGTCTCTGTCTTGTTCTGATACAGAAGAATATAAGCCCCATGATGAAAAGGATTTTTATCTGTTTCATTTGCTATTAAATTTTCTAGTACTCAGTAATTATATATAGTAGATTCTAATGGTCCTCAAACTTGACTGTGTATCAGAATCTTTTGGGATGGAAGATGCTTGTTAAAGTGCAGATTCTTGGGGGCCTCCCCGGTGGCGCAGCGGTTGAGCGCTGGGTTGCAAAGATGCCCGCGGCCTCTCCGGCGCCGGTTCGATCCCCGGCTGCTCCCCGGCCACCAGAGGAGGGTCCCACATGGCGCGGAGACCTCTCCTGCCGTCCGCTGCTCCCCTCAGCAGTGTACTTTGGTCCTTCTGCCTGCTCTGCTCCCCGCTCTGGCTCTGGTGAGTTCTCCCACCCTCCCGCACTTCTGACTGTACCCAGTGCATGTATAAACAAAAACAAACAAACAAATGAATAAATAAATAAAACATGCCTCGATTAAAAAAAAAATAAAAAAAAATAAAGTGCAGATTCTTGGAACTATTGTTTGACCCAAGGAATTAAAATATAGGGGAGGAGTATTTAAGAGACTGTACTTTTAAAAGTACAATCAGCTAATTTGCTGACTCTGCCAACCTATAAAAGAGAGTTAAGGTGTGAGATAGAGCCACCTGCAGGAGAACTAGCTGGATCAAAATCAGATCTGATATCAGCCTCTGGAGCTGACAGCTTCTTGGTTTCTGGGATTTTAAAAAAAAAAATATTTTTGCTTTTCTTTCCTTATACTAATCAGAAACACTTACAGGGAAGGACCTCACTATCTAACTGTGTTGAATTTCCTCACACAAGATTCCCTTGCCGGCAATTTCCTAACACTATGACCTTGGTCAATTATTTACCTTCTTTATCAATTTTCTCACCTGTTAATTGGGAATAATATTAGTCCTTACCACACAGAATTACTTCAAAGATGCAATAATTCTAGATTATTAAAATATCAGAATAGCATCTGGGATATTGCAAACATTCAATAAATCTCCAGCCTAGATCTATGAACTCAATCTCTGCATTTAATAAAGCATACAGGTTTGGAGTGGCAAAGTTCAGAGATAATCTGGCCCAAATGTTCATTTCTATAACTAATAAAGCAGGCCATTAAAGTGATTATGTAACCCATGTGTTACACCTCTAAAATGAAGACAAAGGAATTTCTTTGTAGCTTTGTTACTCAGTCATTGTGGTCTAAGGACCAAGAGAACCAGCATCACCATGAAACTAGCTGGGTAGACATGCAGAATTCTAGGCCCCATTGCTGACCTGTTGCATCTAAAACACCTCTCTAACACCACTGGCTTGGCTGTGCACTGGAGTGATTTGGGAAGTTTTAAAAGAAATGGAATTTGTTTTCCATCCTAAAGATGACAATTCACTTCATCTAGTATGAGAACTAGATAGCAGGATTTTAAAATCTTCCCAGGCAATTTTAATATGCAGCAAAATATAACCCTATGTCAATCCTCTAGATACCAATTGCTCAGCAGGTATTCTAAACTGGAGAAATGAAGTTATCCAACTAAATATGGGGTTCTTGTTTCTTGTCCATAGGGAGTGTCCAAATCAGGGATGATTTGCAATTTCCATTTAGAAAAAACAAACAAAAAAAAACAAATGTAGCATTACATTTATGGAAAGTCATACAGATTTACATGTGAATATGCTTACATATGCTATCTCATCTCTGACATCTCAGATTTTATTTAATAAGGAAAGATCTAAGGCAAGATTAAATGGAAGAAATCAAGAAAAGAAAAAGAACCATCACTCACCATGCCTCCACCCAGAAGCAATGGCACCTTTCACCTTTGCTTGGCAACATGAGTTTTAGATGCTAAACACATATTTTCCCCGTGTGACTTTGCTCACATTTTCAAAGCTACCAAAGTGGATGAATGCTTTTAGCCTAGTGTGTTGTTGGTGGTGTTGTACTTTTCCCCAATTAAATTGCTGCTTAGGATTTTTCCCTTTATAAGCATGTTTTATGAAGGGAATGCATAATCATCTCTTGAATCCATCCCATTAACTGTCTGGCACTTCAGCTTGCTCTTCTGTGACCCAGAGATAACTTCTAGCCTACCTCCCTTGTGGGGAAGATTACATGAGATAATGAAGGCAAAGATGCTTTGAAAAAGGATAAAGGAGGTTAAGACCAGTAGGACAGAGGAAGTATCTCCAATACAACTCCATTTGTTGCGGCCAATGCGCCAGGCGGTAGGTAGTTTACATATTTTGCCTCTGATGCTCGCAGCAAAGTTGCATTACTGCCCTGTGAACCATTAGTGCACTGGAACTCAGGAAAACTGAAGCCCCAAGAGATGCAGTGACAGGGCTGGGGTTCTACAGTCAGTAACTGAGAAAGCCAGTTTCCAAACCCAGATATTCCTGACTTTGAAGTCACTTCCCCAAGCACCATTCAGAGGCACATGTAAAATATTATAGGCCTAGAAAGCACAGTGCCATAGGAAAGGAATAGGAGGGCTATAGAACCACAGAAGGGAAAAAATGAAGTTGGAAGTTGAAAATAACTCACTTTTTATAAACACATGCAATTTGCAGCAACATGGATGGCGCTGGAAGGGATCATGCTCAGCGAAATAAGCCAGAAAGAAAAAGAAAAATAGCGGATGGTCTCACTCATAGCAGGAATCTAGAAAACTTAAATAAGGGACCAGGAAAATGAATAACTATAAGAAAGTGAAAATCAAAATCAACAAAAAACTATGAACCAGAGACACTCTATGGGGGGAAGGGGGCGGGAGGGGAGGGATTGGGGTCAAAATAAGGGGGTTACAATTGTATGGGGAATATAAAAATAAAGTTTATTATTTAAAAAAATGAAAAGAAAAGAAAATAACTCAACTTTTCAGTGAGTGTGTAGTTTATATGGCCAGTATGGGAAATCAGTGAAAATGATAGAGTAGGGAACTCATGGGTTCTGTCTCTTACAAGAAACACCAAAAAAAAAAAAAAAAAAAAAAAATCTGGAGAAAATTATCAGTCAGTCTTAGTGAACTTTGGGAGGGAATCAAAGGTTTACATTAACCGAGTGAATATTTAACATAGATGAGGTCATTGAAAGATGGCTATTACGGGATTTATCTATCCCAGCCTCACCACTCTCCCCAAGCTCACAGTGGTCTTAAAGACAGCAGGTTACATTTTCTGTGTGGGTAACAGATTTCAAGGGGAAGAGAGAAGATCTTGTTCCTAAGGAATTGTGTTTGCTTTGACCTGACTGGAGTTTCTCCAAAGAATTGATGCAAGGATCTTTCCTTTTATTTCCTGCCTCATTTGGAACTCTATCAAGGTTGAGTGGTAACATAGGAGATCTATCTAAGTAGAGATTCAATCAGTCTTCAATAACCTCCTGACAAAGATAACCCCAGGAGACCAAATGGCTTCACTGATGAATTCTACTAAACACTATTTCTTCCCAAACTCTTCTAAACAACTTAAGAGGAGGAAGTACTAGCTAATTCATTTAACCCACAGAGAACATTATTCATAATGTTCATTCAACATTCTCCTGATACCAAAGTCAGACTAAGACATAACAAGAAAACAGAACAATTGCTCTTATGAACATATAGGTGCAAAAAATCCTCAGTGAAATACTAACAAACTGAATGCAGCAGTACACTGCTGCTATAAAAGAATTATACACTAAGACCAAATGGGATTTATCCAACAATGTAAGGGTGGTTCCATATATGAGAAATCAATGAAATACACCACATTATTGGAATGAAGGGGGAGTGGGGAACCATGCAAAAACCTTTGACAAAATCCAAAACCACTTCATAATGAAAACATCTAACAACCAGGAAATAGAAGAGAATTTCTCCAATGTGATAAAAAACATATATGAAAAAATCCACAGCAAATATCTTCAATGAAAAACAGACTGAACAATTTTCCCAATCAGATCAGGAACAAGATAAAGATACTCACTCTTGCCACGTTTATTCCACCATTTAATGGGATCGCTAGTGAGAGCAATCGGTCAAGAAGACGATACTAGAAAATATCTGAAAAAGGAAGAAGTAAAATGATATTAACATAAGGTATGATCTTATGTAAGAAAATCCTAAATAATTCACAAAAAATTCAATAAAATTGTAAGCAATATAATCTAGCAGACAAAAATATATATATATTTCTATATTGTAGCAATAAATCTGAAAATGAAATTAAAACAATTCTATTTATAAGGCATCAAAAATAAAATACATAATATTAAATTTAAATAAGGGAAAAGACTTATACAATAAAAATATTAAAACATTGCTAAAAGAATTTTAAGTGTACCTAAATGAATTAAAAAGACATTTTATCTTAATGAATTGGAAGACAGAATAGTGTTAAAGTGGTAATGTTCAGCAAAGTGATAAACAGATTCAATGTGATTCCTATTAATATCCCATTTTTTTTGAAGAAATGGAAAAGCTGATTCTAAAATATTTGGAATGGTTAGGGGCCCTAAAATAGCTAAATCAACGTTAGAAAAAAGAAAAAGTTGGAGAACTATCATTTCTTGATGCTCAAACTTACTACAAAGCTGTAATAGTTTATGTGGCACTGAAATAAAGATGGACAGAGAGATCAATGGAATAGAATTGAGAGTCCATAATAAACCAAAACATCTATGGTCAACTGATCTTCAGCAAGGATGATGGGACCATTCAACAGGGGAAAAGAACAGTTTCTTCAATAAATGATGCTGAATATCAGTTAGTAAGACCCTTACATCACAATGTATACAAAATTTAACTAGAAATCAATCCAAGAACTAAACATATGAACCCAAAATATAAAATTCTTAAAAAAAATATAAAACGCTAAGAAGAAAACACGTGGCTAAATATTTATTATGTCAGATGTGGTAAGGCATTCCTAGAGGTGACATCAAAAACACAAGTAACAAAAGAATAAACAGGCATACTGGACTTATCAAAAATAATTCTGTGCATCAAAGACTACTATTGAAAATGAAAAGACAACCCATAAAATGGGATAAGATACTTGCAAATCATATATTTAATGAGTCCAGTATCCAGATCACATGAAACACTCCTACAATTCAGCAATAAAAAGACAACAAAATAAAAAATGGACAAAGAACTTGAACAGACATTTCTTCAAAGCAGATATATCAACAAGTACATGAAAATATACTCAGCAACATTAGTCATTAGGGAAATTCAAATCAAAACCACAATGAGATACCACCTCATACACAATATTGTGTGTATAATTGAAAAAAAAAAAGGAAATTAATAAGTGTTGGCAAAGATGTGGTAGAAGTAGAACCCTTGTGGATTTCTGGTATGAATGCATATATTCCCTCTTAGGAAACCAGGATGGAGGATCCTCAACAAGTTAAACAGATTTATATTATGATCCTGAAATTCATTCCTAAGTATATACCCCAAGAGCTTCTACATGAAAACATTAAACTGTGAACCTTGAAAACATTATGGAAGTCAGACATGAAAGACTACATACTATATGAATTCAATTTATTTGAAATGTTCAGAATAAGTAAATTCAGAGATAGAAAATAGGTTTGTGGTTCTTTAGAGCTAAGATGAGGAGTGACTACTTAAGGTGGGTATGGAGCTGATGACGGAGTGATGAAGACAGTCTGGAACTAGATAGTTATGATGGTAGTACAATATTGTGAGTGTAATTAACGTCTTGAACTGCATACTTTGAGGTGGTTAACATGGAAAATTTCATGTGTGTTTTAAATTTAAAAAGTCAAATTTGAGGGCCTTCCCGGTGGCGCAGTGGTTGAGCGCTGGGTTGCGAAGCTGCCTGCAGCCTCTGCAGCGCCAGTTCGATCCCCGGCTGCTCCCCGGCCACCAGAGGGTCCTACATGGCGCGCAGACCCCTCCTGCTGCCTGCTGCTCCCCTCAGCAGTGTGCTTCGGTCCTTCTGCCTGCTCTGCTCCCCGCTCTGGCTCTGGTGAATTCTCTCACCCTCCCGCGCTTCTGACTGTACCCAGGCTTGTATAAATAATAAATAAATAAATCTTTAAAAAAAAAAAAAGTCAAAAATGAAAACGCACATTAAGAGAAGTGCCTTGATTCCATTCTTGATCCCCTTTACTTAATCCCCAGGTAAACACATAAAGAGTTTATAGGAAACTTTTCTGTTAAATATTTATGCATTGTAAGCAAATGCAAATGTATCATCTTATAGCTACCCTATTTTTCAAAAAATCTAGTTTTTTGTATATATACACAATGTATATAATGTATATATGTATACGTATACTTCATATATGTATATATAGTATACATACAATAGACTATATAATGTACACATATATTAATCTTTACTTTGTTTTTTTTTAAGATTTATTTATTTATGCATACAAGAGCTGAGGCACAGGCCAGACATGCGGGGGCTGGGGGGTGGGTGAGAGGCTCCACCAGAGAGAGAGCGGGGAACAGAACAGGCAGATTGACTGAAATACACTGCTGAGGGGAGCAGTGGGTGAGATAGGAGAGGTCTGCCTTGCCATGCAGGTTTCTCCTGGCTGGCTGGGGATCGAACTCATGCTGCAGAGGCTGCGGATTGCTTCATAGTGCGGTGCTTAACCCCTTGCGCCACCAGGGAGGCCCTTTACTTTGTTTTTTCAGTTAACAATATACCCTGGAGATCTCCCCAGATGAACACATAGGGATGATCTTCCTCTTTTGCAATGCAGGTCCTCCACCGTGAAAGCACTCATTCCTCTGGAGACCCACAGAATATCAATAGCCACTAAACAAGAATTATAACCCTTTTGGTGGAAGTATGAGTTAACACCGTGGTGGTAATCTGTTTGCAATATATAAGTATATTGACTCAGCATGCTGTACACCTTAAATTTACACAATGCTATATATCAGTTATATCTTAATAAAGCTGAGTTTGTGCGTGAGGACAGTTTGGTTCTTTCCTCCCTTCATTTTCAATCTCAATAACCTATTCTGCGTTTCATTAAAAGCCAAAAACAGGGCCTCCCCGGTGGCGCAGAGGTTGAGCGCTGGGTTGCGAAGCTGCACGCGGCCTCTGCAGCGCCAGTTCAATCCCCGGCTGCTCCCTGGCCACTGGAGGAGGGTCCCACATGGCGCGCAGACCTCTCCTGCCGCCCGCTGCTCCCCTCAGCAGTGTACTTCGGTCCTTCTGCCTGTTCTGTTCCCCGCTCTGGCTCTGGTGAATTCTTTCACCCTCCCGTGCTTCTGACTGTACCCAGTGCATGTATAAACAAAAAACAAACAAACAAATAAATAACATGCCTCTATTAAAAAAATATATATTAAAAAAAAAATAAAAATAAAAGCCAAAAACATCCAAATGACTCCCCAAAGCAAAATCCCCTACCAGGATGCAAAGGCAAGATGGTTAATTTCCTTGTGCTTTTCGTACCTATCCATCAACATGGCCTCTCATTGCTCAGCACAGGACACTGGTGACAGAGGTTGAGAACTCTACCATGGGAGATTCTGCAGGATATAAACCCTGCCCACTTTTATTCTAACATCTTCTCCATAAGCAAAAGTGAGTAGGATGAGAGTGGAGGAAATAGGTCATCTGCTCCTGTGGGCTTCAGAATTTCATATAGGATTCTCCAAAATTTTTTATTTCTGGGCCTCCCTGGTGGTGCAGGTGGTTGAGTGCCTCACTGTGAAGCTGTCCACAGCCTCTACAGCACTGCTTCGCTCCCCGGCCGCAGGGCGAGAATCCCACATGGTGAAGCAGACCTCTCCTGTCTCGCCCACTGAACCCCTCAGCAGTGTATTTCGTCAGTCTGCCTGTCCTGTTCCCCGCTGTCTCTGGTGAATCCTCCCACCCTCCCGCACATCTGGCCTGTACCCTGGTTCTTGTATATTTAAAAAAGATTTATTTATTTATACATACACTGGGTACAGTCAGACGCGCGGGAGGGTGAGAGAATTCACCAGAGCCAGAGCGGGGAGCAGAACAGGCAGACTGACGAAGTACACTGCTGAGGGGAGCAGTGGGCGGCAGGAGAGGTCTGCACGCCATGTGGGACCCTCGCCCGAAGGCCGGGGATTGAACCAGCGCTGTAGAGGCTGCAGGCAGCCTTGCAACCCAGCGTTCAACTGCTGTGCCACCAGGGAGGTCCAATAAATAAATCTTTTAAAAAATTTATTTCTGATACTTGATGCATTACAGTGAGGTGGGCCAACTTTTATAGGATCCTAAGATAGTTTTTTTTCTTGCAAGCATTAAAGTAAACCAGCAATCGCTGAGCTGCTTCAGAGTAATTTGAATCAGGAAAGAAAGTAGTTAGTAACTTGTTGAAATAAACCAAACAGAACTCCAGATTTAAGCAACCATGAAATAAATTATTTTCTTCACACACATGTAACATAATGGGTGAACAGCTGAAAAGGAAATGAGTTTGAACAATGGGCCATGGTTAGTCTTGATTATGATTCAGCAGATTCCTGGTGTAGCCTCTTTCAACCTGACAGTTAAATTTCTGATAACTTGGTCTGGTGGCTTCCTGGGCTGGAGCAAAGACAGCTGTTACATTGGGACAAAACAGCTTCCCCTCCTTTGCCTATCTCTGTCCTATTAGACTTTCAAGAGCACAGCCGACTCCACTTCCACATAGCCCACAATGCCACCTCATAGTGACTTCCTTCTCCATTCTGTCACTTAATTGGGAGATTATATTGTGCCTTTTAATTCCACGTAGTCTCCTATATCAATCAGAGCTAGATATGCATCAGGCTGCATCACTGAAGGCCAGATTTCTGTCCTCTAGAAACTCAGCTCTCCCGAGGCCAGGAGCTCAAAAGTTCTACAAGGACTCTGGCTCTCAGCATAGAAGGTCTGGGAGGAGTTGGCTTTTGGGGAAAGGAGTGTACAGCAGCACATGTCACTCTATTCCTCTTTTCTCTGCACCATCTTGGATCTGAGCAGCTTTGAGCTAAGCTGAGTTTCTCTGTGACTTCCCTCACGTGAGGGTGAAGAAGTCCCAGGACAGATGCAATTTAGAGACCAGAGGCAAAGGCTGGAAGAGTTAGGGCTCTTGTGCCTGCTTGACTTGAGATTAAGCAGTTTCTCCTTGTGCCTCTCCTGGCTCTTGGATTGGGCTGGGGCAGCCTCATTCAGCGCATAAAATGCTTTGGGGCCCCCCTGAAGGCAGGTATAAATATATGTGTACACCTCTGTATATATATTTCCATATATCTCTCTAAAATACATATTCATATACAGATATATAGCCTTATATATATCCTTTAAAGTGTGTACATACATACACACATATATACATGTATCTATACCTGTGCACACACATATTTTAACTTTGACTTGACAGCAATATGTTCTGTGATATGTCTTGAAGTTACGAACCAAAACCTTTAAACCAAACTATCTTAACATTCATTAATTCCTCTTTGGTCTCCCTTTTCCAAATGAAAAACACATCAGCTATTCCAAATGAAAAGCAATGATATGTGCAACAAATCAAGAACCTGTGAAATCTAGAAGGATACAAGAAGAAAACTACTGAAGAACCAAAAACATATTGCACAGCCCCAGATTAAAAGAGAATCAGATCAAGACCTAACTTAATTCAGGATGTAAATGTTGTAAGTAAGACCAGTTCCTCAGTTCTGTGATATCTCTTCTGTTCACCATGCAAAGGCTTTCCTGGTTATCTTTAAAGCCTTTGCAAATATTTGCTAAAGATGATGCTAATCCATTTCCCTCTATCTGATTTTTGGAATGCTTTAAGAAAGAGGGAATCTTTAGTAACTTCATTAAAATAACTGACTGTGATGGGGGGGTTGCGGATAGGAGAGAACCAAATATTATAAACACGCATATATATACATACATATATATATATCTGCCTGCCTATCTATCTATCTATCTATCTATCTATCTATCTATCTATCTATCTATCTATCCATCCATCCATCCATATATATGAAGAGAGAGGGACACAGAAAGACACAAAAACAGGTTTTAAGGAACCAGCTCACCTGACTGGTATCTGGCAGTCTGAAATCTGCATGGCAGGGTGACAGGTTTGAAACTCTTAGGCAGGAGCTGATGCCATTTAAGGCAGAATTTATTCTTCAGGGATCCTCACTTTTGTTCTTAAAGCTATCCAGTGATTGGATAAAGTCCACTTACATTATCGAGGGTTAGTCTCCTCTACTTAAAGTCAACTAATTGTAGATGTTAACCACATCTACAAAAATACCTTCACATCAACACCTAGGTTAGCATTTTGTTTAAATAACTGTGTATTGTAACCTAACCAAGTTGAAACACAAAATTAAACATCACACCTCTTCATCTGATTTATAAATACAACAAAGAGGATGGAATACAGCTGTGCTGAGGACTTAGTGTACACTCTGCTGCCATCCACCTGCCTCAATGATTTCTGTCTCCAGCCTTTTCTCTCTTCTGGAAATGTCTATTATATTTTAAAGTTCCAATCTGCTTTTATTCTTGGGGCATGCTTATCTTCTTTTTTTTCTGGACTACCCAGAAATATACCTGTCTGGTACCCAGCTCCATTGCTAGCTAGGCTTGTGTCTGGTTAACTGGAATGGTATAAGATTTTGTAGGTGTCTTCTACGCCATGGCTACCATGCACCGTCAGGTAGGCAGTGGTGTGTAGGGCTTAGGGCAGCAGGGCTAATATCCTAGATTATGTGAATAGTAACCTCTGGAGTAGGGCAGGATAATAGCTTTACAACCGTAAACGGAGACCTAACTTCCATGCATGCATGCATGCATCCATGCATCCCCCATCATAACTGCCTCCTTCACTCATTCTGGGGAATCCATACTCGAAACTTCATTCATTGGAGAAAATCAAAGTATCATCTGAAGTTGTGAATACCTGAGACACAATAAAAGCCTTCCTCAGTCACTATCCTTCAGTGCAAGGTTAGCAAATTTTCCCTTAAGGTAGATTGTGATAAGGCCTAGAAGACAGATAACATACTGGACAAAGAGGTTCAGAGTATTCATCAGAAGGCAAACACATTTGAAAACACACATCACAAATTTCTCTACAGTTAACCTTGTTTTATTCTCTTTTTTTTTTAAAGCTTAGGATTAATTTTGACTATATGTCTCTGAAAGGATTACTTGAAATCCAAATCTCTCCTTAAGCTCTGCTCAGGATTTTTTTCTCTTTCTCCAGCTGTCCTTGGCCTCATTTGTGCTTTCACCTTGTTAGGCAATGTGCCTGGGGGAAGCACTGCCCTAGATCCTGCTCCTTTTTCCCTTAGGTCTTACTGTCTAGATTCCCATTCACATCTGCAGACCTGCCCCCTTCTTTCTACTAAAGACATTTATCCAAAATGTCCAAGAACATTTATGGTCTACAAGCTGAGAAAGAATTATTTCTGGTTCGCTCAATAAGACTTAGGTCATGAAACAGTATAACTTTTTTTTTTTTTTTAAGACTTATTTATACAAGAACTAGGGTATGGGCCAGAGGCACCGGAGGGTGAGAGGATTCACCAGAGACAGAGTGGGGAACAGATGGACTGAAAACACTGCTGAGGGAAGCAGCAGGTGAGACAGGAGAGGTCTGTCACACCATGTGGGTATCTCCCTGACTGGCTGGGAATAGAACTGGGCTGCAGAGGCTGTGGACAGCTTCACAGCACTGCACTCAACCTGCTTTGCCACTGGGGAGGCTCATTAGTAGAACATTTTTTAATGAAGTCCATGGAAGGTATTACCTTAATAAGCCATAAACAATGTACCTAGTGCATGTGATGAGTATGGTTGCCTTAAGGAGAAATTAAAGGCCTGACTTATGACTATGATAAAAATGCATTTGAATTAAAGAAAAATGAGATGGATCTAGAAGAACTCTGTAAGCTTTATGCTTCCTTTCAGCAACAAGTTTATTAGGTGGAAAGTGACTTTGACAATAAATTTACATAAGTTTTCTTTTGCCTGAGAATTTAGAAAATTGCAAATCACAGCACATCTGAGCTTTAGGAAACCAGTCTCATTGGCTGCTATTGCCAAGAGCAAGATGGAGTTGGTTTAATAAATTAGATGATCTCGGGGCCTCCCCGGTGGCGCAGCGGTTGAGCGCTGGGTTGCGAAGCTGCCCGCAGCCTCTGCAGCGCCGGTTCAATCCCCGGCTGCTCCCCGGCCACCGGAGGAGGGTCCCACATGGCGCGCAGACCTCTCCTGCTGCCCGCTGCTCCCCTCAGCAGTGTACTTCAGTCCTTCTGCCTGCTCTGCTCCCCGCTCTGGCTCTGGTGAATTCTCTCACCCTCCCACGCTTCTGACTGTACCCAGTGCATGTATAAACAAAACAAACAAACAAATAATAAATAAATAAAACATGCCTCTATAAAAAAAAAATTTAAAAAAAAAAAAAAATTAATAAATTAGATGATCTCTACATCTAGACATATACTTCCCACAATGCTCCAATATAGTTTAAAGGACTCCGAGAGAAATATATAAATTATACCAAGATTAGAAAAGAAAGGTAGGAAATCAATAAACTTTTGTTTAAAAAAAAAGAAAGGTAGGTAAAGAAATCGAGAAAAGGAAAAATAGTTTTGTGATTCTATAGTATGCAAATTAAATTTATCTGCAAGAATGTTCTTTCTTGCAACTTACCGCTTACATAATTTCATTTTTTCTATTATTTATTTGCCTCCATATTTTGCATTTTTGAAATTGAAGCTCCTTTTACAAAAGACACAATCTTTGGGTCTCCCTGGTAGCGCAAGGGATTAAGTCTCAGCACTATGAAGCTACTGGCAGCCACTGCAGCAAGAGTTTGATCCCTGGCCAGGGACATGACCCACATGGTGCAGCAGATCTCTCCCTCTTGCCTCCTGCTCCCCTCAGCAGTGTATTTTAGTAGATCTGCCTAGTCTGTTCTCTACTCTGTCTCTAGTGCATCCTCTCACACACACCCCACCCCCACCCCCACCTCTGGCCTACACCCCAGCTCTTGTATGCATAAACAAATAAATCTTTAAACAAAAGACAGGATCTTAGAAATGAAATGTGCTAATCCAGTGCCCTATAACTAAAGCCACACCTCATTTGTTAATAGTCTGTCTCATGTGTTTCCACTGGCTTCTCATATCCATATTTTATTTTTTTTTTAATTAGAAATATAAATTCCTTGAGACAAGGATAGTCCCTAGCAGTTGCTAGGTACTTTATACACACTCTTTTATTCAGAATTCTTTCAGTAACTGTATGATAGCTTCTTCCCACTCTATAAACAAGGAGTTTAAGACTCCGAAGTTACTGGCCTAAGGTGCTATTGCCAACTTAGCTGTAGAACTGCGTTGATGCTGATCTGGCTGACCCTTCTCTCTTTCAACTGTATCATTCTGCATCTGCTTTCGCACACTGATCAGGCCTTAGTATCAAATTTGGATTCCCCATAAAGCTTCTTAGTATTCTATGAACATAGGAGGTGCTCAATAAATGCTTGTTCATTGAGTGAATGACTAATATTTCATGTCCTTTTTTAAAGCAACTCCACTGACATGGGAACAATTTTGGTTTCTGCTTTTTTCTCACCTTGGTTAAACCTGTTGGGATATCTTGGGTATGTTGTTGCTGTCAGGGACAGAAAAAAAAAAAGGCCTCTTGAAGGACAAATCATGCTGTTCAACTCCCCCACTTTTTGCTGAGAGGGTCTTCTTGCTAAACCCTCAGTTGTAGGAGTAACTCTCTGTGGGGAGGTGAGGGTCTGTGTGGTTTTCATGAGGGTGGGCTAGAATTTACCCTGGAAATCTTGACTAAAATGTTTTTGTGGGTCTAGGGCACAACTGGTTGACACCTAGGAAACTCTCTGAGGGTAAAGCCACAGCTTGGTTAAATCGGGTGACTCACAAGTGTGAAGATTCGTGTTTTAGCACCTGGCAATCAAGAGGCAGAATTAAGCCACTTAAAAAATGAACACTGATGAAAAGCTCAGAACCTTTGCAAAGCTCCAGGCCATGGCATATATTAGAATCTTAATTGTACCACTGAGCTGAATTACCTTCTAGCTTATTTTTGATTCATATTAAAGAAATTCAAAGTGACAATTCTAGGCTGGGGAGCAGGCTTTTGCGTCCTGTCCTGGGGTTATGTTCCCCTGTTTCAACAGATTTGATGTTAGAAGCCTCCTGACAAGCGGGTTCACGTTGGTATTTATTGGATAGTCTTGTAACAGGGCAATTATGAGATCTGAACACTATAATAAAGATTACAAATAATCCAAGTCTCAGCAACTTGCAGATGTAAGGAAAGATGGAAAGACAACCATAGTTATACAAGTATATACCTCTTTACTTTGAAAATTGCTTTTTGATTTCTTCAGGAAAAATTGCAATTGTGTGAGGAGAGGAAGGAGAGAGGAAGGGTAGGGATCTTACTACGCACTGGTGTTGCTCTCTCCACAGCCAAGTCACGGGTAAAGAAAGCGACTGATGCTCATCGTCCACTTCACGGTACTGTTTCTCTGTCTGGGAAGAACCGGCCGATTTCTTAGAAATTTTGTTCAGTGGTGATGGTGCACGGGTGCATTGGGGAAGGAAATTCTAAGGGGACTGCACCTGAGGGGGTCGGGGGAAGCAAATATTGTTTAAAAATGAACAATGATATAAAAAATAAAAATAAAAAATGGAAAAATATAATTATTATGATTATAATAACACATTAAATAAACACAATATTCTACATAAAATAAAAAAATTGCTCAGTTTTTAACATTTCTAGTATTCTGCCTGCTAACAATTTACAAACATGATTTAGTACTGAAAATGAAAGCATTTCATTATTTGCAAGAGAAAGTATTGGAGGCAGATACATATTTGTAGTTAATCTAATCACTCTGCCTTTTTATTTTTTTTTTAAAGATTTATTTATTTATGCATACAAGAACATGGATACAGGCGGTGAGAGGATCTACCAGAGACAGAATGGGGAACAGAACAGGCAGACTGACTGAAATACACTGCTGAGGGGAGCAGCGGTTGAGTCAGGAGAGGTCTCCTGGCCATGTGGGTATCTCCCTGTCCAGGGATCGAACTCCTGCTGCGGTGGCTGAGGTTAGCTTCATAGGTTGTGTCTTAACCTCTTGCACCACCAGGGAGGTTCCGCTCTGCCTTTTTAAACAAGCCCTTTGGCCTTGTCAGTCACCTGGTATCTTACAGATTTTTTTTAATAAGCTATTTAGATTTCTTCACATTTTACATTTTTCAGAATTTTGCTTACCCCCATAGCTTGAGACACTGACTTGTACAGTAATTACTGAAGGTTACACAATAACTGAAAGTATGACACAGTAACACAGATGCCAGGCATTCACTTTATCAAAAGTCTCAGAGGCTCTTATTTAAGGTGGTGGGGAAGCTTGATATCTGGAATCAGAAATAAAAGAAACAAGAATTGGATGCACATGAATCTTAATCATTTAGAACTCTTTTTTTCCCCACTGAAATTTGAGCTCTGTGAGGACAATCATGTCTAGTTTTGTCTACCTACCTTTTTTTCTTGCTGTTGAGTGTCTGAGATACAGCAGGGACTACATAAACATCTTGTTAATAAGTAAATGAATAAGGCAGGGAAAAGTGTGCCTGTATTGTTCTCTTAGTACCACCAACCATAGACTAGAATCTGGTACTAGTAGGTGCTTAACAAACAATCGCATACCCGAGTATCTTCCTGGAGTTTAATAACAAGTTGTTAGACTGTTACACATATGATTACATTGAGTTTTAGATACAAGTTAATAGTTCAGGATTGATGGTTCCCAGATAGTATAAATAAGGGCCATATCTTAACCTAAGAATGGTCTACAAGAAGGCACTACCACTAGAGGTGATGCCATCTTGCCTAGCTTGAAGGGATCAACTACTGACTTGTTTGTTTTGACTCATAACTCTTTATTTAGTATGTTAAAAGAAAATCAAAGTCATCCTTATTCCATTACAGGAAAGGGATGACATGGAGAAGATTTTAGTATGGCATTAACTGTGCTATAGAAATTAGAACATTTGGTAGTGCATAGAATGCACCCCTCTTCCCTCTCCTCCCCGCTCCCCACCCACCCCCACACCCTCCTACCCCCAGCTCCTGTTGATGCAGTGTAAAAGGAGTGATGATTAATGGATTGGAAGTCTGAAGACTCTGGTTTTGGGTCTTGCTTTGCTGAAAATCATAATGAATTGCTTAGCTCTTTTGAGTCTTCTCCTTGTCTGTAACAAGACAACTTTCGAAGCAACACTATCAAGGAATTCATGCCCAGGAGGAAAAATACATGGCTAGAAATTACATGTATCTGATTGAAAACATACAATCACATGATGAGTACCAACTTGCTTTCTCAATGTGCTATCAAAGAAATTCTAATCATCATACCTCAACAGCTTACAGGAAACCACCATCTTGATGTTAGAAAACAAACAGGAAACACTGCTTATCTCTGGGCAGTCAAGATTTCTAAAGCAATTATCTACTCTTGCTGGATTCATATTTTGACAACAAAGCTGTCAAATCATATCTGGTATTTTCCAGGACTTAACCTAGTTCTTCACAATACATCCAGTTTAGAAGGAATTTGCCAAAGAAAATGGAAGATTTCATAGGCCAGGGGGAAAAAAAAAGTTAGATATTAAAACAATTCAATATCAAATAATAATTTGGTATTGTTTTCAAATATAGCTTAATATGAAGAGAAGGATCTCAAACTGTGTATGCAGTAGGATCTCACATAAACATGCACACACACACACACAGTGGGAAAGAAGATGGACAGAAGAACACCAATATGATAATCATTATGCTCTTGGGGGACAGGGAGGGGGGTCGTATGCGCAGGTCATAGTTTCAACTGCTTCTTTCTGCATATCAGTGTTATCCAAATTAAAGCCAATAAATACACATTGCTTTTATAGTAAGAAAGGTTAAAAAATATTATTGAAAACTGTGTTAAATGCAACCCTAATCCTCTGCAGACATTTCATATTGGAAATTGTAGAATTTAGGATGTAGGGGACTCCAAAAGCCATGTAGTCTCAACACCATAATTTAGCAGAGGCAGAAACCAAGTTTCAGAGAAATAAAGTGACTCACTCATGTATGGGAGTGGAAGTAGGCAGGGAGGTGGGGGAAGCCTGAATGTAGAAGTGGGCAGGGAGGTGGGGAAGTCTGACTTAGAACCTAAGGTCAGAGCCCTCTCTATTGCACAATTCTAACATCTATGTGACATGGGGAAGTTTGATAAAATCTACTCTTCACGCATGGTGAAGTGTGAAGTTGTACTCACACACACATATTTGTAAATTAATGGCAAATCAATACAATTTTGAAAGACAATTAATTGTAAATAATACCCCAACACCCCCCCCCCGCCCGGCAATAAAACCCAAAACCACTACCCAGAAGTACATTGGCAGGGAAATACAGTTTTTAAAATGCATGATCAAATGCCCAATACCATGTGACTTGAATAAATATGCCCAATTTTAAGAAATACTCTTTCTCATCCCTGGCCACAAATAAGAGCAATCACATCGCCTGAGCGGGCTGCTCTACAAGGCAGATAGAGGCTCAGCCTCTGCCCTCTCTACTGACAACCTGTAACATGCACCATCTACTAAGAAATGCATAAGCCCATCAACAGAAGAGAGAAGGGAGAGGAGTAGATCTGACTCATATAAAGGAAAACAGAATACCAGATTTCAGTGGTATAAATGGGAACCCAAAAATCAAATATGGTAACCTTGGGAGAAAGATTTGCTTTGTAATTCCACTTAATGGATGAGTAAACTGATGTTGAAATTCTAAAATACCTGTCTAAGATCATAGCTAGTAAGTACTATAGGCAAAATCTGAACCCAGGTTAATTACCACCCTGACTAGAGAGCTTTCTCATCATTCTTCAGCCACAAACCCCTAGTTACTGGGAAAGAGGGCAACATTGCATAAAACAGACATAAAATTGGAAATTTTGATCAAGTGCAAGGATACAAGGTTACCAAGAATACAGTAGACAATCAGATGGAACTCAAAGTCATCACTAACCTGCTAGAGGTCAGCTTTGGGTGCTGTTGGGGCTCCACTGTGGTCTCTTTCCTAGGTTGGTGTATCTTTCCCAGTAATGGCTCGCCACTGCCTCCTTCCCTGGAGAATTGCCCTCAACAGAACTACCAATGGAATCCACATCCCCTGAGAAGCAACCTACAGCCCATGATGGACTGACTCAGAGGTACGGGAAGCAGCCTGCACAGTAGGACCCACTGGTGGTAAAATTGACATTTTGCTTCCCTCACTCCCTTTCTCCTGAAAGCACTCCTTCAACAAATCACTTGAACAAAAGAGGGTCGCCAGAGTTAAGATAAACAAGTAAACACAAGCAAACTCATGTAGACAAGATAGAGGGGCTTAGGGAGGACCACTCGGGTGCTTCACAACTATCAAGGCAACTGGGGGCACAGAGGAGCAATTTACCAGAGTTCTAAAACAGCCTGGGGTAGCAGGATTGTGAAAACTACTACACCCCCCTTTGTTGTCAAGGAATCAGATGTGGAATTCATGGGAGGAATGTGGACCTTTTAAAAGGGATCATGCTCTAGAGGGGAACCTGAGAGGTTTTGGGAGCAGGCAGCCAAAGGAAAAACACAACTTGGGTCAGAGGTTGGAAATCTTTCCTATAAAGGGTCAGATAGCAAATATTTAATCTTCAGGGGCCATATAATCTGTGTTGCAATTACTCAACCCTGCTGTTAATACACAGAAATAGTAATATGTAGTGGATGGGGATGGCTGCGTTCCAATAAAACTTTATATACAAAAGTAGGCACTGGGCAGGATTTGGCCCACCTGCTACGGTTTGCCAATCCTTCGTTTAGGACAAAGTAAAGGCAGTCAGAGATGAGTTGTCAGGAAGTCTACAAAGAACTGATGAACTTGTCCACAAAGAGCTCACTTTAAACGTCTATTCATCTTATGTCCATTCCCCTCTAGTAAAATCATCTCTGCTCTCCTTTTATTCCCAAGCTGCACCTGTGGAAAGGTTAGAAATTGAAATGAGTAAACTGAAAAAGAGTGGGAAAAGAAAAGGCTTCACGTCAAATCAAATGAGCCGTTTGAATAAAGGGACCAGACATTTTTAATTATTGAATTGAGACTGTGATGTAAAGAGACTGTGGAATTTTCTATTAACTTCAAGTGACCAGAAAAGGCACAGATACTTGGTTTATTTTTCATTCAGTGGCAGAGAAAAAAATGTTCTCCCTTGAATAAATTTTAAAGAGAAATGAGAGACATGAATAAAGTCGCTTTCTTATTACTTTATACATGTCCTACTTGTTCGAGGTACCTCTTACATTTGTCTCTGTGGGTTCTCATCTGGGGTATAATATGAAAATTCTTCCAATATTGGAGAATCTCCAGAGAAGCCAAGAAAAGGCTCTCTTGAAGGGACACCGGTGTGAGCTGGAGATGACAAAGATGTGACCACGAACCTGGGACAACTAACACCATCCCTGTCCCCTTCACCCTCCACCTACCTCTCTATTTAATCCAAAAACTGGGAGAGGGGAAGACACAGGCAAGTGGACGGTGAGGAAAGGGCAGGACAATCAAACCCCTCCCGGGTAGGAAGCAGGGGAGGGAGGGGTTGCTTAGAGGATTTTGCTTTGTTACAAGGGACTTGATATTCCAATTTCAATCTCCGAATTAAAGACTGTGATATCAAAAACATTAATTCAAAAGGATACCTGCACCCTTATGTTTACTGCAGCATTTTTTATAGTAGCTAAACTATGGAAAACCACCCAAATGCCCAAAAACAGATGACTGGATCAAGAAGATGGGGCATATATACACAATGGAATACTATCCAGAAATCAAAAAAGGTAAACTCGTGCCATTTGCAGCAACATGGACAGAGGTAGAAGGGATTGTGCTCAGTGAAATAAGCCAGAAGGAAAAAGAAAAATATCAGATGGTTTCACCTATAGGTGGAATATAGAGGAACCAAATTAGGGATCAGGGGAAAAATAACAACAATAAATTAAAAAAAAAAAAAACAAAATTAACAGGCAACTATAAATCAGAGACATTCTGCAGGGGAGGGGGAGGGAGAGGGATCTAAACAGGGGAGAGAAGAGCACAAGGGACTACAGTGATAGTGCATGGGGTGAATTGGTGGTGGGAACTCTATGGCGACTACACCTGAGAGGAGAAAGCAAACATTGTATAAAAATAAACAACGGTGTGAAATATATATAAATAAATTATATATATATAACTATATATATATTTATATATGACTGTGACATAAAGTGACTGTAGGTACCTAAGAATTAACAGACCTGCCCTCACTCTGTATCCCACGGCCCCCATAGGCCTTCCTAGGAAACCCAGGATCATAGGAACCAATTCCGTGAGTGTTCAGGCCCCACTCCTGGATGTGAGACCCAGGGCTGGTCAAACATCATGAGCCTCCCAATATCCAGCACGACTAACTTGGGGTAGGGGTATCTGAGCCAAAGCAGTCAAAATCAAGTTAAATTCAACTAAGGGGCATTTTTTTCATACTGCTGGATTTTAGTCTGGAAAAATCTACATCTGGGATGGCTGGACCAGCCAGTGAAAAGAGCCTGTTTGTCTTCACAGGGATTCCCTTATTACAAGGATCTGTGTTCCTTGGAAGCACACAGAAGACCCTGCGGGGGAAGGTGACAGTCACTGGGAAGAAAGGGAGGTCAAGCAAGGGTGCAACATCAAGCAAAGGCCTGTGGCTTTGGCTAAGTTCTGTGGGAGGTGGGGCAGTGCTGGGGACAACCTCACCTGCAGAGTTGTTCCCCCCAGGGGTGAGGGAGTTAGGGTGTATACTGCTGCCCCAGCGAGTCTTGTGAAGGTTTACCCCGGAAGATCTTACATTCCCCAGCACACAAAGTTGAAGGGGCAGCAGCAGGAAAGTGTCTTCAGAGGCAGACAGCAAAGGTGCTGTCTGTTGCAAGTAAAAGGACAACAGTAAAGGTTAATGAGGGGCCCAGGTAGAGAATGGACCATTTCTGCTACCTGCTAGAGAAAGGAGGAATGGGAAGAGACAGAGAAAACATGAGGTCTTAGGACAATTTTGAACCCCCCTGTCCAGCATTCCTGAAATCCTGATTTACCCCTGGACTTCACAGTTTTATAGGGAACTCTTGAGTTTTCTATTACTTACAAGAAAAAGTGTCTTAATTGGCGGAGACACACAGTCTGCCTTTGCCATATTGCACAGTGGGAAGAAAACAAACCTTAAGAGGTGTTGTACTGGCCTTTGGCTCTCAAGTTTTGTAAATATATTCTCTCACTGAGCTTAGTGTCTCCATTTCTATTCTTAATAACCACCCAGTTGTAGAACTGCAGAGGTAGGAGTCTTTCACACCCTTATGAAAATCCAACTCCTGAGAATCAGGGAAGCCTGAAAGGTCTGACCCCAGCTGGGGATGAACCCCAGGTGCACTTGGGACCTTAATAAATAATGGAACACAAGTAGAAAAAAAGGCAAGAAATGTGGAAAATGTGATATCTCAGTTCTGAGGCCCGGTGGACTAACTTGGCAGTCTTGGATAGAAACAGATTAAGTGTGAGAAATCACTCATCCCTAATATATAGTCATTTCATAGACTTTACCATTGTGAGAAGCATTCAGCCTCAGTAAGTTACACACAACAAAATGCATTTTTTCACTTCAGGGGACTTCACCAGTTGATTAACTATAAAAAGAGGGAGGCTGGTGAGTAAAAGACTAAGTTTTCACTTCAGGGAATTCTGGTTGAGCCCTTTAAGAAACAGAGTTCATGTCTCAGCTCTGGGACTCTTGTGGATAATAGCTCACATCAGAAAGCCAACCTAAAGGATTTGGCAAGTGGGGACTATTACAGAGGGTATGATGGGCAGAGAAACATGGGAAGTCTCTCCTCTCTTCTTCATGACTAGGAAAACTTTTAAACATATAGCAAAAGTGGGGACTTAGAAAACCGGCATCAGAGCTGACTTGAAATTGCCTCATATTTTTGGAGAAACAACATGTTGTAGTTTCTACAAAGAAAGATGGTAGCTGTACAAATATTCTTCTTCACTAAACTGTCTAGTCTTCCCTTTCTCGTGGGAGGGAATCCACATGTCACCAGGATAGGGGATAAGGAAAACATTCCCAGACTCCACCTGTCAGTGTGGCTGGATTTACCAAAAGGCAAACTGGTTACATAACTGGTATGAATCTCTACAGGACTTTTTTTTTTTTAAATGTTACTATTCCAAAATAAATAACCTGACTCTTCCACTCAGTAGCTGTATGACTGAGACCCAACTAGTTCTCTCTATTATAAAAATAAGTTTTACAGGTTTGAGAATTAATTAGATAATCTATAATCTTCATACACTAAGCACTTAATAAATATCGGTTAGGATAGTACCAATTGCTGTTGTTGCTGTAATTGTCATTATTAGGAGTAATCTGGAAAAAACTGAAAAAGGTGGAGCCCCTTTTCCATTTTCCATGAATTGGTTTGAACCAATCTGAACCAGTTTGAGCTGTTCAGTACCAGTTTTAGCCAGTTTGATCCAGTCAGAACCTGATTGTATTGGTCAAAACTGGTTTGAGCTGGTATAAACCAGTTAGAACTGGTCTGATGTGGCCAGAATCATTTTGATCTGGCCAATACCAATGAAACATTGTCTATCGGAACTAGTTTGAACCAGGGTGAGCCTGTCAGGCTGGTTTTAACTGGTTTGATTTGGTGAGAACCAGTTTCAACTGGTCAGAACCAGTTTAAATGGCTTAAACCAGCTAGAATTGGTCTAAACCAGTTTGCATTTGGTCAGAACCAGTTTGATCCAGTCAGGGCCAGTTTCAGCCTGTCAGAACCAGTGTGTAGATTAGTGTGATATAGTCAGATCCAGTTTGAGCTAGTCAGAAGTGGTTTCAACCTGTCACGAGTTTGAACTGACTTAAACAGCCAGAATCGTCTTCAGCTGGTAAGAACTGGCTCAAACCAGCCAGAACTGGTTTGATCTTGTCAGAACTGGTTTGATCTTGTCAGAACTGGTTTGAACCACTTTAAGTCACCCAGAACTGGTTTCAGAACCTGTTTGCCCCAGTCAGAACCAGTGTGAAGTGGTCAGAACTGATTCTAACTGGCTTGATTTTGTCAGAACTGGTTTCAACTGGTCAGAACTGGTTTGAAGTGGCTCAAATCACACAGAACTGGTCTAAACCTGTTTTATCCAGTCAGAACTGTTTTGAGCCAGTTAGAACCAGTTTGAGCCTATCAGAACTAGTTTGAAGCACAGAAATCATGAGACAAATAATCTTTTGGGATCCCTGACACTTGGTGAGCTTGTGGATTTCATTTCCATTGTTTGATTTCCTTTTTAACTAGGAAATTTTATGAATGACAAATATTCTAAATATTTGGATAGTTGTATATCTATTTAGAGATTTAAACTGAGCTTTAATACTGTACAAGAATAGGTCACAAATTGTTAACAAGTGGAAGCGCACCACTGCATTAGTAACTATGAGGGGCATGATAGGGTGTTAGAAGATATGTAATTTGAAAAAAGTTAAAATATATTTTATATTTAGAAAGTAAACACTTAAAAAATAAAATGCCATATTTTTTCCTGTCTGGCACGATAAGCAGGAAGGAAAATTTATTTTTTCGGAGTCAGAGGTGGAATGAATAGTGTCATAAGAAATTTTCAGGTTTATCCAGAGGGGTTGGGGTTTGAGAACGTTGCAAAGTACTGAAATAGTAAGATGGATTGCCTTCTGAAGAAAAGCAAGGAAAGGAAACTGTTCAGTCCGAGTGTCATTCTTCCAACTAAACGCTGAAACCACTTGGGAAAAAAATTTGAGTGAGGCTTGCAGTCATAAGCAACACTGGTGTTTTTGAGGTTTGCTTGCAAATCGCCATTTAGCTGTACTACATGCTTCCTAGAGATGTGATTAACTGCCTGCCATATTTCAAAGCTTTAAAAAGTGTTAAGTTGCCTGTTATACCAGCTAATTTATTAAAAAATTTTGATTCACTGGATTAGTGGATGCATGTGTTACATTTTGCTTAGTGGACAGAGGATTTAGAAGACTGGATTTCCATTCTACTTTCACAATGATGTGGTGTGTGAAATGAAACAGGTAACTGAGTATTTTCTCTTTAGTCTTTGTATATTACATGTGGCATGCAAGGTTGATTTGGATCAACACTTGTCACCCATGGACAGGCAGCATTCTGTCAGCATTCACTTGCTTGATTGACTTGACCAGCTAGGTAAGTGTTTTTTTCTTCCTTTCTTCTTAACATATTGAAGATAAGTAAGGACATGTAAACAAAAGCAATAGTTACTTCATACAGCGATGGTAGTAATAGTAGCAATGGTGGTAGTAGTCTTACTGTAGATCACTCATTGATGTAAAAGGGGAAATTGATTAAAGAGATCAGAACATTAAGTTTAATATTAAAAGCAGTGGATCTAGGGATAAGAAAATTGATTTTGAATCCTAGTCCTCCCAGCTCTGAAATTTGTCAGGATGGCTTAAGTTCTCAAAGCACTAGTTTCCTTATTTGTAAAGCAAAGGTCATAATAACTATCTGGTAGGATTGTTTCGAGAATAAAAAGGAAGGATTTTTTTTTAAACATTAAAATAGGTATTCTGTCTTGAAAATGATGGGAAATTTTTGCAATTTTTAAAGTAAAAGAATGATATAGTTAGATTTATATCTTAGTGAAAGTAAAGGGTGAGAGGAGGCACATAAAACTGAAAGCAAAAGATTTGAGGCAAGGAGACAACTGAAAAACTTAGAGCTGGAAATGACATGATTTTAAATAAAGCAAAGGAGGAATGGAGAGAACAAGACTTATATTTGAGTATTGAGAGTATTTCTTGAAAGGGAGGCCCAGGTGTTATTCAACTTTGTGCACCTAGCTCTTGGCATGATGACTGAACTGTAGTAAGCATTGAGAAAATATTTTTTTTAATTAATTAATTTATTTATTTACACAAGAACCGGGGTACAGGCCAGATTCGTGGGAGGGTGAGAGGATTCATCAGAGACAGAGTGGGGAACAGAACAGGCAGACTGACTGAAATACACTGTTGAGGGGACCAGCAGGCGAGACAGGAGAGGTCTGCTGCGCCATGTGGGACCCTCACCCGCCGACTGGGATCTAACCCGTGCTGTAGAGGCTGCGGACAGCTTCACAGCCCTGCGCTCACCTACCTGCACCACCAGGGGAGGCCCAAGAAAATATTTTTTATTTGATCATAGATTTGACTTTATGTGATTGCATGCTGTAATACATACATGTTATATAAAACATTAAAATAAAACAAAAATATAAAATATATTTTATATAAATAGATATAAAACAAGGTGAGAATTTTTTGCAGTTTTGATACTTTTTTCCATGTTTTCTGTTACTCCTACCCTCCTTTTGTCTACTTCCAATAGGGGGAGGTAGGAGTTTTGCCTTCTTTTGGGAGGGGTGGGTGAGATGTGTCCTAGGAAAAAGTAAGCTTGAAATATGGTAAAGTTCATAAATCTGTCTAGATGCTATAAGACGTGGTTACCATTTTGGAAACTGAGAGTCTCTTCATTTAGAACAGAGTTGCTAATACTGCATATTCCATCAACTCACTTTTGTAGTTCCTTATTCATGGTGACAGCTATATACACTTGCAAATATCTAACAACCTCATTACATCTTTTAGAGTGACTGAGACTAAGAAGTTATATGTGAAAATTATGTTTCTTTCCTTCTATGTATCATTATATTAAAATTAGAGTTTTACTGATTTCTACAAATCTGTGTGTAATCTAACTTGTAAATCTCATTTGGGGTAGAACAGAGAGCATTATAAAATACTTACTATAAAATGGAGGTTTGGAGATTTGTAGAGCTTTCATTTTAGTTTGATTTTCTATTACCTCCAAAACCCCAAAATGAAACCATGCCAAAACCCCTCAATTTTAAAACCAGGATTTCCTTGAATCTTGACTCAGATTTACTAAAAGAATAAATGACACTTCACAAAAGTTGAGAGGAGGTAAGTTTTCTGTGCAGGGCACTATGAAGCAAATACCAGGAGAAACCATCATCATGATCAAATAAAATTTCACTTCCTGAAAATATTTTCAGAAACTATTACAAGGTACACTCTAAAGAGCAAATTAAACAAGCAACAAATGCCCTGACAAGTCTGCTGTATTGGTGCCATTTTTACTAGACTATTAAAATATTTGTTTTCCTTCTCTAATTCTCTTCCTTAGATGATTTGATATCAAAGGGCAAATTTAGCTTCAAGATAGCTGAGATGAGAAACAGAGACAACACTCCTTTTTAAAACAGCATTGCTTAGGGCTACATGGGCATCTATTCATTGAAAGTTCTTTTGCCATTGCTCTTGTTTCACTCTTTGAAATATCTTTTCTCTTTTTATCATCACACTTTCAAGTCCTGTGTTATATGACTAAAAGAATACATGGGAAAATACAGCATGTGGAAAAAATGAGGATTGAAGCATAATGAGTGAAGAGTCATCTTATCCAACGTCAGAATATATTATGAAACTGTACTGAATAAAATTGCATGTTAATGATATAAAAATAGGCACAAATAAAAGAGGTTTTACAGGAGTAGATGCTAATATATGAAAAATTATTATGATAAAATTTACATCAGAAATGGATAGATGAAAGTTATTAAAGGGTCATTATACAATAGAGAAAACGTTGAGAGGAAAATTAGATTCTTACTATGTATTACGCATTAAAACTGTACCAGCATTAAAAACTTTTTTTTTAAAGATTTATTTATTTATTATTTATTTATACAAGCACTGGGTACAGTCAGAAGCGCGGGAGGGTGAGAGAATTCACCAGAGCCAGAGCAGGGAGCAGAGCAGGCAGAAGGACCGAAGTACACTGCTGAGGGGAGCAACGGGTGGCAGCAGAGGTCTGCGCACCATGCGGGACCCTCCTCCAGTGGCCGGGGAGCAGCCGGGGATGGAACCGGTTGCTGCAGAGGCTGCGGGCAGCTTCACAACCTAGCGTTCAACCGCTGTGCCACCGGAGAGGCCCAACATTAAAAACTTTTTAAGAAAATAAAAGGCCCATCCCTAGTGACACAAGGGGTTAAACATCGCACTATGAAGCAATACGTAGCCTCTGCAACATGAGTTCAATCCACGGATAGCCAGGGAGCTACCCACATGGCGCAGCAGACCTCTCCTGACTTGCCCCACTGCTCCCCTTAGCAGTGTATTTCAGTCAGTCTGCCTGTTCTGTTCCCCACTCTGTCTCTGGTGAATCCTCTCACTAGCCGCCCCCCCCCCCGCAAGTATCTCTGGCCTGTACCCCAGATCTTGTATGCATAAATAAATCTTAAAAAAAAAAAGGCCCAGCAGAAAACCTAGATGGTTAGTGCCATGATTTCAAAGAGGGAAATAACTCCATAAGCAAAAAGTAGAAAGCCAAGCCAATGGGAGAAATCACAAAAAGAATATATTGACCAGATTAACTACTTTAAAATTTGTTTTTACTGATAGTAATGATTATGCTCCCCTTTATTTGTGCTTACATTATGGTAGTGAATGTGCCCTCCCACCTGGGAGCACAGCTGCCTGTACAGAGGTCCATCTTGAGACCTAGGCAATGGTATGACAATTGAGAGTGCTTTAAACTATGAGACCTGTTCATTGTTTTGACACATTGTTTACACACTGATTATAAGTTTTTAGATTTCAAAGATAGGCTATTTATAAATTTATTATGACAGTTCCTTGACCAGAAAAGTCAGATGTCTTCTCATAACAGGGGAGACAGACAGCATATTGCTATGACTCATGAAGAACAAATGCAACAAACAAAAGACTGCCGATGTAAGAACCAGGCTTGTAACGCCGGAAGCATCTTTTGGTGTTTATGTGCTCAGCAGAAAATAACTTAAAATGAAAAGGAAAAATTCCTTACTGATAAAGTTTAACTGACATTTGTTTCATTTTGCAGTTCACAGTCTTGTCATTTGCTTATTTTACTACAATGATATTGCAGTCTTCAATTTAATTCTACTAAGTACTTTCTACTGACACATCATTAAAGTATTTAACATTACCACTAATGATCTGGTTACATCATAACCATTATTTATTGGTTACGGTGAAGATTTCACTGCATAGTTCTGTTAAAGTTTAATGACTCATTAAATAAATGTACTTTTAAATTATTGCACATTTCAAGCTAAGTGTATTGAATGATCAGATTCTTACCTCCTATGTATTACGAAAAAAAAACAGAAAATGAGAGTCCACTGAACATATAAACTAAAAAAATTATTTGGATCATTGAATGCTAGAGGAAAATGGAAAAGGGTATGACTAGTCTCAGCAGAATCTAGCAGAGACACTGCAGAGGGGGGCAAGTGGTGAATTCACTATTCCTATGTCAGAAAGAATGGATGAATCCCTTTAAAAAAAAAGACAGAAAAAATGTGCACACTCCGTTAAGTGGAATATGCTGTCTCATGGTCCAGTCACATGTGCATGCTCTTGAATATTAAACAGCAGAACTCTTGTGTGCAGATTATCCATTGCAAGTAAAGTAAGTTTATCACCAGAAGAAAACAGCAGGATTCTGGAAACTTCTTACTTAAGAATTATGACAAACAGTGAAAAAAATTGTAATTCCTATTTTTTTTTAAATGCAAAGCATTCTTTCTCAATAATTTATTTTGTAAACCCAACCGAATAGAGAGAATGGGGGAAATGATTAGCGGCTCTTACACCTCAGTTGTTATAACACAGGAATAGAGTGCAGAGCACCACACACATTATAACAAGTATTAAAAATTAAAATATGATAATATAGATAAACTATAAACAATGATGTTTTTAGCAATATAATTTAGCATCCAGAGATTAATCCGGAAAGCCTTAATGGTGATGTGCATTTTTTTCTTCAAAATTTTATAACATTATGACTGACACTTATTCATAATACAAGCAATAACCGAAATAAAATAATATGGCATATTATTTAGGGGATGAAATACAAAAACAAAAATTTAAGATTGTAGCAGATGGAATGAATGAGATTATTCAATTAAGTAATGATTAATTAATTACTTTCACCAACTCGAGCATGCTGGCTCCTACACATCACATACACATTCACTGTAAGCCATGTAGAAGAAAGGACAGTCATTGCTAGAGCTGTGAATTTCAAAATGCAAGTCTTCTGTTTCCACATGTGACTATTTGGGGTGATTTTCTTTTTTAGTAGGTGACATAATTAAGGAAGATATACACATACACACATATATGTAGATATATATGCAGATTACTTACAAAGTCTGGAAATCTAAAAACTGGCTACAAAAATGACATAATAAATGAAATAATAATGACATAAATGTGCATGGAAAACATAACAAATTGCAACAGATGATTTAAAAAATAACAATATTTTATATTTTGCTTTCTGCACTTTTTTTAAACTGGCAGGAAATGAGACAGCAAAAAAGGCTGAGATATGAGACAGCGTCTTACAATGCACAAACCTTGCAATTACTTTTTAGCCTCAATAAAAATTAAAGTTCTTGGGAACATTTACCAAAGGTAAGTCTCTAGCCATTGTTGAATTTGTAATAGGAAAGGCGGTGAGTGAGTGACATCATGTTATTAAAAACATAGGTAGAGCCAGGTTAAAACTCTCTTAGAATTTTTGAAGTTTATACAAGTTTATACAAAGGTAAAACTATAGCATAGAAGCCAATGTATACTTGAAAATATATCAACATTTATATGTATTCGTTTAGTGCTAATTTATGTTACACCTTAAAATATATTGTTACAGCAAAATGTTGCAGAAACTGAAATGAAAAGACATAAAATCCTTGAAATTTTAAAAAAGAGATTAAGAAATTTCTTCAAGGCTCTATGCACTCTTATGTTCACTGCCATACTACTTACAAGACTCAAGTGCCCAGCAGTAGATGAGTGGTTAAAGAAGACATGTCATCCATCCACTATGGGACACTGCTCAGCTATTAAAAAAAGATGAATCTTGCCATTTGCAACAACATGCATGAAACTGGAGGGGATTATGCAAAGTGAAATAAGTTATCAGATGAAAGACAAATACCAGATGATTTCACTCATATGCGGAATACAAAGAAAGAAGACAAAGGGACAAAAACAAAACAAAATAAACCCCAGAAATCTGACAGCAGAACTGAAGCTACCAGAGAGGGAATGTGGAGAGGAGGGAGCACAGTGCAGGGGCGGGGAGCTCTATGGACTCTGGTGGAGGGATGTTGGTGCTTCGTGGTGGACATATGTGGGAACATACATTTGAAGATGTATGAACCCGTATCCCTAAAACATACATAGTGTGTAAACCAAGATTACCTCAAAAAAAATTTAAAAAGAAATTCTTTAAAAAGAAATTATGATTTTTATGAAAATATATTATTGTTGCTAAAGAGACTGCAATCTCTTGATATACACATGAACCTCTCTGTCACTGGCAAAAACTAAACATGAGAACACCAGTTTTGACTTGAAATTGCACAATTAAGCCATCTTTGATGCAAAATCAAAATTTCCAAGTTGAGAATTCTATTTTTTAAACATCCAATCAAGTTTTTGGTTTTACGATGTTAGGAGAATACTGTGCCTGTTTTGATTTTCTAATATAGTCATTTGAGAAAATACAAGAATATGAAATGCTGCACCTACATAAAAAGTTGCAACTGGTGTGTACTGATGACTAATAGAGAATATGACATTGACTAGTGAGGGGTATTTGAAAAGCTAAAATCTTTAAACTATTTTTAGAATTTAAATAGATTTCCTCTGAAATATTGTGATTCCAATAATGAAATGTTTCGCAGCAACAATTTACTAGACACATTTGCAAAAACTTTTCTAACGCTAAGATTATAAGTTAACTTCGCCAATTTCAGTTGTCAGTGGAGAATATAGTCTCAAAATTAAAATGTACTTAAAACTGTTTACGGTCTGCAGTATCTCAAGAAAACCAGCAAGTAAATCTGAGGTGGTTCTTATGGAGAGTAAGATACTGAAGCAAGTAGATACTGAAACGATCATAAAGAGTTTCATTTTCATAAACCAACTTTTAGAAGCTATATTGTACTCTGTAATTATTCTGATCAAACCTTTCATTTCTATTACTTCATGTACTCTAATTTTATTTTTGTTACTATATAGAACACTTTAGTTCTTTGCATTTTAGGCATAAGGAAGAATATACTAATAAAAATCATTTATTTAACAAAATCATTATTTCTAATTTTTCCATTGTATGGGCCAGCAGTATTCCTGATTATACATATATGTATGATTACTTGTAAAAATAAAAATTAAATAGAAATACATATTTTCAAATGATGTGATGAAGATGAAAATGTAAATTATTGTATTTTATTTGTTTTATCATTGTATATTGTTAGTGGGGTTAGTGAGTTTTCTTTATAATATAAAATGGTTATAAATAGAATTCTATTAACTGTATCATGATTAAATATGCTTCACTAAAATATTGCTTTAACTATTTTTGGAAAAGTGTCCAAAGGACTTTTTAAAGTTTATTCCAGATGCCTCCCTGGTGGCCGAGGCACTGTCAGCCCTACCAACTCTAGAGCCTGAGTTTGAGCCTACACCAGGGAGCTACCCACATGGCACAGTAGACCTCTCCTGTCTCACCCACTGCTCCCCTCAGCAGTGTATTTCAGTGGATCTGCCTATTCTGCTCCCCCACTGTCTCTGGTGAATCCTCTCACCCCCTGCATCTCTGTCCAACATACCAGTCCTTCTACATAAAAAAAAAAAAAAAAAACAAAGAAAGAAAGTTTATTCAACACCAGTTTTTCTAAGGCAGAAAAGCAAGAAATTTATTGTCAAACAAAGAGAAAGACAGGAAAGCTCTCTGAACAGAGAGAAGTCCTGAGTGGGTAGCCTTAAGGCTACCCACATCAGATTTTAAAGGCTTTTGCAGTTGAAAATATTCCCTCCAAAACATGTTAAGTAATAAATTTCAGTATAAATGTCACTTATCAACCATAAGGAAAAAAAAATTCAATTCAAGTACTGGATGAATAGCACGTGAATTTTAACATCTGAGAAAATTTATAGAGATTTCTCTTTCCTTACTAGATAGTCATAGAGACAACCTTGGCAATCACAGTGACTTCATGTTACCATCAGCTATTGAGATAAAATGTGTATATGGGATGTAAGTCCATATCTATATGTTAAAAAATTGTCTTGTTCATTTTGATTGTTATGGTCAATCTCTTCTAGATCTTATGAGCTTTTAATGTATGTAGCAGTTGAGGGTCAACTCAACTATATTCTTGTTATTCACAAATGTTTTCATTGATAATGATGGACTCAATCCACATTTATTTACTAAAGTTTCTAGACACTTGTCCACATTTGAGAGACCATTTAAATCTGGTTACTTTAATCTATACATTTATTTTAGGCACATGTAAATGGCAACACACTGATATTCTCTGAAAAGGAAGACACAGGGTACCATCATAAACCTTCCATGTTTTAGAGCCTCCGTATTCTCTTAGGGTATCTTCTCTACCTGATCCAAGCAAAGGCCAAAGGCTTCATTCTATCTGCAGTTTGGTAAAGTGTAACTTCTATATTTTTAAAAGATAAACAACAGATATTTTAATGTTTTTTTTCTCTTCTACCAGTCAACCACATATGCACCCCCAGGGGCATATGCCTTGTCTCACATCAAACCCAGAAAATTGGAAATTTCCTCAAAGTTGGGATATTCAGCTGTCACAAACATGATGAATCTCCAACTATGATTATGTGTCATGGGTACTATCACTGAATGTCATTGAAAACTACCTCAGCAGATCTTGTGACTTGAAAATTTTTTGAATTTTAGGATGAGATTTGCATTTAAAATTTAATATTATAGGACAGAGAAAAGAGTTTTACAATAAATATAATAGCAAATGTGTTAACACCCTATTTTACTGCAATCAAAAAAACTTAATTATGAAGATGTCACAAAAAATTTAAAAAAACTGGAGAATACAAAATGCTACAAGGCATGAAGAAATGATTCAAGGAGCTACAAATGACTGGGAAACACAAAAGTAATTAGCAAGTAATCAAAGAAACGGAAAATAAAACACCAGTTAAGGTTATTTCATCCTTTTATCAAATTATCCATGGTAAATGATCTGTAAAGATAGCCACCCATTCTTTTTCCACCAGGGCACAGGTTTGTCTTGCCTTTCATTTATGGGTGGTATTTATTTCCTCTTCTTGAGAATCTGGATTTGTCTTGTGAATTGGTTTGAATACTAGAACGGCATAGAAGTGATACTGTGTCTCATATATAAAGGTGCACATTGCTGGTATACATATAAACTGATAAAATTCAATCATATGTAGTTCTATATTTAATTTTTTGAGGTACCTCCATACTGTTTTCCATAGTGGCTGCACCATTTTACAATCCCACCAAGAGTGCAAAAAGGTTCTGATTTCTATATATCCTTGCCAACAATTGTTATTTTCTGTTTTTTCTTTTTCAAATGGTAGTCATCGTAATGGGCCTGAGGTGGTATAGCACTGTGGTTTTTGATTTGCACTTCTCTTATGGTTAGTGATATTTAGTTTTTTTTTTGGGGTTTGTGGGTTATTTTTATACCTTCTTTGGAGAAATGTCTGTTCAAGCCCTTTATCCAAAAAAATTGAAAGCTGGGTCTCATAGAGATATGTGTACACGCATATTGATGGTAGCATTACTCATAAACGCCAAGAGATGCAACATAATTATCCTTCATGGGATGAATGGCTAACCAAGATGTAGTATAAGATATGAGATATTATTCAACCTTAAAAAGAGGGAAATCCAGTCACATGCTACAGTATATCTGGATTTTGAGGATATTATGCTAAGTAAAACAAGTCAGCCATGAAAGGACAAATACTATATGATTCTATTTATATGAGTTATCGAAAAGAGTCAAATTCACATGAATGGAAAGTAGAATAGTGGTTACTGAGGGCAGCAGGGAGGGAGAAATGGGGAGTTGTTTGAAGGGTAGAGTTTCAGTTTTACAAAAAGAAAAATTTCTGGAAATCTGCTGCACAACAATGTGAAATATACTTAACACTACTAATCATACACTTACAAATGGTTAACATAGTACATCCCATGTTGTGTCTTTTAATACAATCAAAACTTAAAAAAATTTACAAAGTTTTCCCGAAAGCAAATGAACAAAATTATTAATACCACATAAGTAAAATTCATAATCTTAATCCAGGATAAATAATATAGAGAGTCATAAGGATGTTCATTACAGTGTTATCTCTAGGAGTGAATTAGTAACTTATTATTGAAATACCCAACCACAAAATTACTCAATGTAACAATAATGGCAAAGCCTATGGAGATTAAAAGGGAGAGGTAAAAGCTGAGGATGCACAGGTACTAAAGGGACCCAGGCCAGCCACTAGATTAGGGAAAACAAAAGCAATCTTGTCCTCACATGGTGGAAGAGATGAGGCTCCCCAGATATGACCAGATGTGGTCCTAATGGCTCAACAACTGAGTGAGCAGGCTACAATTTGCAATCCTGTAAGTGTGTAGCACTGTTACAAACAGGAAATGATACATATGTCATGAAAAAGTCCTTCATTTCCATCACTGAAGCCAAAATAAATACCTCTAATCATCTGTTTGAAAACAGCTAGGTTAACTCAGAGGGAGATTCTGGTCCATGGAATATCATGAGTACTGAGAGTTTACAGAAAATGAGAATTCTTGGTCCCTACTCTAGGCTTCATTAATCAGAATCTTTCAAATGGGGACACTGGAATTACACATTCACCTGCTCTGTATGTGATTACCCTCGTCTTTAGGTGATTTTATGCATGCTAAAGTTTGAAAGGCATTGGTCTGTACCTCTCCCATCTAAGCCATCACCTTCAAATAGATACCTTTTCAAGAATCCACTCACAATGAATGTGTCTGATTTTGTGCTTGCTAGTGTAAAACCTAATAAAAAATCAGAATATGAGCTAGGTATGAAGGGCAGAAGGAAGGAGAATATCAGAAGCAGTGACTGAAATTGCAGCGGTGTACATTATGGAGCCTGAATCTGTAAGACTCTTCATCCACTGGGATAGGACGATTTCTTATAATCACTAGCAACATTTTTTTTGATCAGTTCTGAACTGAACATGTCTGGTTAATAACAGTGTCAACAAAAATTGATGTTCTGAGATTTTGCCACCAATAACCAATTTAAGTTGGTCATAACCAGTTGGTTCTGAGCTATTAACAACCTCAGTGTGGGTATACACACAGCCTGCAGAATGTTTCCAGAGACTTTTGGGTCAAGGTTCCTGTGGCTTTTAAGATCAACTGGACCCTCTCCTTCAATGGTATCATCAAAGACATCTACACATAGACAAGAGAATTTCATCAACTGGAACCTCTGGGGTAATGTTTGTTTTCTTCCCAATGTTTCCAATAATATAACCCCAGATTTCTCAGGTTCAGATTTCATAGAGAAGACATTTAGAACCAAAAAAATATGCTACTTTGCTTATGAATTCCTCAACCCATTTGCATTGGCAATACTACTACCCATCAATAAAACAGACCCAAACCCTCCAAACTCAACAGAAATCAACTCTAAGAATATAAGCCTCAAAGTCGGATCATGAAAGTATCTTGTTTCAGTGAGGGCTGACTGCCAAGGTACTTTTTTTTTTTTTTGCAGGGTTGGGGTTGGGGTGGGAAATGACAGTGGTTACTTACACATGAAGCATTTTTTTGCAGTTTATCCTCAGGTGACTTCTTGCAAGTTGCTGCCTGTGAACTTTTATGAGGTTTTTTTTTAATCAATTCCTTTGGAAAGCCAAATTCCAATTGCTAGAGTTTCTAGAGCTTAAACATGCCAACTTTTATATTTTCCTAGCTCGCTCAGAATCTCATCCAATATAAAACGCAAGGAGCTAATATTTAATGACAGTTTTTTTCCACCTGGGAAATACCAGCTTTCACTTGCTTGAAAAGTTCAAGATGAAGAGGGAACAAAGCCTTCCTCTTGATAGCAGAAATTCATGGAAATGTGACTCCCCTGGTCTAGCCAGCGGTAAAAAGCATCAGCATAGCTCTAGCCTTAGATCCAAATTAAAACCATCAGCTCAGCCTGACGGTGATGTGGACATAACCTTTCACCACATTAAATGTGTGATAACTGTGCATGGGCAGGTAATGTGATCTGACAGTGTTTGTTGCCACCCTGGCATTGTCATGTCGGAATTGTTTTCTCAATGCCGGGGAGTCAATGTCCATCACGAGTTTTTATTCAAAATTAAATTTACTGTGGTGGTAACAATGCATGTAGTGATGGGAGAATCCAAATCAGGAGATGCAAAATGCATCTGCAGTGGACAGATCCTAAGGTGATGCCCATCATTTCTTGTTTCCTGATATCTATTTCTTTGTCTAATCCCTTTTGCCCCTTTGAGAGAATGCAGGACTTCCTTCTAACCAATACAATATGTCAAAAGGGATGGGCTGTCACTCCCTTGATTAAGTTGCCTTATATGGCAAAAGTGATAGACTGTCGCTCCTACGATCATGTTAGGGTTCATGAGATGCCTTTTTAACAAAGATTCGCCTTGCTAAATTGATGAAATAAACAGCCATCTTGAGGAAACCCCAGTGGCAAAAAGCTGTGGGCAACCTATAGGAACTTCCAGCTGGAAGTCTGCAAAGCACAAGAGCCTTCGATCATATAACCAAAAGGAAATGAATTCTGCCAATATCCTGAGTAAGTTTGGAAGCAGATTCCTTTCCCAGATAAAAACGAAGCTTGCTGACACCTTGACTGCAGTGCTGGGAGCCTGAGCAAGGAACCAATACAAGCCATGCCTGGACTTCTGAACCATGGAAAATGAGATAAGAAATGTGTGTTGTTTTCAACTGCTATATGTGGGAAGTTGGATAAAAATTGCTAGAAACCCAATCAGGAAGGGCAAAGCCAAGTACAGAGACGGTTTCCAAGAGTGGCTCTAAGAATGTTCTAGGTGAAGTTCAGCGAAGTGGGGAGTAAGTTTATCAGAAACTCTGAATTTCATTCATCAAACTCAATATTTACTAGCCAATCTCTGATGAATAACTTGGTCATCAAATACTTTAATACAGGAAGGTAATGTGCAGGATTGCAGACACCGATGCCCTCCCACTGGTTAGAACCATGTGAAATGAGAGGCATCAGCCTCTTGAGTTAGGTTACATGTGAGTCAGTTTCCAAAGTCCTGTCAATTCTGGCAGCAAATGTTGATTAAATGATCAGTCTCTGGAACTGCCATCCCAGATGTCTCTATCTGGGCAGGCAGGCAGATTTCTTTAAATATTTGTCACTAGCCTCTAGCATTACCTTTATGCAATCAAAACCATATTCTCACCCAGATAGAGGAGCAGTGTAATTTTATTTATGTTTCAGCAGGAGTACCAGAAAGGGCTTTACTAAATAAAGGGTATATTCGATATGGACACGTAGGAAGGAGAAATGGTCTATTTCCATGTCCCCTTTCTACACGCACAAATTAGGGAAGACAGGTTTTTACTCAATGCAACTTTAAGTCCTCATCAGCTTCAACATCCAGTCCTATTTCTTTTCACTTTCAAAATGATGCCCCTAACCACACTGACACAACCAGAACATTACTGATTTAAAGAAAACCAAAAACCATATACTTGTTCTTCAGGAAATATCAGCATTTCCTGGCAACAAATTCATTCTCCATATAAGTGGCACTAGATAACATCATGGTCAATCTTTAATCTTCTATAAAATGTGAGAACAACATGTTCAACTAGTGTAATTATGCTTTTGCTGGGGCAAAGTGAAGGAGCAGAGGTTTTCAACCAAGGTCCAAAATACTCATGGAGACCTCAGTAAATTTCTTACAATTTTCTTTACCACATATCCCTGAACACTGAATAAACAGATCTCACACAAAAAGGAAGGCCTATGTTTACAGGTATACATAGATTTTTCTGATTATAGTCCTTTAGAATTCATGTTGCTGTTAGTATTAACTATTTTCACAATCAAGGGATATAAATAAAACTGCTGTCCTTTGGGGAAGGCTTTGATAATTCTTTTGCACAATAAGGGATCCACATATCTTAAATAATTAAGAACCATGATTTAGACAATCAAGTGGGCCACAGGTCCCCTTAAATAGCTTTCCTAAGCATCCATTCTGGTATTTTGAAAGGTGGACTTCAGGAGGACTTCAGGTGGACTTCAGGAGGACTTCAATGTTACTTTCTCTGGAGCTTGAATTTAGAAATTCTCATCTTTTGTCTCCAGTGGATCCCTGTGCTATGGAGCCAGGTGCCATTGTTCACAAGTCTAAATGATGTCATTAACTGGGATGGGGGATAGGCTGTTTAGGTAGTGTTAGGGAACAGGGAAGAAGGAGCTATGGCTCTACCTGAAGCTCAGCCCAAGAAACTGTTCAAAAGGGTAACCCCCAAGCTGCACGCATGGAAGAAGACAACTCAGGTCTGGGAGGCAGCCTTTGTTCCACCCTGGTGCTTCCAGAAGTTTTCTCTGGGGTCATAGAGCTTGTGCATTCAGTGAAAACCTAGTTCCCTGAGCCCTTAGGTATGAACAAATGTGAGGATTTCACCAGACTCTTCAGAATAATGATACTTCACATTACTATAGTGCTTCACGCCTTTGCCTCTTCAACCTCGTCACAACCTCATGAAGAGAGAAGGGTAGAATTATTCCATTTGCTCCAGTTCAGATGAGCACCTTGTCTCACATGGGTTGCCTTTCTCAGGCAGCTCAGTAAACATGGGAAGAAGCTTGACTAAAACTTGAGCCCTTCTGAAACCAAGCCAGAAGACAAGTCAAACATGAAACAATGTGGGTGCCTTTTGAGATCACAGAACCTCAAAATCAGAATTTGCATTCACACCATGTACCTTTCAAACAGCACATATGCTCCATGAAATGGATATCTAACATACTTGAAAATTCAGTTCTAAATGGGAAAATAGCATTTAATATAAATAAAATGATGTTTAATACTTTAACTTCATTTTATAAGCAATTATGCACAAGATACTTTATGTAGATTACTCCAAGTCATCATCACCACTGTCCTCTGAGGCATTTTATGTCATTTTTAAGATGAGGAAAGTGGCTCAGAGTGTTTAAGTGATTTGTCTAGGGTGACACAGTTAGGACACTGGCAAAGGGGGATTTGAAACTTGCCTGGTTGCTATTTTCTATTTTCTACTCTTTCTCCCTGATGCCTAAATGTTTCCCTCAAGAGATCCCAAATTTTTCTTGATTATTTGTCCTTTACCCCTCACCACCTAGAACACAGATTTTCAACATCTTAGTCTCAACTTTCAGTTCATTGAAACAATTGAACCATTGAAAAAATACATCAATAGTCCCAATGGCTTGCAAAGGGGCATGGAGGCTAGACCTATTCATCAGGTCCTTCTCTCTCACCCACTAAATACCTCACTGTCACTGACCAGACAGATGTCAGCATATCACACATTATTCTGAGAGCAGAGCGAGAGCCCCTCAGGTCAGCAGATAGTCAAGAAACAGTGTTATGAGAGTTGACATCTTACGGATAATTATTTTAAAAATCTGTTCATTTCTGCAGAGAGCTGGTTCTATCAGGTTGCTCCATAAAACTATGATGAGAACATCATTTAAACAAGATGCTTGCTACCCTTATTTATTTATCTTTTAAAGTACTTTTTTTTGAAGACTGTACTGTAGAGTGTAAGGTAAGAAGAATGTAAGGCAGGTAGGGCTGAAGGTGAAAGAGGTAACCCTGGGATACCTCTAGGATCCCCACTTAGAGTTATGGTGCCCCATTCTTTTCCTGTTTCATGTTGTGTCTGTTAGTATAAAGTTTTTTTGATGCTGGAATGGCAAATGGTAGAGAGTTGATAGTCACTAGAGATGGAGGAGTTTGAGACTGGGGCTAGCAACAATTTCCAAAAATTTTGTACGATCAGTTATACCATGTTCTCCAATAATGTGAGATCCATGCATGCTAGAATGTCAGGGTAGAAAGGGTTGTGTTCATGGTCCTGGGCCTTTAGGGAGCTGACATGGGTTCCTGTCCTGGAGGTGCTTCACGATGGCTTTAGCCAGTTGCTCTAATCTCCAAAAGGCAGGTGACTAACTGACCTAGTTTACCTGAGACAAGGGTTCCTGGGACATGTGAATTTTAAAGCCAGGCAATTTCTGGGCAAACAAGAGCTAGGTGTTCACTGCAGGTAGGTTAGCATTTTTTTTTTTTTTTTTTTTTTGCTGGTGCTGCAAAACTGAATCTCCTAGACAGCTTAAATTTATTGATGCTTAGGCACCATCCTAGGCCACTTAATTTGAATCTTTGGATGTATCTATCTGTATTCACTTATTTTAAATCTCTGAAGGTTATTTTGATATATAACCTTTTGCTATATAGTAATGACTGGGAACACTGATTTAGAATATAATGCCCATGACTTTCTTTCTTCAGTGCACCATATAAAAGGGATAAGCTCATACAAATGCCCCCCACAAGCACAGGAAGTTGAGCGCTGCACTGCGAAGCTGTCCGCAGCCTCTGCAGTGCGGGTTCAATCCTGGCTGGCCGGCGAGAGTCCCACATGGCGCAGCAGACCTCTCCTGTCTCTCCCGCTGCTCCCCACAGCAGTGTATTTCAGTCCTTCTGCCTGTTCTGCTCCCTGCTCTGTCTCTGGTAAATTCTCTCACCCTCCTGTGCATCTGGCCCATACCCCAGTTGTTGTATAAATAAATCTTAAAAAGAAACAAATAAATAAATAAATAAATGCCCCCCACAAGGAAGGTGAGAGTTCCAATGTGGTACTGACAGTGAACAAGGTTGGTTTCCTCAACAATGTAATGGCGGGAGTGAGTCTTCCACGGACTAAGTCAAGCAATTGCTGTGTGGGGGGCAAGGGGAACTGCAAGGACCACAGTAGAGGGAAAGAGACAGAAAGATCCTCTGGTTTCAACTTCTTCCTGAAGTCCAAGAATAAATTCCCTATTTTGCTTATGTTTTTTATCTATTTGCAAATAACAATTCTAATAAATATCCTTACAATAGTTGAAAATCGACTCAAATATCACTTATTTTACCTATTTACTGGGCATCTTGGACACAGGCATTGATGACTAGGGCTTTGATAAGACCAAGCTTTCATCTTCATGGAGTTTATTGTTGAATAAGGAAAGAGCTACTGAGAGACTCTTAAGACTAGCATGCAGGAAACTATAAAGAGCTACAGGTCTCCTTAAGAGTACACACCAGGATCGATTTGTCCAACTAAGTCACTTAGAATAGGGGGTTAGCCTAAATAATCACTTGTCCATTTATGTTGGGAGAAATGGCCTGTGTGTGTGTGATGATTTAGTCTTCTCTTCAGGTCAAGTGCCCTTTTACATCTATGATCAAATAACATTAAAAAACTCCCAGGATGGAAGGATAGACAATCAAATAGTAGAATCTGAGACTCAAAGTGTGACTTTGGGCAAGTCACAGAAGGTTTGCTATTTTGGTCAACCAAGAGCTTTCTGTCCCTGATCTAGAGGAATATCTTTCTCCCAGTGACAAACATTAAGTGACTCAAAACACTGAAACCAGAAACATGTGGAAACATTATCCTCCTCATTAACATCCTTATTGAGGGACTCCCTGGTGGTGCAAGGGGTTAAGACGCAATCTATGAAGTTATCCACAGCCACTGCAGCACGAGTTCAATCCCCAGCCAGGGAGCTACCCACGTGGTGCAGGACACCTCTCCTGGCTCTCCGGCTGCTCCCCTCAGCAGTGTATTTCAGTCAGTCTGCCTGCTCTGTTCCCCACTGTCTCTGGTGAATCCTCTCACCCCTCACACCTCTGGCCTGTACCCCAGTTCTTGTATGCATATATAAATAAATCTTTTTAAAAAATCCTTATTGAGATCTCATATTAAAGAGATATTGGAGAGGATAAGAGGTGGTTATATATTTGTGGGTGTTTAAAAAGATCTGTTTTTAGGGCCTCCCTGGTGGCGCAAGGGGTTAAGACGCAGCACTATGAAGCTATCAGCAGCCATTGCAGCACAAGTTCCATCCCTGACTAGAGAGCTACCCACATGGTGCAGCAGACCTCTCCTGACTCACCTCTGCTCCCCTCAGCAGTGCATTTCACTTGATCTGCCTGTTCTCTTCCCACTCTGTCTCTGGTGAATCCTCTCACCCCCCACACCTCTTGCCTGTACCCCAGCTCTTGTATGCATAAATAAATAAATCTTTTAAAAAAAAGATCTGTTTTTAGAAAGAAGCTAGAGTATTTTCTGTGATTTCCAGGCCTAGCTACCAACTGGCAACACTTTGATGTGTTCTGAGCTGAGGATTCTAATACTGGGACATGGTTTGTCCAGGAGAAATGCACCTGTAATTAGAAAGACTAGGCTCACCTGGTACCCAGACTGATATTTCCAAGTGCCATTATCTTCTAGATCTTATTTTACTTTCATTGAAAATTCTGGGTTCCAATTCAACCCTGTGAGACTACTGGTAGAACAAGAGGCAACAAAAGAGAATAAAAATGCAAAAGCACAAACGGAAGCCGGAGGGGAGCATTCTGTGCAGTAGCTGCTTTGCCTCCAGACTACAAGCTAGTGTGAAACCCTGCACTAGAGAGAATGGAAGATGAGCCAGACTCAGATCACACCAACAAACATGTTATAGCCAGAGGATGTTTCACCCTGGTCAAATATCAGATGAATTAGGGGCCACCGCCAGCAGCTGTGATGAAGGTCAGTGGGATGCCGTCTGACTGCCCAGTGAGGGGTGTTGGCTCCTAAGGGAAGGTCAGCTGCATTTCCAGATTTCCAGTGGTTCAACTGCAGGGTTTGGCTAGAGGCACCCACAGACACACAGGTGCTGGGAAATGTCTCTTCCTTGCAGTGTGCACCGGACAGGCCAACTCCATACTGTCAGATGAACTGTAGCATAGACAGCCTGCATCAGAGGGGAAAGACAGAAAATCTGGGCTGGCGGGCTCTGGGGGGCAGAAGCACAAGCCTATGTATGTTAGGGTACATTTTGAAAACTCCTCCCTTTGAAAGAGAGAACTGTCCTGGCTGAGAGAGAGAGAGAGAGAGAGAGAGAGGGAGAGAGAGAGAGAGAGTGCGCGCACACTAGCCCAACTGTATTTCTGGGAGGGAGTCTATATGTGCTTCAAGGTCATGACAGGGCAACAGGTGGGATTAGGGTTCCTTGAATCTCTTAAACCAGAAATGCTTTACTTCCACTCTTTCACATATCAAACCTCAATGTCAGATGTTGATTATCATTCCATTGCTCTGAACAAATCAACAGTGAAATTTAAGACCACTATCTCAGAGCATCTCATTTCCATGGGCACATGGATCACCTGGAGATTTTACTGGTGCAGATTCTAAGTCGGCAAGACTGTGGAGGGGCTGCAAGTCTGCCTTTCTAACAAGCTCCTAGTGATGCCCAGGTGGCTGGTCTATGGCCACACTAGGTGCTAGATTAGCTTTATGGGTGAACATCTCATAGTACCCACGTCACTCATGGGCTCTCACTACACTGTCCACTCCTGTATTTGTTTTTAAGCTTTGGGTATATGTTACCTTTGTTTCTTTTTGGACAACTTTATTGAGATTTAGTCTACATAGCATACAATTCACTCTTTTAAGTGTACAATTTAGTGGGTTTAGTATATTCACAGAACTGTGCAGTCATCACCACTACCTAATGTTAGAACATTTTCATCACCCCTTTGAAACTTGTGATAGTTAATTTTATATGTCAAATGGATTGGGCTATCGGGCATCCAAATATTGATCAATCATTATTCTGGGTGATTCTGTGAGGATGCTTTTGGATGACATTAACATTTCAATTAGTAGACTAACTGAAGCAGACTGCCTCTCCTAATGTGAGTGAGCTTCGTCTGCTCGGTCTAAGGGCTTAAACTGAAATATCAACTCTTGTGTCCCAACTCCACCAAGCCCCAGACTGAAACTATACCATCAGCTTTCCTGGGGCTTCAGCTTATTGAGTCACACTGTAGCTCCTGGGACTTGTTGGCTTCCATAACCACATGAGACAATTCCTTTTATATATGTATTAACTATGAATCTACTTCTATTTCATTTAATTAAATGAAATAAGTGTGGTCTTTTGTGAATGTCTTCTTTTACTTAGCATGATGTTTTCAAAGGTCATCCATGTTGTAGAATGGTCATATATTACCCACACTTTGTAATCTTTTCCAATCTAGCTGTAGATCTCACCAGTGGTCCAGGAAGAGGGACAGACATGGCCAACTACTATATCTTCATCACCAAAAACAGTGCCTGAGACTTATTAAGTGCTCAATCAATGTATAAAAGATAATGCCTGCTGAACGAAAGTACCAGGGAGCAATTTCAAGGGATATAGACAGGGAGAGGTAACCCAAAGTTTTCTGCATATATTTAGGGAGGTGACTGAGGTTACTTTAACAACTGTAGAGTTGCTATCAAGTTAGGGGTAAGAAGCATGACTAAGCGGCTTTCCAGTGGACACGTAAACTCAGCTGTCAACTAATCCTTTACCTGGGATAGGTTTTCAGAGCAACTGATTTAAACTGCAAAGCTGTTACAAGAAGGTAAAGTTAATTTATGCATTTCAAGTTAATTTATGCATTGATTATGGGAGTCTATTTTAGCTTCAGGAACTGTCATGACAGTCTTAAGAATTGTGGATGAATAACATAAAAATAATTCTGAAGAACAAGCTCATTTTGTTATGAATTTAATTATATTCAGTAACCATCGAGTGAACACCTACTGTATAGACCAGCAGTTAGTAAAGTGGTTGACTCCACTCTGGAGCAAGTGTATCACAGATACTAACATATGAGGGTCCTTCAGCAAAAATTGCATTTTTAATCCATCTACCATCCTACAACCTTTCTTGTGAAACAGAGCTTCCAATCAACATTTCAGTGCTAAATTTTACTCACAATGGAGACAGCCAAAGATCTTTAAACATTTTGGGAAATACTCCTAAATGAAAAAGAAAGGGTAGAGTGTTCCCAGAATAATTATGAGGGTGGTAGAATAAAGTTTCAAAATAACAAATACAACCTGAGAGAGAAGAGAAAACAATATTTAGGTAACTAATAAAAAGCCATAGTTAGCACATAAAAAAGAGATGTTAGCAATTGAAAATATGCTACCAGAAATTTAAAACTGTAATGGAATTAAAAGATAAAGTTAAGGAAATCTCACAGAAACTAAAATAAATCAAGGATGAAAAGGTGAACAAATACATGGAAGATGGAAAAGAAAATATGAGAACATTGGAAGAACAATCCAAGAATGTGACATTCCATTATTAGAAGATAGAGACAGAAAATTGGGAAAATACAGAGGAATTATCAAGAAAAAAAAACCCTGCAAAACCAAAGGAAATAGACAAACATCACATTTATTTTTAGTTAAATTGTTGTCTACAGAGAACAGGATGTATGAGCAAAAATCAGTGCACATGCCTGACATGAAGTTGCTCAACAAACACTGCAAATAATTTTCTGGAAGCCTGTCAACTGTCTTTTAACTTTATTTTTAATGTATTGCCATATTGAAGTTAGCTTTTAGCATTAAAATCTCCTTTGTCAGTCAACCCAGAATCATATATAGCCATTTATATGTTGGTTTAGTGGTTTAATCATTTTCAAAATAAAAACATACTTGAATTAAAATAGAAAAGCCAATGGTGTTTTTAAAACTGGAAAACCGAAGGGCCTCCCCGGTGGCACAGCAGTTGAGCGCTGGGCTGCGAAGCTGCCCGCAGCCTCTGCAGCGCTGGTTCTATCCCTGGCCACCAGCGAGGGGCCCACATGGTGCGCAGACCTCTCCTGCCGCGCCCGCTGCTTTCTTAACCAGTGTACTTCATCAGTCTGCCTGTTCTGCTCCCTGCTCTGGCTCTGGTGAATTCTCTCATGCTCCTGCGCTTTTGACTGTACCCAGTGCTTGTATAAATAAATAAATCTTTAAAAAAAAATGAACAATGATGTAAAAAATAATTAAAAATAATATCTAACACAATCTAGACAAACAAAAAAAAAATGGTAACAAAATTTGGTTCAGTTTTTAAAGTCACAATCTATTACCTCTGACTCTGGAAATGTTGGAAGCTTCCTTTACTTCCTTGTATACTGGCTTCCTCATCTGCAACATGGTGACAGAGTTCTTACTCCTTCTGACTTGGGCCCCTGCATCTGGTGGCTGCAGTGAATGTTGACTCAGACATGGCTACACTGTAATGAAGGCCACAGGAAAAAGAATGACTATAAGTTTTTGAAGATAGCAAAAGTCATCTTTAAAGACTGAAATACAGTGTTCTGTTGGAAATGTCTGGAGATAATAGAGAATACAATTGTTTGCTGACTCATAAACAAAAACTAGAAAATGGAGAATTGAGGTTACTTATGTAAAAGTGTGCAATGGCTCACTTTTTCAATCATTTATTTTCTCAAGAATACTCTAATAATATTTGTGTTCATTAACAAAACAAAAGGAAGTCAGTCATTACATAGTTACTTTTGGAATCACATTTGGAAGGTATGGTGAGTTGAATTGCGTCCTTCGAAAATTCATTATTAAAATTCAAAATACATTGAACTTCTAATCCCCAATACTTCACAATGTGGTTGTATTTAGAGACAAGGTTTTTAAAGATGTTATGAAATTAAAGTGAGATCACTAGAATGGGCCCTAATCCAATGACTAAGGTCCTTACACGAGGAGGGTATCTGGACACAGAAATGTTTAAGGGGAGGATCACAAAGACATAAGGAGAACTTGACCATCGGATCCACCTGGAAAAGAATGAACTTGGGCTCTGTCTTATACCACAAACAAAATTAATTCAAAGTAAATTAAAAACTTAAACACAAAAGACCTAAGACTCTAAAATCCTAGAAATAAATACAGGGAAAAACTTCAGGATATTTGTTTTGACAATGATTTCCTGGCCATGATATCAAAAGCACAAATAATGAAAACAAAACAAAACAAAACAAAAAAAAAAATTAATGATATCAAATTTAAAAAACTATTACACAGAACAGGAAACAATCAAAGTGAAGAATCAATCTATGGAAAGGGGGAAAATAATTGTTATCTATGTGATAAGGGTTAGTTTTCAAAATATATATACAGCTTAATAACAAAAACAATTAACCCAACTAAATAACCAGTGTCAAACTTGAGTAGACATTTTCCCAAAAACAAAAATAGCAGTAAGTTTATGAAAAGATGCTCAACATCATTAATTATTAAGGAAATGCAAATCAAAACCACAATTAGCAATCACGTTACAGCTGTTAGGATGACTTTTATGAAAAAAGCAAAAGATAACAAATGTTATAAAGATGTGCAGAAATTTAAACTCTTCTACACCACTTATGGGACTATAAAATGAGATCACCATGATGGATAATTATATGAAGGTTTCTTTAAAAATTACACATAGAACTACCATATGATCCAACAACCCTGTTTCAGGATATATATCCAAAAGAATTGAAATCAGGATTCCAAAGATATTTTTATTTCCATGTTTAATGCAGCAATATTCAGACCTGTCGGAAACAACCTAAATGTCCACTGATAAATGGATAAAGAAAATGTGGTTGCTACATCCAATGGATTGTCAGTAGGTTCCCAAAAAGTAGGAAGTCCACACACAAAATCATGGATGAATCTGAAGGATACTAGGCCAAGTAAAGTAAGTCAGTCACAGACAGACTTATAGAAACTTAGGAAGTTTTACTTCATAGAAAGAGAGAGTAGAGTAGTGATTGCCAAGGACTCGGGAGACAGAGGAATAGAGAGAGAGTTGCTGTTCAAGAGGGATATACATTTTTCAGTTTTCAGAAACAAATACTTCAGTTATTGATGATGAACAAGTTCATCTAGAGATCTGCTGTGGAACACTGTGCCTATAGTTAATACTACTGTAAATTATGCACTTAAAATTTTGACAAGAAAGTAAAACCCTTGTTGTGTTCTTATCACAATTCAAAAAATTAAGTACATAGATAGGTAGATCAATCGATCAAAGAAAACGGACATCACTAAGGCAAGAAGAGAGAGCTTGGAAAACAGACTCTTCTAACACCTGGCACTCAGACACAAAGCCTGCAGAACTGTGAGAAAGTAACTGTGTGCTGTGAAGCTGACCAGTGCATGGTGTGCTGTGTAGCAGGCCTGGCAAGTTAATACAGAAGGGTCTTCCTGTTGTTAGTCTCTTTTGTTAAGGGAATAATTTTATCAAGCTGAAACTGCATAACCAGAGCAGTGATATCCACCTGTTTTACAGAATTAGGAAAATTGTTCTTTATTGAGAACTTGATTCACACCTTGATATGGAGTTTATGAGCTCAGGATGTGTAATTTCTCATTAGCTGGAGGTGAAGAACACAGAACACATTTACCCAGTTGATAATGTTTTCTATACTTACATGTCCTGGGTAAACACACTCATGGGCTTGGTTGATATTCTTAAATCATCAACTGTGTGTGCCCTATGAATAAATAAGTGACAAGTGGTGAGGCGACAGTGGCACAAGTTAGAAATAGGCTGTCTAGGCCTTGGGGGTAACAGAGGAACAAAGGTGTGAGGTTTTGAGAAGTCAAACCATGGTAGTGACAGTAACCACTCAGTGGCCAAGCGCCTGAGAAATCTTTCACATCAACCAAGTTTAACTCCTTGAAAATTTGTAAAGTTGAAACAAATTGTAAATCATGGGCCAGAGAAGACTGTAAAAGGGATCCTCAATCTAACGCACTTTTGAATACCTGGGTATCTTGTTAAAAATGCATGTTCTGATTCAGGCAGGTCTGGGGTCTGTGTTTCCAACAAGCTCCCAGGTAATGCCAAAGTTGCTGGTTTGGTGACAATACTTTGAATAGGACTTGCCACCCCCAGAGAACAAGAGAGGAAAGAAAGTTGACCATAGAAGCATTTAAAGAAAATTCACAGCCACCCAGCTTCCATTTGAAATGAAAGAAATACAAGTTAAAACCACCAACTGGTATGTTCTGCTTAGCCATTGACAAAGTCTTTAAGATTTGATGATATATGGGAGGAGAGAGCATAGGGTTATCTTATGTATTGAGGGTTGAAATACTAATAAAAATAACTTTAACTTTGGCCCCCATCTATTAAATTGAAAAGCACACAGATTTGGGCCAAGTATTTCCACTTCTGCACAAGTATCCTTGGATGTACTCACATTTGTGCAAAAACATAATTATAATTTTTTGTAAAAGGGGTATCATTGTGAGTAGAATCATATGCTGAACATGTCCAAAATATCTCTGGAAATCTACCACAAAGGAAACACTAAAGTAACCTATGACAACGCAGTGTCCAGGGTTGGGAGATTTACTTCTCACTTTTGTAGTTACTGGATGATTCTTTTTTCCTCCCACATTTATGAATTAAGGGTTTAAGGTTTAGTTTAAAACTAGTGGGGTGGGAGAGATAATTTGGAAGACTCTCTGAAGGTCCCATGGTGGGATATCCATCATAGTCTTTTCATAACACTGTCTATTAGCTTCTGGCATTCCTCGCTGCTATGCCCATCTTTTAGCTCCTCAGGTCACCCAGAAGTTTGTGCTTCTGGGGTACTTTTGTGTTTCCAGAGAAAGAGATTCAATTAGGTCCTTTTAAGACAAGGGGAGATTTATTGTACACAAATGTGGAGTGAAACTACAACTGGAACATCTTCAAGTCCTAGAGTTATCCAAGAAAGCATCCTCACTGTGTTTGTGAACGTCTGTGCTTCTGTCTCTCATTCTGTTAGTACATTCTCTCCTCCCCACGTGCAAGCATCCTCACCCTGAACTCTGTATAATGGTTCTTGAGCTCTGCCATTTACAATTATGTGCTACTCAGAATTCTTAGTTTCTGATTCTAATTTTGAAATCTTCTAGTGTTGCTTAGTCCTGCTTCTGAGAGATGGACTATGACAGAACCAACTTGACTGTGTTAAGACTCACTGGCTGTCTTCATGAGGGGTTGCTCTCCCTTTCTCTTGCATGGAGGGGTGCACAAGGCAGCATGCTTCCTTCATGTGCTCCAGGGCCTACCACTTCATGTGGAAAGGGTCTTAAATGGAGTAGACACCATGGCTGGCATTTCTAATCACGATCCTTTCTCTAAACCCACTTCTTATTTTTGGAGATCCAAGCTTAATGCCTAAGGATAGGCAAGATTTGCTTACTAGCAATCTTTCAGTCTTCTGTGGTCTGTCACTTCTTATCTTTCTATTCATGAAACTGACCATTTGCCCCCAAATTGCTCTATCAACAGCCCTCCTGGTCTGCCCCTGTGTCTGCCTAGTCTGTTATTGGAAGCATTCAAGAATTAAATAACCATTCTGAGGGCCTGTCTTTCAAAAACCTCAGGGTCTTTGGCCATCTTAGGTGGGTTTGCTGGGATGGGCTTCATCTTCAGAGCCCATTCCATTCAGAGACCACAGATAGAATGAGAAGGGTATCATTTTTCCTTTACTAAGAGATTTACAAATACAGACAGATCACACCCCAGGGGCTGAGAAACAGCACTCCTGTGAATTCCTGAGAGAAAAACAAATTGTTGGGTTTTTTTTTTTTTTTCAGCTGCGGTTCTTTATAACTGACTAGCTTAGCAAAGTACAGACACTAAGGAAATAGAATTTTACAGCTAGATGTTTTTTAGTATTGCATTATTTCAATACTCCCCTGTAAATAATTTACAGGGTTATTCCCCCACCTCCTCCTCTAATACTTCATTTAGGATATATATATATTCCTTAGTCCAAAGTGACCGTAAACCTTAAACTTTTGGCATAATTCTTTCCGATTTATCACCCCTGACCTGATTCTCTGCATATAATAGGAATGGAGGTCCAACAATTGGCAGAATTCAGTGCTCAGAGCAACATCTTTAGCTTCCCCATTATCTATAAAAAAAAATAAACAAAAACAAAACAAGCTTGGAGAAAAGAAATGTTTGATCTCTATCCTAATGCTGTTGGCATCTCTGCCATCATGCCCACAGCACCTGTCCAATGCTCTCAAAAAATTAGGGATTCTCAATGGATGAAGTTTTGGCTCCTTCCAGGACTACCTGAGGGAGGCTCTTGCCTGAGTGATCTGTGTTCCTGCTAATCACATTTCTTCTGGCCCTAATGTTACCCACCCTTCCTCCTTTCCTTGGTGCTTTTGAAAATTACCTTTCAAATAAAATATTGGTGTTTAGGTAGGTGGTAGCACAAGATGCAGCATAGGATCCAATTAGTTTTTAACCAAAGGTAGGAGAGGGTTCAGCTGAGGTTTGAAATATCAGAGGCAAGTTGTATCCTTGTGCCTCCTGGCAGGAAAAGGGGATTTCAGAATAGGGTGCTAACAGTCAGTTGGACTAAATGCCAGAAAACCAAACAAACAAACAAATAAACAAAAAACAAAACAGAGGAGATGGCTTCTTGCAATGAAGAATATTTTTGGGGAAAAGTCTATACTCAAAGAAAAAGGCAAATATACCATACTTTTTCTAACTTTTAATATCTTTGAGAACCATTTCTTAGCCAAAATACTGACTGCAAAGAGAAATACTGGCTTAGAATAACGTCACCTCTCCTTTCTGTCCAACATTCTAAACATGGAGAAATCTAGATGCGAGTGTTCTTTTTTGTCAGCGCACAAAAATGTCATGTCTGAAACCACTGTCCAAAATAATGCCCAAGAGCTCTAGAGTTAAACAAACAGTAATGACTGAAGATTTTAATGAAGCCTGAGCAAAACAGAATTTAGTCTATATATCTGAGAATTGGTATATTGCTAGATTTTTCCAAATGTCTAAGAAGGAGTCAGATTTTAAAAATCATAGCAATAGCATTTAAAAATTTCATTAGTCCTTTCCTGTTCTCTCTCTCCAGCCATTAATCTTTATCTATTTTTTAGCACTACTGCTGTCATTCTTGTTTTTAATGTTTCCTGATGCTGGTAGCTAGTTGCCTTTTTCTCTTAATTTCCCTGAAGAGAGATATAGATCAATGGAAAGATATAAAGACATCAAAACAAAAGCCAGAAAACCATGTTGGATTTGGAAAGAGAGTATCAACTGGAACAAAGGAGGTGCTGGGAACACAGTGGGGTCTTCCAAAGGAAAATCAATAATGATGACAGAGTCTGATCTGGCTGGGATTTTGTTAATGAACTATTCCCCTTCCCACAGCCTTCGGAAGAAGATAAATTGGAAGCAATAGTTCACAGAATCTACTCCATACTAACTGTTTCACCTCATTTAACATTTGAAAGGAAGGGACCGGCATTTACATGGAGGGGAAACTTCTGGAGCCCCACCGCATTGGACTTTCAGAGTGCTTGGATCTAATGAACTCTTTAAAACTTAAGTTTCACGGAATTTGGCCTACTATTCTCATTTCATTTAAGTTGCAGATTCAAGGACACACAAAGAAAGAGTTCCAAGGTGCTGTCTGGGTGGGTGTAATGCCCATGTTTTATGCTAAAGGTATCACTAATTTAATCCATTTGGGTGGGCGGTGGTAGTCGAGAAATAAGCATTAGTGGTTGGAGAGAAGCAGAATGAAAGACCGTATACTTAGCCTTGGTTTAGGAAGACTGGATTTAAGAGTCATCTTGCTAGTTAAGTGCTTTCATTTAACGTGAAATCATTTAACAACTGGAGTGTACCCTAAAATATTTTAAAATTTATTTCTAGTTTCTTTATTCCAGAACACACCTATCCCTGAGCCCCAAGGCATGCATGGAACGAAGCTGCAGATTTATTGTATGAGAAGAAAATGGTTAGAGATAGTTAACTTACTTTTGACTCACAACTTTGCATGCCAGCAAATGGCACTGAACATTTAACATGAGATTCCATGATGACAATGATGTTTCTCCTTTCATAGAGTTTAGTCTGTTTGTTAGTTTCGGGATAGCTTTTAAAAATCTCTTTTCTTTTTTCCATCTCCTACACACAGCTACTACCACAATTGTTTTTTCTCACCAAATATGCCCTCAAGTGAACCCCACACACAAGTGTGAAAATGACTTGGTCTGAACAGCCACTTACACAGCAGGTGAATTCCATCATGGCTGGATGGGAGATTTTGTACCTGATTTCTTCTTGAGTGTTTTATTAATAAGGACACCAACTCTTTTCCTTTTCAGTATTTTCTCTTTCTTGGGTTTCCAGAAGTAGTTGTCACTAACAAGAAGCTAAAGGAAAATATAGTGTCAATGTAGGCTTTTAGGATTTAGGTTTTTCCCTAAATTTGTATTATCTTTAATAGTAAGTATCTTGTAATATGGGAGGAAAGTTGTGAATATAGCCCTCCGAAAGGGTTAAAATCTATTCATTTGATGAACTTTTTTTTTTTAAAGATTTATTTATTTATACAAGAACAGGGGTACAGGCCAGATGTGCAGGAGGGTGAGAGGATTCACCAGAGACAGAGCGGGGAACAGAACAGGCAGACTGACGAAACACACTGCTGCGGGGAGCAGCAGGTACGGCAGGAGAGGTCTGCCTCACCATGTGGGATTCTTGCCGGCTAGCAGGGATTGAACCCGCACTATAGAGGCTGCGGACTGCTTCACAGTGTGGCGCTCAACTGCCTGCACCACCAGGGTGGACCTCATTTGATGAACTTTCATTGACTGTTTACTGTGTGCATGTTACTGCAATAGGCACTAAGGAGGAATAGGAGAAAATACAAACACAGCAGTGCAGAACCTTCTAGTTTTCTAGTCTATATTCCTTTACTAAGTTTTGTTATACCCCAATCAGCATAACCATTAGCAAATTATGCCAATTTTACCTTCAGACAGATACAAAATCTGATACCTAGGCCGTTACATCCTGCCTAGATTATTGTAACAACGTCCTGGGGCTTTTACAGTCTTCTTTAAAAAAGATCCAGAATGATCTTTTTAAATCAAGTTGGTAATGATACTATTCCTAAATTTCACCAGTGATTTCCCAACTGACTCAGTGGAGGTGGATTTGGCAAGGGTTCAAACTTATGTCTTTCCTACTCTGGAATCAAAATTCTTCAACCACATATTGAATGTAAATTTTTCATTCTAGTAATAGGCCTAGGAATAGGAAATATACTCTCTAATTCATCCATTTAATCATTCGTCCACTCATTTCTTTTTTTTTTTTTTTTTTTTTTAAAGATTTATTTATTTATTTATTTATGCAAGCACTGGGTACAGTCAGAAGCGCCAGAGGGTGAGAGAATTCACCAGAGCCAGAGCTGGGAGCAGAGCAGGCAGAAGGACCGAAGTACACTGCTGAGGGGAGCAGCGGGCGGCAGGAGAGGTCTGCGCGCCATGTGGGACTCCTCCGGTGGCCGGGAAGCAGCCGGGGATGGAACCGGCGCCACAGAGGCTGCGGGCAGCTTCGCAACCCAGCGCTCAACCGCTGCGCCACCGGGGAGGCCCAGTCCACTCATTTCTTAATGTCATTCAACAAGATGTTCAATGTTTACCATGAGACCTTATCAAGTGTCAGACAGTATGTACTAGGTATGCTAAATAGAAAGCCAAGAGTGAAGTGGTTATAAAGGATAAACTATCAAAGATGAATGTAAATGTCTCCTTATGTATTCAGGAGAGATTTTCTACTCAGGTCTTCAGGTATGTTTACCTCTGCCAATACGATATTTTGAGCAAATTGTGACCCTCTCCTCCTTGCCAACTCTCTCCAGAACCCCAAATCCCATGATGCAACAACACTCCACCATGCTTAAGAAACTTTTAACCTGGATGCCAGTTTAGATTAGTACCACCAATAAAATCGTGCAATTCCTTGACAAAGAAGGCAACATAAGAAGTAAACAAACTCAAGCCCTATATGCCAGCTGCCATGTTAGGCAAATAGATACTCTGGTGTGGAATTTTCAAGAAGTACTTACATAATTTTCTTAGCAATTAGAAAGTTAAACTTCAGTACCACCACCCTGTCCCACCCAATGCTTTTTGTTTTCTCACCAAACAATCCTTAAGTATTAAAGATTTACAAATGTCTCAGCATTTATTTTCTTGCAATGTAGAAATAGAATTAAATTATCTGTAGACCTGCAAAGAGAGTCTCAATTATATATTCTTCTTTTACTTGAAACCATGTTTCTTTTCTTTGAATACCTTTTTGGTTGGGTTAAAGGAGGCTAGAGTTGAAAATGTTCTTACACTTAAAAATTAGTTGTTGCCGGGAGGGTTTTTCCCAGTTTGAAAAATAATGCAGTGTGCCTCCAAAGAAACAAATGCGTCACAAGAATTGGAAGCCAAGAGGCAAAAACAAGAAACAAAAATTCAACCCTAACATCTGCTTAGGTATATGTCAATACTGGGTGGAAAAAAATTAAGCCTACATTTGTTAATGGCTGTCTAGACCCACACAACATGATATGTGCTTTGCTATCTCCAACTGGAAAGCAGAACCAGGAAGAAAACAATATTGAACTTATACCCAATGGTTCTTTAAAAATTCAGAAATTCAGTGCTGAGTACCAAAATCTGCTTTCAATGTGATTGAATTACTACAGATAATCAGGTGATGATGTACACTATTTTCCAGTTTATTTTTTATTGTATCATTTTTATTAAGGTAATGCTGGTTTACAACACTATATGAGTTAGCGGTTCATACCCTTTCAGACGTATGTCATCTCACCACACCCACCACCAAAACACCAAGAGTCTTAACATCTTAAGTCCTTAGCATGCTACAAAGTGAGGAAAAGAGGCACAGAAAGGCTCACGAATCTGGCTTACAGCTAACATCTAGGTGATGGTAGAACTGTGGCCAGAACTTAGTTTCATGACTGAAAAACATACTTTCTTTCCTCTACATCACACAGCTTTTTACACTAAGAACTGTGGGAGGGTAAGGAATGATGCTTGAAAGCTGAGTTTCTCTCTAGTTCTGAATACACCTGACGACTACTGGACAAACCATATTCCGACACCACAGAAAATACCTGCTGAACAAAGAAAGATGTGACACGTGCAAAGAGATGCAAAGTCAGGACAAGGTAATGGAAACTTCTGAATATTAAATGAGATAATACATAAAAGCACTTAACATGGCACCTTCATGGAGCTTAATAAATGCAGAGTAACTGGAACACATAGGCACACAATTAATACTTGTTGAATCAATGAATATTTATCTTTTTATTAAAGACTGCTAGAATATCCTAGCTGTGTCTGAAAATAAAGGAAACTATCTCCCAGCACAAGACCGTATCTATAAGGGAGAATGTGTCCCACTGTAAACTCAACACTCTCGCTTCCGTAGCCCAGCTTCTCAATTTTTATTATGGAAAAGGCAACGGGACTCCTGCTTGGTATTGTGGCAGGGACACTAGTGACCTTGTCTGTGAGTTGCCTATGCCTCCAAACTACAGCATAGCAACCACAAATTATTGTGACAATAACTCACTGATAGAGTAGAGAAGATGATGACAATGCACAAGAACGCGGGCAAAGAACAAAAAAGGGTAAACTCTTTAAGGGGATATTTTCACAGAAAAATAATATAGGTGTAAAATTCTCTTACTTCCTTATAAGAACTAAAGGCACTGAGTCATATTAGAAACAAGTACTAGCAATATGATCGCCATCTCTTTTTAAGTGACTAAGACACTACAGAGAGACAATTCTAGTTCCTTTACAGTGGCCCTGTCTTGCAGCATATGGGGAAGTGAACGCAGTTTCAGAATCCTGCAGCGATGAGTCTGAAAACTGGTTCCTGACCTACTAGACTTTGCACAACATAGCTACAGTAAGTGCAGGGGGCAGGATGGTCACAGAGCAGGTTTTCTATGATCTGAGCAGAACGGGTAAAGGAGAGTCCTGGCGCCCTGGGGTGGGTTTTCTCAGGCTTTTACTGAGCTTTACATGTAGTGTGACAAACAGATACACAGAAGGCAGGGGGTGAGGGTGGGGGTGGGGATTGGGGGCAGGAGGCCAGCAGGCCTCCAAGCCCCCAGCAAGTCTTCACCCTGGGCTTCTCTGGCCTTCTTTCTCCCCTTCTCTCTCCTGCCTCTCTCCTGCTTCTTCTTCTCTTGGTGACTATCTCAATATTCCTCCCCTGGCCCACAGAAGTAAACAACACAACAATGCAACAACTGCAGGTGCCCCATCAGTCAGGGCAATCCTAATGGTGGGAGGGCAGAAAAGCCTGAAAACCATTTGTCCTACAGCAAGCCTACCCTACCTGTAATTGCCCTACCTGTAAAATAGGAATAATATTAAGACCCTAGATGGTTTGTGAGCATATAAACGGGAAATGCTTTTGCAGGGCCTACCTTGTTATACAGGAATCCTCTGATTTTCCAAAGTTTGTTTTATGTCTCTTCACTTTCATGGAAGATCGACATTAGTACCTGCTGAAGAAGACTTTTGCTTTTACAACAAAAAGAGAAAGTGACGACCAGCTTGGAAGTGTTCGCTTCCCAGAAGGCCCTGCGCGGCCGTGCGCATGCGGAGTAGAGAGCGTGGCCGGTTTGCTGCTTCCGGGGTCTGTGCTTAGCCTCTCGGCCTGAAGCCCCCAGGGCCTCCAACGGTGGTAGCATCTGTGCTTTATCTCGATTTGTGTTGTGCATCCACTAGTAAGATTTGTCCCAGGGTGTCAGGAAAGTCTAAGCGAGTTCACAAGGGCGTTAGGCTTCGCGTAAAGTCGGATGTGATAGAAAAGGAAGGCTGTGACCAACTGCCCGCTTGGGTGAGATTTCCCCTAGGGTCAGCAGCGCCGCATTGACAGCAGAAAGAGCAGGTAAGTTTTGGGCAGGTGTGCAGGATACTTTGAGATCCTACATAGAATTGTAGGGTAGGAAATGCGTGAGGGTAAGCTGTCGAGTGCACTGTCGTATTTCAAGCCCTTTAGACAGGGAACCTCCATCTTTGACACGGAGGCCGGGGCGGGGGGGGTCCTATGTGGTGCAGACATTAGTGACCCGCCTGCCCTGGTGGAGTCAGACCCCATAGGATGTTAGCAAATGACTTCTCCCTCTCTCTCTCTCCAACACCCCAGCCTCCCACCCATCACCACGTCATCACTATCGCCTCTCAACTTTCCTGTGTGCTCTGCTGTCTTCCCAATTCTGGTAAGTGAAGCTACGCCCTACAGTCAGTCCTCTCAATATTGTTAACAGGTGTTTGGAAACTGTGACATTATGCAAAATGACCTGTAATGAAAACAGTTTTACCATAGGCTAAATGATAGAAAGAAGCGTTAAGTTCCTAAGGCATACTTGTGGTCACAAAAACATCCCCAAGCTTCTAAAATCAAGACCCAAAGCACTTCTAGTATTATATAGTAAATTTGCATTCATTCATTCATTCATTCATTCATGCATTCATTTTCCAGCCCACTTACTCCAATTCAGGGTCACAGGTGGCACAGGCTTGTCTTGGCAGCCCCGGGTGCAAGATGGGGCGACTCTGGACAAGATGCTCTTCTGTTGCAAGGTATTGACTTACTCTCTGGCTCTTACACACACACACACACACACACACACACACACACGCACACGCACCCCCCCCCCCTTTAAGATATGTCAGTGAACTTCAGGTGCATGCACATTTTTGGAATTGGGAGGAAACCAGATACCCACAGAAAACACAGACAGACATGGGAGAAAATGCATACTGCACACAGGGTGGCCCCAAATGGGATTGATATTTTTTCCCTTGTCAGTGTCATAACAGAATGACCTTGAACAAGAGAGTATATGAGGACCTAACATACATATTTCTATTTTATGCAGGTCGTGTATTTATCACATTACTTCTCCGTGCTGTAGTTTAGTGTGACTTTAAGTTTTGTGTGTTGTTTGGTAGGTTATTCTTTGGGACTGGGAACACTCAAACATTTTCCATATAAATTAATAGTAATTGCTTTTTCATTTTACACCATTTTATAGATAGTTTATGAAAAGTTTTTTAAGAACACACTACTGTTAGATGGTGGGGGAAATCTGTATTTGGTTTAGAATGGCTGCTTCAGCATCATAACATCTTAAACCAGATACACATACACCCCCCAACAAAATCCTACTGCAGCTTGACTTCCACAGATGGAGACGTGCTCTCTTTAGGACAAACCTACCCAATCCTTTCTCTTTTCTTTATATTTTCATAGCCAACAATTTGATATCTGTGGTTGCCCGGTGGGCAGGACCTAGATACATAGTGGGAATTAACTAAACTCTAGTTACCCCACAGCAATGCATTGCCAGAAAATACTTAGCATTAACAAGCAAGGTAGATCATTAACTAAAAGATATTGGCAAGTTGGCATGCTGGTAGATAGCTAGCTATGATGCGATGCTCACTTGAGTGAAACAGTAGTAGAGAATGGTTAATAGTGATAAATGAGAGTTTTGATGTTTGATCCAAAGTCTGCTAGACCAACCACATTATTTGTAGCAAACAGAGCTAAGAGGCAAAAATAAGTAAATGGCCCCCTCTTCGTTTCTGCCTCATTGTCTTAACCCCTCACAACCTTCTGCTTTCCATTTCTGTAATTCTGTTATTCCAAAATATTGTGTAAATGGAAAGAGACAGTATGTAAGCTATAGGGTTTATTTTTTCCCACTCAGCACAATTCTCTGGATTTTCATCCTGGCTGGTGTACACATTTGTTAATGAGTAGTATTCCATAGTATAGATGTATCACTGTTTAGCCATTCACTGGTGGAAAACCATCTGCGTTGTTTCCACTTTGGAGCTATTATTATGAGTGAAGTTGCTATAAATATACTTGCATAGATGTTTATGGAAACACAGGTCTTTATTTCTCAGCATAAATGTACAGGTATGAAATTGCTGAGTTACTGGTTAAGTTTTTTTTAAGAAACCACCCAATGATTTCCCAGTGTGGCTGAACAATTTTACATCCCCATCAGCAACCTATGAGTCATCAAGTTTCTCTCTATTCTCCCAGCCTTTGGCATTGTCATTCTATTTTATTTTAACCATTCTGGTAGGTGTATAGTGATATCTCATGGTGGTTTTAATTTGCATTTCCCTCGTGGCTAATAATGTTGAACATCTTTTCATGTGCTTATTTGCCATCTGTGTATCTTCTTTGGTGAAATTTCTCTTTGTGTCTTTTCCCTATGTTCTAATTGGATTGTTTGCTTTATTTACTGTTGAGTTTTGAGGGCGTTTATTTATATATTCAAGGTACCAGATACATGGTTTGCAAAGGTAGTTTACTGAACTGTAGCTTGTATTTTCCTTCTCTTAATGGTATCTTTTGCTGAGCAAAAGTTTTTAATTTTGCTGAGGTTAAGTTTATAGTTTTTTTTCCCCTTTTGATCATGCTTTTGGTGTCAGGTCAAAGAACTCTGCCTAGTCCCTAATCCTAAAAATTTTCTTCTTTTGATAGTTTTACATTTAAGCCCATCTTAAGCTTTGAGTCAATATTTTATGAGGTGTGAAGTTTAGATAAAGTTTCTTTTTTTTTTTTTTTTTAAACCTACGGATCTCCCATTGCTTTAGCACCAGTTGCTGAAAAGGCTAACCTGCCTCTACTAACTTTCCTGGTGCCTTTGCAAAAACTCAGTTTGGCATATCTCTGTGTTCTGTTCTGTTTGTGGGTAATCTGTTCTGTTCCATTGATCTCTGGGTCTATCCCTCTGCCATTACGATGCAGTCTTGTTTACTCATTCACCTTTAATATTAGACAGAATGATTTCTCCCCACTGTATTTCTCTATCAAGATTTAAGGCTATTCTACAGTGTGAGTTTTTCTATATAAATTTTAGAGTAAGTTTGTTTAGGCTTACAAGAAATCTTGTTGGTATTTTAATAGGAGTTATGTTAAATTTGTGTCTGTTTGGGGAGAATGGACATCATAGTATGTTGAGTCTCCCAATCCATAGATAGGGTATACTCTCCATTTGTGTAGGTTTTTTAAAATTTGTGTAGGTTTTTTAAAAGTTTAAAATTAAGAATTTTGTAATTTCCAACATACATATCTAATACATATTTTGTTAAGTTCTTATTTAAGTATTTCATTTCATTAGAAGAGGTTATAAATAGTATATTGTGTTTTTAATTTTGCTTTCCACATGTTTGTTGTTAGTATGTAAAAATGGCATTGATTTTTGTGTTTATCTTACAAAGCAATCTTTTAAGATGCAATTTTATTTAACAATTATTGGTTAGTATCCTATTCTGTGTAAAGCACATCACAGCATGGGGACTGTTACTACCTACGTTTTGATTGTGTTCATATACTTCGTCTACCTCTAGCAGAGGTAGCAATGATGGGAAGTTTTGTAAAGGGACCGGCAGACATTGTGCAAAATGATTCTGAAGAGTACATCAGGATGGAAATCTATTGGGCCCCGGACTTGGGATACCTGGATTCTATTTGCCCTTCAAATTTTTTCTGTGACACAGGTAAGCCTGCAGATGACTTCCTCATGCCAAATGATTCATCTCATTTAAATCCTTTTTCCATTAGAGTCCAATGAGATCTTTTTGAGACATAGCAGTACTACACCACTATAAAGTTAGAAAATGTTTTCTCCTGCAGTGATTTAAATAATTTAGAGCATTTCCCAGTTGGAAAATGTGTTTAAGTTTTAGCATTAAGGTGAGATGTGTTTGATCAAGGTAGTCTGTCTACAGCAGTCATGTTTCTGGGGAACAGGAGTTAATTACATCACACCATGTATGAGTAAGTGCCCCTTCCATCCAGGCCAACTGGGCATTATTACAAGTGAGTAATTGCACTGCCTTTCATCACTTGCCTAAATCATTAGAACACAAGATTATTAAACCAAGACCCTACCAATTTAGCTGCTCAAGGATGGAGTCTATTAGACCATCTGCTACCTTATCAACACCAGGCACAGCAAGTCCGGGCAACTTTATACCCAACGTGTAACATCTTTCTGCTTCCAACTGATCCATATACTATTTTTTAAGTGATTGTTATTTAATTGCTAGAGCTAACAAGCAATCCAACAACTGCTTCAGGGCTGTTTAGTAAAATTTGCCAAAAGTGGACGCTTGGTTGAGAAAGAGCCATGCACAGGGTAAGGTTATTTCAAATCATATTGTACAGGATACATTCTGGAAAGACTATTTCAGGAAGGCACCGATGTTAAAGACAGAGAATTGTGACCTCATCCACCTCTTTGCTAAAGTCCTCTCACTCTGTGGAGGCTCAGTTATTTTAAAAAGGTGACTAGCAAAAAAGAAATGTAGAATATAGAAAATATTTGTATTTGTTTATACTTTTTTGTCTCTGAATCCTTTCTCTCTCTTACATCTGATATCTTTGTGAAGACAGAAATCATTTCTGTATTGCTCACTCTCAGATCCAGTACCTGGTAGGTGTTCAGCAGATATTTCATAAATAATCAGATGTTTAGCTTAAATGAATATATAGTTACAGTTAGGGAGGCTGTGTACACATTTAGGAACAGTTAGGGAGGCTGTGTACACAGAACTGTATAAAAGGGAGAAGAAAGGCTTGTAGGAAACTCCAACCAGTTTAGTCACTTCCATCTCAAACTTCTGAGAAATAGAAAGACTGGAGAAATGATTTGGAAGTCTTAGAGTGCTGACTCACTGGGGAAGCACTGTAACAGAAACAACAATGCCTGGGGTGAAAATGGGCGGAGGATTTGTCATCCTCTCCCAAATCCTACTCTCCTGTTCTTCAGTGATGCAGCTCTTCCATGAACCCAAACCTCGGGAGTAATGAGGCCCTTAACCACGCCTTTCACCCAAGTGTGTGACAACTTTATAAACTCTTCAAAAGCAAGGCCATGGTTGTATTTGTGTGTCTTGAATGTACCAGGCTAAGTATGCAGCACACATTGACCACTGTAGAATGACTAATAGAAGGACCCTTTTCTTATCATCTCAGCCAGTTGAGGGGTGAAGAGCCTGTGTTTCTAGATCATTTTTCAAATGATTTCTGAGAGTTCAAAGAGATAAATCACTAGACTTTTCAAAGATTCCCCCTTAGCTCCTCTCCAAAGAATTAACGGCTAGCAGAGTCACTTCTATAAATGGATTCTCTGCTCCCTACCCCTGAACATTACCTTACTCAGATTTGCTCGGAATGTAATTGGTTTGAAAAAAGTGATGGTATCATAAAAAGTGAATTCTTTGGAGTCTAGCTAGCCCCAAATCCCTGTTCAATTCTTATAATCCTGTGACCAAAGTCAAATTATTTAATCTCTATATGTTTTGGTTTCCTTTTCTATAAAATGGTGGTGATGAGGGTATTGTGAGAATTAAGTATGTATGAAAGTGTATAAGACCATGTCTGGCACTTTAGTGAGTACTAATAAGTAGAGGTCATTATCAGTTCTGATTGACCTTGCTGATCCTTGATTTCCTCCTCTGAAAAGGAGGATAACATAGTAATATTCATGTCACAGGGATATGGTGGGTTTTGAATCTGCATGTCTGCTGGGAGAGGGATTGCATAGGGGACTCATGGTGTGCAGAGGTTACTGTCTTGAGGATATGTTTTGCTCCATAATAATTAACTTAAAGCATTGTTTTCTACACTAAAGAAAAGCAGAGCTATAGGAAGCAAAATATGGGTGAATACTTATAAAAAATTGAGGGACTTCAGAAAAAAATTCTGGTTTACCCCAGGATGCTTCGTGGTACTCTTTAGAACCCTGGAGAGTGATGTTTACTCCACTCTGCTGATAGGGGTAGCTGGAGGAACAGTCTGAAAAGCACTATGAGGAATGACTGGCAAGCCATAAACCACAAAAAACTCTTAGTTGAAATGATGCATTTGGTGTCTGCTGAGCTTCCTCAGTATGACCAAGAGCCTGACCTCAGAAATACATAGACTAACGCAAGTATAAATTTGTTCTGCTCTCCTCTTTGCAAAAGCCTGACTCCACTGCTGCTTATCTCTCCTCCCAACCTCTCTGTCCACAAAAGACAATCTACTTCCCCAGGGACTGAAAAATTCTTCAAGCTTTGGTTAGCATCACAGATTTAATTCCTTAAAGTAAAATTAAAGAAAATTTCAGCCATTCTCTGGAGGTTTTCAGATGGATCCCATTCACTGTTTTTCCCCATAGAAAAAGTGACATCTCAGGCTGAACACAAAGTTCCCATGTTCTTAGAGCTCAAAATTGCATGTTTTATATTGCTGATAAACTTTTTTTATAGTTAATTTTATAGTTAATCTGATGGTTAACTTCATTCACAAAAATATACATGTCCTATGTATATTTAAAAGTTGCATGATCTTGGAAATTTTATATCTCCCTTGTCATCATTATAACAATCAATACAAATTCCTCCTGACAACCGGTGGGTGAACCTGTAGAAAGCCAAAAGGTGCCAAATAGTCTCTAGGTATAATTGGGTTGTTGGGTCTGTGCGTTAGAAGTCAGACATAGGCAGTCAAGGTTTAGTGGATTTATTTATTCATCCAGCAAACATCCTCTGAGGGTCTGTAATGAGCAAGAAACTGGGCAGGACATTGGATAGATGGAGGGATGAATGGAGGGATTTTGGTATCATGACTAAATGAATAGATGGCTGTTTCTCCAAAATGTAAGGTTACTAATCCAACCAAACACAGTAACCCTAAAAAAAAGATCAGTGGTAGAGAGAATATTATTTTTTAAGGAACAAAGTTAGATCTATAACCACTGGGACACATACTATTTCAGAGGTAGCTTGATCTTTGAGTGATGTTTCTTGGGTGTTTGTGATAGTTGATTACAAGAAGAGTTATGAGTAACCTTGTACTAGGTGAAAGTTTTTCTTTGATTTCAAGCCATTGTTCAAATTCCTGTAATCCTGTTGTGGGATAAATAGTTCCATCTTCCCCTTCTAGAGAATCTCTAGGTCTAGTATATTGGAGCAGAACAGGCCTTTATTGCCTAGGGAGAAATTGAAAGTTCCTCTTATGTTTTAATTTATATTTTCAGATTTTATAAACCATACTCAAACTTTGTGATTTGCCTGTCCATGCTATATCCAGTGTAGTGTTTGCTTCCCAAAGATAAAGACATTCAGAGTAGCAACCTCACCATGTGACATAATACCTGGAACTTTTGTTAACTGAATTAATTAATTTATCATTGCTGTCATGATATTCCACTTTGTTACTTCTTCAAAGCATTGTAACACTTTTTACCTGTGCAACTCCACTTTGGCCTTGATAATAATGAATGTTCAAAGAAAAAAGGAAAAGGAGAAGGACCAGAGAAAATAGTTTAAAGTCAATTGTGTTTATAAAAAATCAGAAAACTTCATTTGTGTCATGCTGGTCATTTCTTTCTCCTGACCGTATAATAACAGAGGCTATAATATGTTTTGAAGCCCAGTTAGTTATTCCTTTCTCATGTTATATTAGATTGCTTCTCTTCAACAAGTATGGATCTTTGTGCTCTTTTTTTTTTTTTCCTAATCCAGAAGTTCTGGGCAGAAATTCCTGTGTTTTAGTATAAGTTCAAATGCTAGTGGATGCTTCTAGCAAGGCCTAAGTCTTGAAATGGACCAAATTCCTCATTTCCCCACTCATATCTTGAACAGCTAAAATCATAAAAAAAAAAAAAAAATGGTCCTAGTGGATTCTTCTTCCCCCCAAGTCTTATTAGTATCTGGCCTTCGAATTATAGACCTTTTACCCATTAAGACAATGGCTAAACCAATGTGTCTGGATCCATTTTACAGAGAATTTCAAATAAATTGTATCCTCCTGGAATTCTTGACTAGCTTTCTAGATGTTCACCACGTTTTACTCATTTGCTCCATTCAGAGAACCTAGCCATTTTTTTCAAATAAGACTCATAATCTTAATAATATTTCCTCAGACATCCCCTGAACATTTTAGACATCCCTAACAATTGATTCTTTTTTAATTTAGTCAAGTATCTTCTAAAGCTCTGGAAAGAAGGACTTACTCTCAAGTGTAACAAAAAAGGAAATACTCTTCTTTACCCTTGTAGTTCTGGCCTGTCTTGAGGCGATACTATATTTTGATCCAGAGTATTTTCCAAATCAAGGAAAAGTATGACTAATATGTCATTTAAGACCAGAAATGTCATTGTCACTTTCATATAGCACTTCGAAGATCCTGTTCTGTCTATCTTCCCAAAAATTGTGTTCCACTAAAATTTATGTTAACATCCTAATCTCTAGTACCTCAGAATGTGACTGTATTTGAAGATGGACGTTTAAAGGGGTAACTAAGGTCAAATGGGTCCTATGTGTGGGCCTACCTAGTATGACTCATGTCTTTGTAAAAGATTAGGACACAGACACACAGGAAGATCACATGAAGACACGAGGAAGACAGTAATCTACAAGTCAAGGAGAGAGGCCCTTAGTAGAAACCAAACCTACTGACACCTTCATCTTGGACTCCTAGTCTCTAGAATTGTGGGGGAAAAAAGTTTTGTTGTTGTCATCTAGTCTGTGGTGTTTTGTGAAAGCGGTCCTAGCAAACTAATTCACTGTCTTAAAAAGTCTGGAGAAGAGATACCCGATTAAGATACAGAGGGAGATTAAGAAAAACTGTGGTTCTTTGAGTCTAAGATAGTAAAGTCTGTAGCATAGAGATAGTTGCCTGCTGGAAAAAAAAATTCAGTAGACCTTAATGAGGATGAGGGACCTTTCCTTTTGGTTCTTCTCACATTCAGGTGAAAGCTAGATTGATTTCTTCTTTGTTCCCCAAACAGCTTGCTTTAGCAACTGGCCACTGCCAAGCTTGGGCTGGGAGGGGAGAAGGCTTTATCAGTATGCAGATGAGGTGCTCCAGGCAGACTGCTAAACCAAACGCCCTGTGCCTTTAACCTGATGGAGGAATTCAGCTTCCTTTCTGGCCAGCAAATCAATTCATCCTAGAGAGAAACCTTGGGGATAAAAATTCACACACCATCAGGAATTCAAAACCTTACCTCCTGCAAGACTGGTTTCCAACAATTTGGAATAATAATACATCCCAACAAAAGACCCAAAGCAACAAAGACCATCTCAGTCTACTTAAACACATTTTAAAAAAGCTCTCAGCAGATGGTCAGCTCCGTCCCAAACTGAACAGGCTGCCCTGGACCTATCAAAATGCTGTGTTAGCACCATGCTCTCATCTTGTTTCCAAAATCTAATGCTCACTAAGCATTTCCAATTTCAGGCAAGTTCCATTTAAACTTTCATGTAGAGAGAGATGTGGGCCAGTGCTTCCCAAAATTTAGGTAAATAACTGTTAAATTCCACTTGTACTAGCACCTTGTGTACCTGAAATACTTGTGGTTTTCTCCTCTCAGTGGGGGCCTGGTTTATCTGAAGCCCTAAGCAGATCTTTTTCCTGACACATCCTCCCCTATACAACAAACATATTTTGAATAGTAATTGTGAAATTAAGCGGATAAAATCTGGAAAATCAATGATAGTGTGAGAACTTTTGTTGAACTTTGTGTGTGTGTAACCATGTTAGTGAAAAAGATAAAATACCAAGGTTGTAAAATTGGAGAAAAGAATGGATTAATGCTAATTCAATGCAAAAAGTCTAGTTTAGGTAGCTATGAAACCACACTACTAATTTTTACTTTGTTATTTCTCAATTAATTTCTTAATTAGAAGAAGAAATATTCATTTTAGAGATATTAAAATTATTTAAAACATTCCACATATGAACTAAAATTTGCACTTACTGAGCAAAATATTGTACCTTGTGGTTCACATCCTGGTTTGCTATTTTCAATTTTAAATATACAAACAAAAACTCCAAGTGATTACAGAGAAAGACAAAAATGAACTAACTCAGGCTCTGTTTCTTCATTTTTATTGTTGCTTATTTTGACTCCACTATAGGGAGTGACAATTCAGGCTGAGGACTTGCTCTTGATACAAACACTTGTAGCCGAGTCCACAGATGTCAGAGGTTAACCACAGAAGTGGGCATTTTCTAGGTTAACTTCCATGTAGATTGTTTATAAAGGGTAGGTAATAAAAGGGTGCTGATTCAAACAGTACATTGTAGTAATTATCTAGAACCTTGATCCATAAAATGCTTGTGGAGAGGGAGATACTTCACTAATAAGTTGAGCATCTTTAGTACAGGATGATAGTTAAGAGCATGGAGAATCACTGCCCGCTCCCGTTACTCCACTCCCCTCTCCTCCCTATGGATGTCTGTAAAAGAGCATGTTTTATTTCCACATACTCCAGCGTTTAGAGTTGTGTCGTCACTGAGTCACCAACATGTTGACCCTCACTAGAGATGTAAAGATTTTGAGAGCAGGGATTGTATCTTTCCCTCCTCTATATCTCCTGTTAGAATTAGTGTCCACTGAAGGAGTGAGTGAACCGTCTCTAAAAAGATTTACTGAGTTTTCTTCTATGTGCACACAATACTAGAGAGTGATTCCATTCATATTTTGTTGAAAAAGCTATTTTTCATATTTAAGTCTTAGGTAGATGAATTTCACAAAGAGAAACTTGAAAAAAAACCTGATACGAAAATTATAAACTGTCGTATTCCACTGAATAAACTACAAAGGCGGTGAAACTAATCTAAACTGGACAAGTCAAATATCAGGGCAGTTCCCCATCACCCTGGGCAAGGCAGGGGTGGGGGGCAGTGCTAATAACTAAATGTAAATATAGGGACGCATGAGAGGTCCTGTTGATGTTCTTCGTTTGAGCTGGATGCTGATGGCATGGGTGTGTTGTTGTGTGAAAGTTCCCCAGTCTGAACTTTTATGCTATGTGCACTTTTTAAGAGAGACTTTATTCTCCAACAAAAAGACTTTTTCTTATTTAACAGTCACAGATGGGCCTCCCTGGTGGTGCAAAGGGTTGGGACGCAACCTATGAGGCTATCTGCGGCTACTGCAGCACGAGTTTGATCCCTGGCCTGCCAGGGAGCAGCCCACATGGTGCGGCAGACTTCTCCTGCTCCCCTCAGTAGTGTATTTCAGTCTGCCTGTTCTGTTCCCCACTCTGTCTCTGGTGATTCCTCTCACCCTGCACACCTCTGGCCTGTACCCAAGCTCTTGTGTGCATAAATAAATAAATAGATCTTTAAAAAAAAAAAATCAGTCACAGAAATGTGTACTGTGCATTAAAGTATAAAGTAAATTTAGGAATAAGGGAATGATCAGAGAGGAAACAGGATCAGAATCTTCTATAAAGTTGAGTATGTATTTTTGATCTCTTAATTTTTCACAGTCCCTAAAGCCAGAGGATTTTGTTAGTTTATTTAGGCTAGCTGTTAAAATCTGCAGAACTAAACCCAGCTTTGAAAATGTGCTCATTGATAGTTCTAGTTCCAGCTTCTCTTCTGACTGACTCTGGAATGGCATCTGGCAGTCAAAATGTTAGTAACTTATCTCTGGGTGCTTCATTCTCCTCTTATATCTGCTCTTGCCTTTCTTCTTACTGTCAGAATATTGATGCAACACCTTCTTTTGAGCATTCTGATAAATTTTCTTTCCCTCAAAACAACTCAGTTGATTCCTTCTAAGTTTCTAGACTCCCCTAACAAACGTCATGCCCTTGAGTGAGAGTGTGAGCCAGCCAAACAACTTCATCTGCTTCATGCTCGTCTCCTTTCCCCTGAAGACCCCAAATCCAAAATCTGTGACTGTCGGTAAATCATACTTTTTCCAGAAAGGAGGGGGATTTGTGCAGAAAGATAATCTGTGAGGGGAATTGCCCATGATCCATGGCTTAAATGGAAATGCATTTGGGTTGTGAGAAAAGGAGAGAGGAATTAATGACAAATAGGTAAACCACAGTGAGTCACAAATTTGCCCCAAACTAACATAATAAGAAAAAATATTTACTGGAGTTTCTCAGAATATCATGACAAGAGCAGCACTAACAATAGCTGTTATGTATTGAGGGCTTATTATGTGCCAAGCCCTGGGCAAGCACTCTGCTTTAGTCTTGTTTGATCACAACAAGCCAATGAGGGAGGGACTTTATCTTCATTTTACAGCTGAAAAAATTTATTTTTAACCAAGTTAAGAGGGGCATCAAGCCATAATTTGAATCCAGTTTTCATTTCACAGAAAATGAAGAACATGGAGTGAGTCTCAAATCCCAGAATCCATTTGAGAAACATTGTTAGTTTTAATCAGCAGCGGTCCATGGTCAAATGGTAGAAATTACAGTTGATCTTATATCTCTCTAGTATTTACCATATTTTATTGAAATTACTTAGGTACCTATTGACTGCACCTTCAAAATTTTGTATAGTTACCTATTGGATTTTAATCATCTTGGTAGCTATAACATCTTGCAGGATACCCAACAATGAGGGCTATTACTAAAAGTAATTCTCAACTTTTCAACTTTTGGGTTAACCAAATTAAATAGAGCATACACCCCTATCCATTCAATCCACATTAGGCTGCAAATCTCTCCATTCTTATATCTTCCAGTCACGCTGAATCTAGAACCCACAAAACCATAATCAGACCCAGTAAAAAATGATTTGTCGAAGATCTAGAGCTTTTGTTAGGGGATAGATTTTTTTAAATGTATTGTTTCTGGGGGGGAGGGTGTTCTTTTAATTTATTCACTGTGGCACATCTAGACTCCAAATTGCCCATTTTCTTATTTTAATAAGTTAGTCCTTCTTACATTATGAAGTTTTAGAGCATTAAGCAAAAATAAAACAATTTACAGTTTGGAGAAGAGAAATAAAACTAAGGGTCATTTGAAAAATTTTTGGTTTTTGATTCATTTTATAAAGAAATGAACAACTTATATGAGACTCTTTTTACAAAATAAATTAGTAATGGTGGATTTGTATTATAGCATGACACTATATTATATACAAGGCAAACAGTCATGAGTAGTATCTTAGGCTGCTGCTGAAGACTGTCATATCTCCTGGTGACTTAATTGAAATGAAAATAAGTTGCCTGCTTTAGATATCAAAAGATCTCAGTCAAAAGTCAAGTTCCACAGAAAGTCATTGCATAGCATATTTAGTGGAAATAAAAATTGACTATCAACTATCTTTTCAACCCCACCCTGCTACTAATTAGGAGACTCTTACTTCTAAAAAACAGAATATTTACAGATTTGACTTTGTTTCTTTTTACAGTCAAATTCTTAAACACAAAAATATCAAAATAACTTTTTCATTAACAAAGACATACAGGGAGTTCTTTGAGAGGGGCCATGAAGAAAGCACCAAGTGGCTAAGTGCTCAGATGTTTTTAGTGAGAATGAGGCACAATGAATACCCTTTTTTTCTCCCATGATCCTTTTTGAACTTTCCTCACCAAAGGAGTGAACTAGAACTTAGTTAAGAATCCTGAATACAACTGATCTCATTACCTGAGCATGTGCTCCCAGTCTAACGAGTGGGAAAATGCTGTCTCAGGATACGTCTTTCCCACAAGCGTGTGCCTCCCTTTGGGCAACAGCACCTCTAGGCGTCACACTGAACAAGTTTTCTTTTTTGTTATTGGCAAGCAGATGACTCTTCACTCTAGGGGACACATTCATAGAAAACATTCTTACCTAGCATACCTTAAAAAAGGTGAAAGTGTATCCAAGATTGGGAGTTAGAATTGCTCCCAGCATTCCCCTCTCCATGGGATAGCCAGTGATTCTTAGAAAGACATCCAAAGGGAAACACTTAAGGAATTTGCCCCAGCTCTGAGACTACAGATAAACAAATGAAAGTTTCAGATGTCAGGGTTCATATAGAATGTTCAGGATCTAGAGTGTTTCATAGTAGCCTTCAGACTGGAAACAAAAGTGAATGAATTTACTTAATAAATTATTTGTTAGTATTCTATTCTAATAAATTATATCATCAGTAGCATGATGTGATATCTTAGTATCTTGTCCCATTTTAGCAATCCGTAGGTCAATGCTATGCAAAATTGCAATGAACACAGCAGATGAATGCAGCATTTCCAAGAGTCCCTACATATGCATCTGAGATATAACGCCTCTGCAGTGTGTCTCTCATTCTCAGTGAATAAACCTGAGCCTTTATCATAGCCACGGAATCAGTAATTAAAAAAGTTCAGATCTCGTGAGCACTTAGCTCACTTTATAGGACCAATCCAGATTTAAAATAATGCTCCACACAGCCCCTCATCACTCTGGTGTAAGGGGTGGTACATCATCCTATTGCAGCCACTCTGGTAAGTCCACCTAGCCTAGTAATGTAGAATTTAGAGATTTCTCTTTATTTTGTGATGATAGAAATGACTATTTCCTTATATAGGGACCTTGTCTAATGAGCCACCTGATTATGTTGCCATAACCAGAATGTAATCCATGTTCCGCTTTAGATTCAATGATTGCACAAATAATTATTGACTATGACAATACCCTAAACATTCTGGATATTTGAGCTACATCTGTAAACAAAACAAAGGCATTTGTTAAGCTAATGTTCTAGCAAGAAGATAAAGATGATAAACATTGAACATGATAAAAGTATATAATATATTAGCAGTCACAGCAGTGAAGGAAAAAGTAAAACAGGAGGTAAGGGCCATTCATGAGTATTTAGATATGGCACATATTTCAAACTTTTTATCCTTGGGAGTGCAGTGGGCAAAAAATCAAATCATATATATGGTCACTGTATAATAATATTTGGATGTGGTTGAATTTTAAAAGGAAATGTAGTTTTGAAAAACTTCCATTGGAAAATTGGAGATAAAATATCAACCAAAATATCTTTCTTTTTTCCCCCAAAGTCTGATTTTTATCACATGGGGAATTCAGATACAGAAAATTAAAGGACATTTAGGTTTACCACTGAAGTTGAATAAAAGCCATCCTGAGTAAACAATTAGAAATCAACTTAGTTAGTCAACAGGAAATTTTATTTCATTTGGACTTGAAATGTTGGAACAATCAAGATACTTTGGACTTCCTGAGAGATAGTTGACTCAACAAGCCACACAAGCCAATAGCTTTAACGAGATTCAAGGGGAGGTTTAAGAGAACCCAGTTCAATGATTGCCATCACTCGTACATCAATTTCCAAAAGGAAATGGCTGGTTCTTGGCTGGCTGCTTGGTAAAGCATGCTTCTGCAAGATGATGACCCAATTCTAGCTTCTAATTATGTAAGGAAATGCTGTTGAATATAATGCATTTCCTGGAACATCTTTATGTACACCATCATCCCTCCTACCCAACCACAAACTGTCACACCCTGACACCCTGCATCCTCAAATCCATAATCCATGACTCCTACTGACCCAGCAACAATGAGGGTGCTCCCTTGGAAGAAGGCATGGAGGTGGAGTGACTGTTGAGTATACTCTGATTTTTTAAAAACTGTCATATGGTGAGATAGTAGTAGGTTTCAATGCTGTCACCTATTCAGTCAGTCCAGATGAACTAAAATCACCATTTCAGTTATATCATAGCTCTAGGCAAGAACATGTCACCCTCTTTATTTCCAGCTTCCAGCAAGCTGCTTAGGCAGATGCTAAATGTGGTCCTCCCTGCCACGTTCAGTAGAGTGGCCTTTGTGTGGGTTAATTGAGCCCCCACTCCATTTAATAGGCTGTTGAAGTCTTATTGAAACAGAGCTAGTGCCGCAGGTTAAATACATTGCAGTGCTCTTGCTAATCCTCTCATTAACAGGGCTGGAAAGCTTGTTGGGAGCTGTGAGTTTGCATATATTAACAGGGAGCTCTTCACTCAAGTGCTATCAATAAAATGACAAAGCCAGTTTGCAAATAGTGAAATCAACAGTGACACAAAGCTAGATACCTTTTAAAAAATAAACAGCTTAATAACTGATAAATCTTATATTCACACTTGAAAGAAGAAAAAGATAAGCTGGGGAGAGATGTCTTTTATTGGGTCAGGTTTAAGACAGAAATGAAACTGATGTCAAACCATTGCAGAGACTAGAGGCTGAAGTTGAACTGAGAAGCGTTGTTAATGAGCCATAGAAAGTAGACCCATATTTAGAAATACCTAAGATAGTGTATTATGTGTTATTTGTAAAAAGGGATAAAAAATAAAATCCCGGAAGTGGCTGAAATAGGTAAGATGGAAGAGTAGAGTTGCCAGCTCTTTGAGGGAAGTAGTGCTGACAGAACCATTTCAGAAACCATGTGACATCTGAAGCTGAGACTGCTCTGTGCCAGCAGGAAAAGCAGGGACAAGGGGAGCAGTGAGAAAAGGGAGGCTACAAGGACATTTAGCTGAAGACCATTAGTCTGTGTGTCATACGAGAAAATGGAAAGTAGATTTGGGGAGTAAAGTATCAATTGATGGAGAGAGTATCAATAACTCAAAATTTTGGCTCAAAGGCAAGAATCCTTGTAGGATAATCTAATCTACTGGCCACCTTGGATTTGAATAAAAAGACAAAGCAGTGCTCCTTGATGGTGAACATCAAAATGGAACTCTTGTGGCTCAGTGATCTCTGAGGATATTACAGGGGAAAATGGTATCTACATTTTAGGACAGACAGACTTTCCTATGCCAATTGGTCAGATGGCAAAGAGTTTATATCCTGTACTTAAAAAAAATAAGGCAACGAGAAATAAGCAATTAGTGACATTTTCTCCTAGGACTGCTGAATGAGAGGGTTATGTTGCTTCCCCTTGCACCTATTTTGTGTATGTAGAAAGGAGACACAATCGAGACAAGGTAAATCAAATGTCATCAATATGAGCACTCTTGATCTTTAGGAAGTATTCCATTTCAGAGTTATTTTGTTTTAAGAAAAGTGCTTTGGCCCAGCTATCCAAAATTATGCTAATAATGAACCATGCTTCAAGTGCAATGTTGGGTAATTCTCCCTCAATTAGACTAGCCATCGTTCTATTATCACTAACTAGCTGTGTGACCCTAGGCAAATCATTTACTCTGTTGGGACCTAAATGTCCTTGTGTATATGTGCATCACACTTCCTAGTTCCCAAATTTTATCATTAAAATAATAGGAAAAGCATAAAAAAATTGGTAATTTCTTTTTTTTCTAGAAAACAAATGGTTAACCTAATTGCCTTGTGCTAATGACTGGAAAGTGAAGAGAAAGTAAATAGCCACTGGGTAATTGATTCATATTCGATCTATTCAGTGACCAATTCTGAAAGGTATGAGCTGGCCCTTACATGTGTCCAAAACCCCTTACAAGGTCTCAGACAAATTGGATTTTAAATCTTTATTTATTAATATTTCCCAGGCTATTTCTAATGACCTTTCATCAACACTGAATACCAACATTTAAAATAGAAGTTCCTATCTTCTCCAATCTCTAGCTTATCAGCTAATGTGACTGTCTTATATGTCTCTATATTAAGCCAGATGCCAACTGTTTCCACTCAACATCTTAAAGGACTATCAATTCATCGGTTGCTTTCTTTTCCTTCTTCTCAATATATTTTCTTCACAACAGACAGGCTAATACTCCTAATGCCATACTTAAATATATTAGTGACCCAGTTTTAACCCTTAATCACTACCATGTGGTAGATTAATTACAGACCTTGTTGGCATGTGACATAGGGACATCCAGAGACCCCAAACTGCTAAGGGGTACACACTCTGAAAGGGGTAAAACACAATGGCAAAGGAGGAATTCTCTTAGTGTGAATATCTTTTACAGAATTATTATGCATCATGAGAGAAAAGAAGAAAGGAGTTATTTTCTTTTAAGAATTACGCTTTGTCCCAAGTATCCAAAATTAGCCATCCCCATGTGGACAAATGCCCAGCCAAACACACTCATCCCAAAACAGACCACAGAGGCCAGAAAGCTTGCTGTGAGTCTAAGGATTCTTCTGGTGGGGAAACAAAAGAAAGGGGCTTGGCAGGTCTCAGACGACTGGAACTGAAGGAAAGATTCAAAATTCAAAATGTACCGAATAATCCACCGTGAGGTTAGGATAATGGCAGCCACTGTCTCTTCCAAGGACTAGGAGCAGCCTCCCCACATGTGGTTCACCTGTGTGTCTCTTCCAAGTATATCTTCCAAGAATCTCTACGTGTTACTCTTCCCTGTTTCTCCTACCTGAGTACAAGTCAGAACTGGAAAAACAGAGAGAGGGCCTACCCACCTACCAACATGTCTTCTGGGTTATGCAGTCTTCTCAGTTCTGCCCCTGGCTCCCAGTCGTCCTCCTGCTAAGGAAGTTCATTTCATGGCACCTGGGACTTGTCCAAGACAGCTGCATGTAAGTGGGCTGGGAAAATGGCCCCCATTCAGTGCTCCTCCCCTTTTCATGGAAGTGCCTCTTACAACCCTTGACTTGCCATTAATAGTCTGCATGTGACTCTTGCTTACCATTGTAGTCTTATTCTTCTGTGAACCTCTAGGAGGTTACACGGGTCTATCATCAAGGGCAGGGGATGAGCTTCCCCTGGCTTCCCTGCTGCCAGACCTCCCCTATCTGAATGCCTCTCTTTGTGCTCCTGTTGAAATCTTTGGTTTTTTTTAGACTCACTTCAAATGCTACCTTCTTCACTTTTAGATGGTTTTGCCAAATTATAATCTCTAGCTTCATTGATCATGACAGTCCATCCTTTGGTGGATTTGTCTTTCTCTACCTTCATTTACCAGATCACATTTGACAATAATGTTAGTAATAGCAGAAATATAGTCATAGTCCCCTCCCTTTTAGAACCTCCTAAGCAAGAATGCAAGGAAGGACGTCCTGATCCCGGGGCTTGTGTTTGATGGTCTGCTTCTGGAACTTTGCAGAAGATTGCTTGTTTTCACAATGCTATCTCATAAGTGTTCCTCATAAGTGTTCCTCAGGTTAGCCCTGAAGTTTCTAGAATAATTCATCAGACAGGTACCTTAAATTTCCCTTAAGTCTATGGACAGACAAACAAAATATGAAGATCCTAAGATTTGCCATATATACCCCACTAGACTATTAAACTCTTTGGGGTAATTTTCATTCTTACCTGAGATACTTCCTGAGATACCAGATGATATTCTTTACTCAGTACTTCTAATAATTTCTAAAAACCTAGTAAACCCAGTAAAAAAAATAGGGCAGGAATAGGATCATCACTATCTATGGTTTATATGACGAGGTACCTTGCAAAAAGCCTTCAATTAAAAGCAGATCAAATTTGTGGAATCAAATGGAATGATTTGTCAAAAATACCCATAAATGCTCCTTGGTGAGTTCTAACCTGCTATTTATCCTTTTTAAATGAGGATAACTACCTGTGATTCATTTTCTGATACCTTGGAATTCTCATGTTTTTGAAAGAGGATTCATACACATGGGTTGGCAAACAACTATCCTAGAAAAAGAACAAATCCAGGTTCTCAAGATGACTGGAAATATTTCCAGGATCACACTTAGATTCTACTAATAGACCTAGGGTGAGAAAAGTTGGGTTATCCTGGTTTAGAGAAAGTGGATCATGAGCCAGAATCACCTGGGGCTTTTTTTCATGTGAAGAGTCTCAGACGCTATCTCAAACCAACAGAGTCGGAATCTGCATTTCAACGAGTACCCCAAGTGAATTGTGTGCACACTGAGGTTTGAAAAGATCTGCTCTTAAACGATAACTGCTAGAAAAGAGAAAATACTTTCGAAACATTCAGGGATCAAAATATTTGTTATAATCAGTCTTACAGATGTATTTTATCAACCCATAACAGTTTAAGAGGTAGTCTAGGACAAAGCAGACAAACATGCAAGAATAACATTGTTAGCATTTACTCTAATTTGTTCAATAGTTGTTACTTGAGGCCAAAATAAAATCTTTTTCCAGATCATATCAGAAGCCCTTGGCAACATGCTGATTCAGTTAAATCAAACAAATGAATCAGTTACCTTTTCTCCCTACTCTGATTAAACAGTTATTATTTTAGTTTAGTGCAGCACTTTTAAAGATGGCGTTAGAAATCTTCGGGTCTTTCTAAAATTTCAAGTACTAGAATTAAATACCTTACTTTTTGAATCCAGTTTTCTGTTAGGTATAAAGATTAAGGATTTTCTTGGCATTTGTTTTCGTCCGCAGTCATATCGCCAAATTTATAAGGCATTATTTACTCCAGTTGTAAAAGGATAAAGCCTATGAGAAACCTTCACAGCCTCAGAATGAACGTGACCAACTGAATGAAAGTAGTAGACCATGAATTTAAATTTGTTCTCTCCTCTACTCCTTTCTCCTCACCTCTCGTTTGCTGCTTTTTAGAAAACAAGATTTATCAGGGAGTTTCCTTGGAGAAGCACCTTGTCATTTCACCACTCTTTAAAGCAACTGTGGAATCCAAGAGGGAAATTCTGCCTTAAGAATTCCCCAGCATCATGTTGCCCCAAGTTGAAAACTGATCACATTTATCAAACACTATAGAAGTGCTAATGTTATGCATTGTTACCCACAGTTAATGCAATCAGGGGAACACCTTCAGTACTAAGATGTGTGTGTGTGTTTGTGGGTGTGTGTGCAAGAGCTGTTCTTTGGGTGAAGTGAGCAGGAGAGGTTACAGCATAGGTGAGTGTGAACTTTTCCCTTTTCAGAAAAGACATTAGAATTCCTGTGTCAATTTATTGGAATATTAACAGGTTTTGATAAATTCACTCTCAATGTTCAATGAAAATGCGAGAGGAAAAGACTGAAACAGTTATTGTAGTGGAAAAAAGAAAAATAGTAGAATACTAGACTGTGTACCTTTATTTAGAGTAAGGGCATCGCCACAGCACTGAACTGATGCTTGGGTCCAACTCTCCTTCACTAATAACATGACAATTGTTTTTTTTTTTTTTCTATCAAAAAAAATTATCTTAAAAAAAGATTCTGGACTCAGTCCATTTTATGGGAAACTTTCCCCCTAAAATTTAAAAAAAATGGAAAATTTCTATAACTACACTCTAGTATGGTTGAAAAAGAAAAAATTAAAAACTCATTCCATTTTATCTTATAAAGACCCCAACACTTTTGCAAAACTGGGTACACATCAACTCCCAACTCCCACTTCCATCAAGAATACCATAGATAACCCTCATGTGCAAATAAGTAAAATAGGGGAAATATGACTATAAATAATAGTATAAAATGAAATGGAAATGGTTGGAGTGATTTAGAATCCTAGAATAAATGAAAGTATAATGTATAGTAACGTGGGCATTGCAAATCAAAAGGCAAAGAAAACATTCAACAGTGGGATATCATTGGGGGAAATACCTGCTAAAACATTTGTACACACCATACACATGTATTGAATAAAAAAATACATATGTTTAAGACCTGTTTGTTTTTTTTTTAAAAATTGTTTATTTATTTATACAAGCACTGGGTACAGTCAGAAGCGCGGGAGGGTGAGAGAATTCACCAGAGCCAGAGCGGGGAGCAGAGCAGGCAGAAGGACCAAAGTACACTGCTGAGGGGAGCAGCGGGCGGCAGGAGAGGTCTGCGCGCCATGCGGGACCCTCCTCTGGTGGCCGGGGAGCAGCCGGGGATCAAACCAGCGCAGCAGAGGCTGTGGGCAGCTTTGCTACCCAGCGCTCAACTGCTGTGCCACTGGGGAGGCCCAAGACCTGGGTTTGATAAATATTTTTTAATTCTCTGAGAAAAAATTTTCCAAGTGAAAAATAGCAATGGATTAAAAATTTTGTGTCAAATAAATTAAAAAAGTAAACAAGATCCCAAACCCTAAAAATACATGTGACAAATATTTCAGACAGAAATTCAGTCATGTCAACATATGTAATTTATATAAATCATTAAAAACCACTAAGTTCCTAATCGGAAAATTAGAATAGAACCTCAGAATTCAAATTAGTATCTTAGAAGCTACATTAGAAAATGATTGAGATAAAATTCACTTATTCCATTCTTCTTGTAAGACTGTTTTGTCATATTTTGAGTTCCTTGTGGGACTAAACTCATTTTTTTTCAATAAATAAATATCTAAGAAGGTCATAGGACTAAAGTAATTAACTTAAACAGGAAGTAAGTAGTACTTATTATGTGTACAGAATGTACTAGTTGTGAAAAATATAAAGTACAAATGATAAACCAGTAAATTTAATCTAACAGTGAACATGAAGTAAGCAAGACATTCTCATTTCATAAATATGAGGTCACTGGACTAGGAACATTATAATAGAAAAAACTAAATGGTGGACACTAATAGGACTAAAATTTAATCCTTTTTTGCCATAAAATCTTCATCTGATAATTAATGCCATCTATATAATTTTTCATCATAATATTCCCCATGTGTTTCCTTTTTTTTTTTTTTTTTACAACTGGTGTAAATGATGCCTTATAAATCTGGCAACATGATTGTAGACCAAAAGAACTTAACAAACTCGTAAAAAGAATCTCCATATTCTTCACTCGGAGGCAATCTTTTGTAACAAAAAGTCTAGCCATTAGAAAATTAGGGTTTACTTTCTTTTTTTTTTTTAAGATTTATTTTATACAAGAACTGGGGTACAGGCCAGATGTGTGGGAGGGTGAGAAGATTCACCAGAGACAGAATGGGGAACAGAACAGGCAGACTGATGAAATACACTGCTGAGGAGAGCAGCAGACGAGACAGGAGAGGTCTGCCGCACCATGTGGGACTCTCGCCGGCCTGCTGGGATCGAACCGGCACTGCAGAGACTGCAGACAGCTTCACAGTGCGGCACTCAACCACCTGCACCACCAGGGGAGACCCTTACTTTATTTCTTTAATGACTAATTATTTGAGACAATGAACAAGTCATTTCAAAGTTCCAGATATAAGTTGACCTTACCTGTTATTTGGTTATAATAATCTTTAAAGGTATTCAGTCCCAGCAAACTTGGTATTGATATACTCTTATGATGCCTTCGTTTCTAAAATCTATGGTCATCACATCCAGAGACAGTGGATGGGAGGAAGTTATAAAGATCATTCAGTGCAGTTTTTCAGTACTAAAATTCCCAAGAAGAAAGCAGGAACTCCAGAAAGAAAGGAAGTTTCTAGATTGAAAGAATCCATTAAATGTCCAGCAGGTGAAAAAAAAAAAAAGACTGTACCAAGGTATATCATCACAGCACTTCACACAATATGAGGAATAAGACCCCATTGGAGGCCTTAAGGCTTTTAGAATGAAAATAATAATAATAATAATAATAAATATATACAGAGAGCATGAGTGGAAGTTAGAGTAGGTTTGGAATATTCAAGAGCATCCTTAGAAGGCATTGGGGCAATGACTTCTAAATTCTCAATGTAAATTACCTCCAAACTAAAATCAGCTTTTAGCCAAAATATTAATCAAGTATGAAATAAAATACAGATATTTTCAGACCTGAGTTCTCAAAAATTTATCTCTTATTTACTAAGAAGCAACTAGAAAACATTCTCTGCTAAAATGAGAGAGTAAACCAAGGAAGAGGTAATAAGATACAGGAAAATGACAATTCAGTTCAGAAGAGAGGTGAAGAGTGGTTAGTTTTGCAGGAGTACAGGGCATCAAGCCCACACTGCAGCAAGCCAGAAAGCTCTTCTATTTCTGTATTTATAAGAATGAAAAATGAATAAAATATTTAAATTCTTGAGGATGATTTAGATGATTAATGGTGAATAAAAATTTGATACTTTTTTGTTTTTTAATCAAACAAGAACAATAATGACATTACTACTAACTGAAAGGGAAATGTTGTATAGGGAGATAAAAGCTCAGGCATGGAAAGGATTTACAGTTGCGAGAACACTGATTGTGACACAGGAAGTCATATAATGTTAACAGTCTAAGAAGAGAAGACTAGTTGGTTGAGTGGGTATGGGTGGAAGCAGCAAAGAGAGAGCTCAAATAATTGAGAATGCCTTAAATGGAAACATCAAGATATAGCAATATATGCATATTACTTAGAGATGTAGAGTTAATATGTCATATAAAACCAAACTTAGCTGTCTGACTTAAGTCTCTGTGCTTTATCCTCTGTCACACACATGATCACAGAGCTTAAGAGTCACTGTGTTCCCCTGGGCAATAGTGATAACATTCAACTAGTAAAGGGGTACATTGTCATAAGGAAAAGTACTTATTGAGAGCTGGGGATATGTTTTTCTTATTTAATCCTATTTGTCTGAAAAAAACAGCACTATCCATCAAATATTAACTTTTTATTTTTATGGACACTGAGTTCTGTATGCCAGTATAGTTTTCATATTCTTTAAAGCAACACCTTAAGTTAACTTGAGTTAGCCATAAGAAATGAAGAGTATCAGTCAAACTGAAAATCATAAAACATTTAAGGAGGGTGGACTTTCCCAACAACTCTAATGGGGGCTGTTTAAAAATCTAGTTTCAATCATTTCACTGCATTTCAGTCTTGCTTTGAAGCCCACATTACTCCAACTAGTTCCTGTCACTACATGAGAATCATCAAATATAAGTGGCAAAAATTACAAAGTCGAGCTACCACCGTCTCGGTATCCCCAGTGCAAAAAACGAAATATACTTCATCAACAAAAGAAACAGACTAATGCATATATACTCACTTTATCAACTGTCTCAAGACAAATATCAAAGCGAAAACAGAATTTATCCATGCTGTCCCTAATGCACCAGGGCTTTAAAAAAACTTGTCAAAAAAAAATTTAGAAAACTGAGTTTCATTTTTTTAAAAAGAATTTTTTTTTGGTGAATAAAGAGTCTTAAAAACCTTCATGAAACTCCTTAGTTTTGAGATGAGAAAACTGAAGCATATGGAGGTTGAGTAACGTTTTCAAGGTCACCTACAAAAGAAATTGATTCTCAAGTCAACAAATGTGTTCTGTTGCTTTGATGGTTTGTTCACTTAATTGAAATTTTTTTCTTGATCACCTACCATAGGCCTGACACTGCAATATAGCAATGAAAAAATAAAATCTCTATTTCAAGAAGCTAGTGGTCTCGTGGAGAAGACAGAAAATCTACCAAGGACCATAACATTTAGCCAGAGAAAAATGTAAAGGAGGATAAGAAACTAGAAAGTGAAGGTAGATTGGTTTGGTGGGGAATGGTGGTAGGAAATGAAGTTGTAGATGGAGCCAGGGGCTTTGTAGCTCATGAGAGAACTTTCTATTTTATTTTGAGTCTAATGGAAGCAGGGGAGGAGTGTGAGCAAGACATGATCAGTTCCATTACATCACGTTCTCGCTCTCAGACAGTAGTTCATTGCACCACGTGTTTGGTTTATTTAATGCTATGATTGTATTTTCCTTCATTTTAATTAAAAGTCTTACGTCTTCTAATTTTTAAGACATGGCAAAGAGTATATTCAACAAAGACCTTTACCTTTGATGAATTGATGCTTTGTAGCAAACCAGGCAAATTTACTAGATTTGCGGTTCAGGTGATCTCTTTGTCTGCAGACCTAGGTTTTTACTCAAGATTTTTCTCACACTAATCCGATAAGTCCTGTTTTCATTTACCTGTGATATCTAGTGATACCTAAGCAGTGACAGTGGCTTTTTCCAGAATGATTCAAAATCCACAGCGATTTAAAGATGCAGTAATAGCCAGTTAGGTCATCATTATACAACTTAAAAACAAGAATAATAACTACAGTTTATCTCTTTATAGAGCAAATTTTCTGGGCTTTGTGAAATGATCTGGAATTTCAAGTACTTTTTCTGTATGTCCTTGCAAGATAGTCATACTCATTGCCCTGTTAGTTCTAGTCTTGAATTTACTTATTCCATATTATATAACCAAATGAACTGAGATTTACACAGGATTCTTCAGTTGGTTTCATATAACTACACAGACACCTTAGAAATATGTACCATTATGTTTCCGTCTTTTCATATGTTAAGAAAGAGGAAGTGAAAACTATAATTATTGAGGAATGGGTCAGGATCTCTTTTTCCTTAATTTTAAATCTACAGATTTTATTGACCTTGCAGATATTCATCTTCAGTCCTTGGACAATTAGTAAGTTGTTTTAGCTAATGTTACTCTTAATAGGAATTTCCAAAGAGAAACTTTGAAGGGGAGGGGTGGGGAAGGGAGGGCAAGGGAGGACACTTCTTCCCACACTTCCTGGAAAGTATTTTAGATTTATCTAAAGCTCACTATATCATCATTAACTTATTTCTGTTTGACAAACACTCCAAAACTGCAACTTTGTTCTGCTTTCACTTCAATACAATTAGAACGCTTGTCTTTAAACATGTTTTGAATATTAGAATTTGCTCATCTTTTTTATGATAAGGGTCATGGGCTCTGTTACATAGTATTTATTTACTCAGAAAAAACAAACAAAAAACACAAAAAAGAACAGTTTAAGCAGACTTTTATAAAACCGGAACAACAAAAAATATTTATTGGATATAATATAGAAAAAATGTCTCTTTAATTTAAATATGTATATATAGATTCAGTGGCAGTGAGCCACTTGTCAAATACCTTTTTCCACAAGATGAACTCACATATAAATGTATCTAGTAAACAGCAGAATTGCAAAGGGATCCAGGGAGGAGAGCTTGTCTTTTCTAGATCTGTGAACTTGAGTTCATTCACTCTTGAAGCCTCTGCTTTCCACCAGTAAGTAGAAAGGAAATACCACATACAAAGTGCTTAGCAAAGTGTCAGACACATGCAATCTCTCATCAGTGAGAACTGTTATAATTAAATTGCCCTCAGATCTTCTCACTTTCCTCTGTCCAGAGGCAGTTGCCCTGAAGGACAAGCCGTGTATTACCAACTGTTGGAGCCCAGAGCAGTTGTGAGTTGGAAAGTACCCCAGAGGTTTCTGAGTTCACCCTCCCACATTTCCCAGGTGAGGAGACAGACCTAGGTCAGAACAGATGCTTAGGGACACCAAGTGAATTAGTGGTAGATATTAGCAAGTGAGTTTACGGACTGCCCCGGCCCATTATTATTTCCTGTAACTTGAAATGAATGGAATACTTCTCCTAAGGTGTTACATGCTGTCAAATGATGCTTCACACCAACTACCAATTAACTGTCCAGGGAGTTAATTGGTTATAGGGCTGGGGCTTGGTTCCTATAGAAACAAGCATTCTAAAGTGTTGGCATTTGTGGTAGGTGAGCTTATTCCAGACGTCTCCATCAGACTTTGGTTCTATAAACTAACTATAATCCTTTAAATTGAGATTAGCAAATGCTTGGGACTGGTGTAACTTCTTGCCCTACTATGAGCCAGGTGTGACTAATGAACTCTGCCAAGAGACAACCCCAGGATCTGTCTCAACAGCACTCTCAGCAGCACATATCAATGGATCAGAGTTAATCCTATAGAAAAACTATCACAATGTCTGGGTCTGAAAGGTGACCACGCATACATTATCTCCCCTGCCAAACCTGTGAGGTGAGTATCTTCCTCACCTCTTTATGTGGAGTGTGGGGTTCTCTAAGGGTTCTCCAGTGTAGTAAGTGGAGACTGCAGGTTTAAGGCTTCAACTGGGTCATCGACTTTCAGAGGACTGGCTTTCAAACAGAGTATTTTTCCTAGTCCTCAATAGACACGTCAGCACTCTCTCTACCTGCTGGCTCTGGCAGAGAGAAAGGGAGAGACAGGGACAAAGGGCTGCCATGGATTCCAGGTGTCCCCTAATGCAGTCCAATGTAGCCACCGCAGGGCCTCCCTGTTGCCCACAGATATCCTTTTGAGCGTTCAATTAAAAGGGACATTTGCTGACGTCCGTAGGTGGTGTGTATGGTCCTGGCAGTTTCAACATGTTGGCTTCCAGCATGGATTTTTATAAGATGTGGGGGATTTTTTTGTTTGTTTTAATGCAAATATTCATGTTTGCAGGACTTCTGCAATTTGGGGTTTATTCAAAACCTCAGAACTAACAGGGCCACTTTACTTTAATATCCTTGATCGCATTTAGCAAATGTTTTCCTGCAACGTCTACAGGTGTTTTAGCATTAAAATTTGAATCTCAAACGAAGAACAAAGAATAACTTTCACAAATCCCCAGCAGTTTGAAAAGTGAGGATGAGAAGAGGAATTCATTTTTGTAATCATTAAATCATGTTCTGTGAAAACTTAGGAATAAGGAAGCAATAGAGTTGAATCGTGGATTTCAGTTTCCTCATTCACAAAATAAGGCTCTTAATACCTACTTAGAGGACTGCTGGAACAATGAAGGTGATGAGTGAATTCTTTTATACTTTGGAGTGGAGGGAGGCCTTTAGATAATTACTTAAAATATAGAGGTCATAAAAGAAAAGATGCTACATTAAAAAAAGTCATATTATGAAAGTAAAACTGGAAAAATATCTGCATTAAAAAAATTCTCATCTCTTTAATATATAAAGAGCTGCTAGAAATTGAGAAGAAAATGGCCAAAAGGTTCATGAATAGAGTATGTAAAGAAAAAATACAAATAACCCTCCTATATATGAAAGGAGGCTCAATTTTGCTCATAATAAGGGACAAAGCAAAGTGAAATTGCACTGAAATAACATTTCTCACCTATCACTTTGGCAAAAACCCAAAAGTTTAACAACACACTCTGTTGGCAAGGTGATAGAGAAACGGGCACTCTCATACATTGCTGGTGGGAGTGCAAAATGGTACAACCCCTGCAGAGGGCAATTTGGCATTCACTATCAAAATTACAAATGCATTTACCCTCTGACCCAACAATCCCACTTCTGGGAATTTATCCTACAGCTATAGCTCATATGGATGGAATAATGAATATTCATTCATAGATAGCATTCATTAATAACAAAAGATAAGAAACAACCTAACTGTCCATCAACAGGAAGCCAATGAAATAAATCATGCTATACATACACCTTGGAATATTATGCAGCTGTAAAGCAAAGAATGAGTGTGCTTTCTGTTTATTGGTAGGTGATATGGAAAGATCTCAAGCACTTATTAGTGGAAAGCAAAATAGGCAGAAACAGATTGTATTTGGTAGGCTACTATTTGGGTAAGAAAGATGAGAAGTTGGGGGGGGATATATTTATATTTGTTTTAACTTTGAAAAAGAGATATTCATGGTGTCCAAAAGAAATGAATAGAAATAAGAATCTTGAAGGGATACAGATATGGAAACAAAATGGATGGGAACACTAGTGGGAGCAAAACTTTATCACAGCTTCCTTTTTACATTAATTTTTAACTATGTGAATCTGTTACTTTTATTTATTTTTTAATTTTATATATTTTTTACGTAATTTTTCATTTTTGCACAATGTATGCATTTTCATCTTGGTTACAGTCCCCATATAATTCCCACCCCCTTTGTTTTGATCTTACTCTCTCCTCCCTCCCCCCCCCCACCATAGTGTGTCCCTGGTTTATAGTTGCTTGTTGATTTTGATTTTTACTTTATTATAATTAGTCTTTTTCCTGGTCCCTTATTTAGGTTTTCTAAATCCCTGCTATGAGTGAGACCATCTGGTATGTTTCTTTTTCTTTCTGGCTTATTTCACTGAGCTCAGTGATCCCTTTCAGCTCCATACTTGTTGCTGCAAATTGCATGTTTACCTTTTTTGATTGCTAAGTAATATTCCATTTTGTATTTGTACCACATCTTTTTTTTTTTTTTTAAATAGAGGCATGTTTTTTATTTATTTAGTTTGTCTGTTTTGTTTATACATGCACTGGGTATAGTCAGAAGCGTGGGAGGGTGAGAGAATTCACCAGAGTCAGAGTGGGGAGCAGAGCAGGCAGAAGGACCGAAGTACACTGCTGAGGGGAGCAGCAGGCGGCAGGAGAGGTCTGCACGCCATGTGGGACCCTCCTCTGGTGGCCGGGGAGCAGCCGGGGATCGAACCGGCGCCGCAGCCGCGGGCAGCTTCGCAACCCAGCGCTCAACCGCTGCTCCACCTGGGAGGCCCTGTACCACATCTTTTTGATCCAGTCATCTATTTTGGGGCATTTGGATTGTTTACATAGCTCATCTATTGTAAATAGTACTGCTATAAACATAGGGGTGCAGGTGCCCTTTTGAATTAATGTTCCTATGTCCTTTGGGTAAATACTTGGAGTAAAATTGCTGGATCATATGGAAGCTCCATCTTTAGCAGGTTGAGGAATCTCCACACAATTTTCCATAGTGGTTGGACCAGTTTGCACTCCCACCAACAGTGCAGGAGAGTTCCTTTTTCTCCACATCCTCTCCAACATTTGTTGTTGCTAGTTTTTTTTTTTTTTTAATATGTGCCACGCTCACTGGTGTAAGATGGTATCTCATTGTTGTTTTGATTTGCATTTCCCTAATTGCAAGTGATGTTGAACATTTTTTCATATGCCTGTTGGCCATTTGTATTTCCTCTTTGGAGAAGTTTCTTTTTAGCTCTTCTGCCCATTTTTTGACTGGATTATTTACTTTGTTTTTGTTGAGTCTCATCAGCTCTTTGTAGATTTTATCATTAGTGTTGTGTGCAAAAATTTTCTCCAATCGGTGGGGTATCTCTTTGTTTTTGTTACTGTCTCTTTTTCTGTACAGAAGCTCTTTAATTTGATGTAGTCCCCGTTGTTTATCTTTGCCTTCACTATCACTGCTTTGGGTGATGTGTCTTTAAAGATGTTACAGAGTTGTATGTCATATAGTGTTTTGCCTATATTTCCTTCTATATATTTTATGGTTTCAGGTCTTATGTCTAGTTCTTTAATCCATTTTTTTTTAAATTATTTATTTATACAAGCACTGGGTACAGTCAGAAGCACGGGAAGGTGAGAGAATTCACCATAGCCAGAGCGGGGAATAGAACAGGCAGACCGACGAAATACACTGCTGAGGGGAGCAGTGGGCGCAGCAGGAGAGGTCTGTCTTGCCATATGGGGCCCTCGCCAGCGGCCAGGGATCGAACCATCACTGCAGAGGCTGTGGGCAGCTTTGCAGCCCAGCGCTCAACCGCTGCACCACCAGGGGAGGCCCTTTAATCCATTTTGAGTTGATTTTATGCATGGTGTGAGGTACTAGTCAAGCTTCATTCTTTTCATGTAGCACCCAGTTTTCCCAGCACCATTTATTGGACAAACTTTCTTTGCTCCATTGCATATTCTTTGCCCCTTTGTCAAAGATTAGTTGACCATGAATCTGTGGGTTTATTTCTGGATTTTCTATTCAATTCCAATGGTCCGTGTGTCTGTTCTTGTTCCAATACCATACAGTTTTGATGATTATGACTTTGTAGTATAGTTTGAAGTCTGTGATACCTCCATTCCTTTCTCTTTTTTTCAGGAGAATTTTGGCTATTCGGGGTTTATGGTGGCTCCATATGAATTTCATCAATATTTGTTTTATTTCTTTGAAGAATGTCACTGAAATTTTTATTGGAATAGCACTGAATCTGTAAATTGCTTTCGGCAGGATGGCCATTTTGATAATGTTAATTCTTCCAATCCATGAGTAGGGCATGTCTTTCCATTTCTTTGTGTCTTCTTCTGTTTCTTTTAACAGTGTTTTATGGTTTTCTTTGTATGGGTCTTTTACCTCTTTTGTTAGGTTTACTCCCAAGTATTTGATTTTTTTTGTTTCAATAAGAAAAGGGATGGTTTTCTTGATTTCTTCTTCTTCATATTTATTGTGTGTATATAGGAAGGCTACTGATTTTTCTGTGTTGATTTTGTATCCTGCTACTTTACTAAACTCATTGATTACTTTGATTAGCTTTTCTATGGAGTTTTTGGGGTTCTCTGTGTTTATTATCATATCATCTGCAAATAGTGATAGTTTAACTTTTTCTTTCCCTATTTGGATTCTTTGTATGTCTTTCTCTTATTGCTCTGTCTAGGACTTCCAGTATTATATTGAAAAATAATGGTGAGAGTGGACATCCTTTTCTTGTTCCAGATCTTAATGGAAATGCTTTTAACTTTTCACTATTGAGAATGATATTGGTGGTGGGCTTGTCATATATGGCCTTTATGATGTTAAGGTATGTTCCTTGTATCCCTAGAATTTTAAGGACCTTTATCATAGACGGGTGTTGTACTTTGTTGAAAGCTTTCTCAGCATCTATTGATATTATCATACGGTTTTTATATTTCCTTTTGTTGATGTGTTGGATTACATTGATTGATTTTTGGTTGTTGAACCATCCTTGTATTTCTGGAATAAATCCTACTTGGTCGAGGCAAATTATCTTATGGATACATTGTTGGTGAATCTCTTACTTTTAAACAAATAAAAATTTAGAGAAAGAATTGAGTGAGTCAATGAACATGAAACGCCTAGTTTTCCAGATTCATGTAGGTATAAATCTTAATTTTTTTTATAGCTTTAAAAGGTGCTCTTGTGGCCTTTCAATTGAACTCCACAAAGGTTTTGTGCTAGTTTCTTATAGTATGGCCTTCAGATCACTAGGCATCAGAATTATCTGAGGTGTATATTGAAATTGAAAATCCCTCAGCCCAATCCAAAGCTTGTATGCAAAAACAGAATCTCGGGGGCTGAGGCCTACAAACAGCTAAACAATCTACTCATGAACTTAGCATTTTTGTTTTTTTCTACTTATTTTTTAGGTATTCTTTATATGCTTGCAATGACTTCCCATTGACTCAGAATAATACCCCAGTTTATCCTTCAAGACCTTGATGACCTGTCCCTTTCTATAGACCTTTCTTATCTTACCCTGTGCTTCTCTCTCTTGCCCTGTATTCTCACAGCCCATCTTTTTTCCTTAGCACATGCCACACTCTTCTCTGCCTCAGGACTCCTGGGTTTGCCAGGCCTTCTCTCTGGAATGTTGTTTCTCCCGAGTCTCTCAAACCTGGCCCTTTCTGTTGCTGGTGAATCAGCTCAAATCTCACCTTCTTAGAACTCCCCAACCACACCAACCTAGAATAGCTTCCATTCGCACATTTTAATGTAAAACCCTAGGGAAAATCTGACCAATCCAGCTTGTCTTTTCTTTCCTGTTACAGTTGGGTGTCTTGATTCAAGTTCCTGGCCTGATCCAGTCATATAGGGTTGTGTATGGGCGAGTGGTGATAGAACGAGAATCATGCCTAGGAGCCTGTGAATGTTTCTCTTAGAATGATATATCTAGAAAAGCTTTAAAATTAGAATACTGAGAGCCTATAAAAGTGCAAGAGGAAAGGACCCTTTCAGGACAGAGAGAGGAAACTGGGGGCAAACTTTGCCTACTATACAATCTTCGCCAGAGTCTGTCTTCTTTCGGACACTTGTCTCCACTCTTCTACTGGAGCCCAAGTCATTTATTAGAAAAAGAAAATCAGAGATAAAGAGGACTTGAAGAGGAGTGTCATTGACATCTTTTGTGAACATCAACATAAACTTGAATGGCCCAAACCTGGTGAACATGGGTCATTGTAATCTGTTGCTCTGTGCTGTCGACAACATTTTTTTTTCACAGTAATTAGCAAAGGAATTTGGAGCTTAACAGAAGAAGCAATTTCCATCTTTTTGTGGGTCATGGGAGCAATCTGATTTCTGCTTTATCCTGATTTCTTGGACTTTAGAGCAGAGGAAGCATTACAGTCCATTTTAAATGCCATCAGCATCTTATTTCCCCTTTGTAAGTTCATGTCTTTGAAAGCTCCTATAAAATGAAGCTACCAGATTCCCAGAAGATAAAAAAAAAAAAAAATCCATTCTCTCCCTCCTGTTCACATAAGTGCATCCTCACATACTCACAGGCTACTGCAGATTTTAATAAGGTCCCCTGTGTGGGTCTTTTCAAATACGGGCAACATACTCAGAGTGAGAAAATGTCACATCTAATCAAGGGTGCTATGAATGCAGCCCCCGTGGCAGGCAGACGGCTCACAAGTGGCTTGAACCAAATCACAGTCTTTGCCTGCTGGTAACCAAACTGGAACAATCTCTTTTTGTGTCTTTATTTTTTCATTTCAATTACATCCTTAGGATTATTTTTTAAAAGGTAAACTACATTTGAATGAGGCAAATAGCATAACCTGCTGATTATAAAAGCATCTCAGGATTTTTATTCCTAGAAGAGTGTGATAGAGACCAGTGTTCCTTTTAAGTACAAACACCTAGACATTTAGTTAAAGCCAGCTATAACTTTTAATATACTCCACATGCTTTCTAACTCTACATTTATTCTTACTATAATCTATAGATCACAAGCCTGGATTTCTTTGCTCCTGTGGTTTAAGTCGACACCCCATGCTTCTGCAGGTGTCTGAGTCCTTCCTGGCATATCTGGAGGGTTTGGTGTAGGCTAGCAGTTCTTAATCAAGGGATTTTTGCCTTCAGGGGACATTTGGAAACAGCAGGAATATTTTTGGTGCTACAACTGGGGTGAGATGAGATGCTACTGATACTTAGTGAGTAGAAGCCAGCGATGCTATTAAATATCCTACATGGGTGGGACAGCCCCCATCACCTGGAATGATCAGGCACACTTTCAATAGTGCCGAGGCTAGAAACCGTGTGGTAGGGACTTGAGTGTCTGCTGAAACACTCCACACTGCAGGCTACTTCTCAGTCATCACAGGATCCATCTGCAGTCCTTGGCTTGGACCCACACCTCTGCTGGGTTCACTGTCCGCAGCTCTGGATTTTGTCCTTTCTCTCTGTGAGGTTGCTGTCACCATGCTGGTGTCAGCAACATGTTGAAGGTAAATATCATCCTCTCTACTGGCCTGTCCCTTCATTCCTTTCTCCCACAAAGGCCTCCTTAGCTTTCAGCTGCAAGATATGGGGTCAAGGAAGGAGAGAATGCAGTAAAGGGAGCAGATGAATATATCGGCATGCAGTTGTCCTTTAGATGAATTGTTCTTCAAAGACATTAACTGGCCAGGACTTTCTCATTGTTTGTCTTTTCCTAGTGTCCTGACACCTGTCGTATTATTTATCCCTTGTCTTGTCCTAAACTACAGTTGCCAATCCCCACCCATCCACCGCTGTCTTCATTTAGTATGCTTTCCTCCCTATCAGTCCCAACCAAAGTAAACTTTTGGTCCACATGTGCATTTCAAAACTCTTAGAAAGAACTTTGCTAAGCCAGAGCCTTCACAACATTACTAACAACTTTCACAAAGTTGTTAACTGCAGCTTCTTCTTGAAGATCAAAATTTTTGCAGAAGTTCCTTGAACAAATCTTTGAGAGGAGAATAAAAGAAAAATGTATTTTCTCCCCAAGTGAATGAGGAGAGGAGATGTGGATTTTCATTTGTTATATATATTTGATCATGTTATGAAGAATAATGACTAAGAGTATCAGAAGGTTCAATATTTGACCATAGCTGCAATCCATAGGCATTGTGATCCTGGGACATTTGTTCATCCTCCTTGATATCTCATTTCCAAACATGAAGATGATAACCATATCTATTATTTAGAGATTGTGGGATTTAAACAAGGCAATTCCTGTAAATACTAACAGCACACAGCACATAGCACATCTCAATGAATATTAACTATTATTATTATAAGCCTCAAATTTCTGACATCATTAACATTAAATCAGAAATTCTGGACCAAACCCTTTGAGAAGTGTGACCAATCTACCAAAAATCAAAGAAACTATACGTAAGAAGAGGGAAAGGATGCTACTAAGAGGCAGGGAAGAGAAAGCTGTTTTTCTCATTTCACATTTCTGGCTAATCTGAATTTTTCCAATGATCATGAATTGTTTAATTGTATAGTTTTATGAAAGACATACATTAGCATGTTTTAATATTTCTGCCTTTTTCACATTTGATAAGTGATATTTGGATTTTGGTGATGATGACCTTGGATAGAGTTAATAGCTGCCAGGCAGTGGGGTGTCATTGGTCACAAAGTCCAGTAGATGGTTTGGTTTTCATTTTTGTTGTTTATGATCCAGTTGGACTTAATGGAATCTGCTCACACATTTTTGAAAATAGGGTTGAGTAGTTTAGATTTGTTACTACTCCAGTTCAAATATTAATACCTTTAGAGGAGACATGCAAATTCATGATCATCTCATTTTTGGAATCGAATATACTGTATTAAAAATTGAATGCCCCATATGTATCGTGTTGGGTGTTAACTAGACCTGTGGTGATCATTTTACAACATATACAAATATCAAATCATTATGTTGTGCGGCTCAAACTAATATAATGTTCTATTTCAACAATATGTCAGTAAAAATAGAAACTCAAATTCTCCTCATTCCATTTAGAGATATAGTCAGGAGTTAGCAAGGATCACAAGTATATATCAGCAGATCACTTTATAAAACACATTTCCAGTTATGAGTATGAGAAACATTTCAGAACTCTTGTGATGGCTGATCTACTCACATATGCAAATTGACTAGGGCTTTTTAATTTTTTTAAGTATCTTAAAAAGAAAGGGATTTATTTTGAAGTTAGCTGTCAGGAAGGTGGGCAGGGAATGGAAAAAGGTTATCCTGCCTGAAGTATGACTCATCTCCAAACTAACTTCTCACAGGGTAATTACTTTACCCTTGGCTCTGGGGGTTGCCACTTCTTTTATGTGTCTTTGAGTCATATGTTGTGGGTGAATCCGTACTTCAAAGAGCAAAATCAACCAGAGCATGTATTTCTTGTGTGAGATTTCCTGCAAATGAGACTAAACATTATTCCTGGGAGCAAGTCTTTCTCCTGAAGGAGGTCCCTTGAAAGAGACATTTGGATTTTCTAGTAGATTTAGAAAACATAAATAGTTGTTTTCCTGTGCTGCTTCCAGAATTTCCTTGTCTTTGCTCTCTTGGAGCATCAGTGAAATTCCCAAGCAACCTCCATGGGTTGCAGAAATCCACAAGTCTCATAAACAAAATTTCATGCCTATAAATTGACGACCTTGAGTAAATTTTCCTAATTCTTTTTTCCAGAGGATAGATCTCTAAATCTCCAAGTATGACTGCTGTCTCCTAGAGGAAATCACAGTTGATCTCTTAGCCATCATGACAGTCATCACAGTTCCTTTTTTTTGTACTTAACTGCTGTGGCTATAGCTTTTAGCCAATACTATTGGCCAAAAGAATGAATGACTGTTGGCCGACAGACACAAACACCAATCTCATACTTCTATTCAATAATTTCACCAGGCTCTGCCTTGGTGAGTTCATTGTCATCATTTGTTTACTTTCAGATACCAGTTCTCACAAAAGAGCTTGTTGGAACCCACCACCTTAAACAGTGTAGAGGTCCCCGGTAAATTCATAATAGCTTCCAACTACCTGATTTTGATAGCTTTGTGGCATTTACACAAACCTTTGTGTACTATGTGTGATGGAGCATTTTTCCTGTTTTCTGTTGTTTGGATTTCTTATAAAATCTGTCCATTTTAGGGACCTGTATCGTTAAGCTAATGGAAGTTTACATGGCAAGTTGTATGCATGTTCGCTAGAATCATTTCATTTCATATGTTGAACAGAAGGGGAGGAGAGAGATTTTTGTTCTTACCGATCCCTAGACTGTACACAGAATAGGGTTTTCTACATGAGTATTTCTCTCCTGTTCTCAGCAACAGAAAATTGTGACCTACCAGCCACAAAGCAAGGTGAATTACATGTACGAATCTCTCCTTTGCTGTCCTTAGGGGCAATTTTTAAACTAAAAGGAGTTTAAAAGAAGTAGGATCTAGTTTAAGCTGATGGGAACCAAGATTTTGAAATGGAGGGCAGATCTTTCCCAACAAGGCAATCATACTGACCTTGCCACTGGGGCTTACTAAAGATTGAAACTCTGCACTAAACTTGAAGGAAATGAGCCTGTTGCAACTGAGGGAAAAACAAACAAAAAAAGGAAACAGGGAGCTCATGTGGACACGAACCGTCAGATTTCCCATTGCCTGTATTTGCCACCATCACTTCAGAAGTCCCCACCCACCCATCCTTCCGCCCCTTCCCGAAGTGATGCTAAGGGAAACATAGACAGCAGCAGGGGGGTGGTAAATGAGAGGGCACCGTGAGGTATGCCAGGCAGTACTGACCAGAGCGGTCATCACACAACTCGGCTTAATACTGTGCATCCCCTTAACTTACTCTGCTTAGAGTTAACTTCAGCACCTGGCAAATGACATTTAACTTTCCATCCTCTGAAAGGGCACTTAGAGGCCATTACCACCCGGTCTCCAAGCTGCTTTCGGGACTTCAGCTCATATGAGAAAAAGGGCAAGCCACACAGTACTTTACCCATCCTCCGCCCACACATGAAAACCCAGTTCAATCTGCGTGGCTCTTTTCAGAGTACTTTGCTTGAAAGTCTCACTACCAAAGATATCTCCAAAAAAATGAATGTGCCTCATAGGCATGGTACCTAGCATTTGTAGAGCACTTGCAGCCTGCCAGGTGCTGTGCTAAAAATGGACACGGATAAGGTCATTTAATCCTCATAACCACCCTCTGAGGAAGAAGAAATGGAAACACGAGAGGTTAACTGAGCTAAGGACACACAGCTGCTACATGGAGAAACCAGGCAATCTGACTCCTGAGCTCATACTCTTAAATATATCCCACATGTATGTCAGTTGTGTGTGTGTGTCCAACATGTCTGTAAGTGGGTTTTGTAGAGGAGATGCTGGAGAGCAAAAAGAAGAAGAGAGAGCATTGAAACAACTCTGGGTGCACACACCTTCTGTGTAGAGTCAGAAGAGGCGCTTTAGGACAGAGCTTCAACAGCAGGCTGCTGGCAGGATGTAGAATGATTTCTCACGTTGCCCCAGTGACAATTTTAGGAGACCAATTCAATAAACATCCTTTACCAGTCAGTGGGTTTCTAAGGAATTTTCTTGGGAAAGGTGTGAATTGCGGTAAAGAATATGTCCTAGCCTTTTTCAGGTCCCAAAGCTCACTTTTTCCAGCTCTGTTCTGAGAAGGGGCAGGAGTGACAGGTGGGTGTGATGAGAAAGAGCAGAGAATAGAGGGAAGAAGTAAATCCAAGGCCCAAAAAGAATCTCTCCATATCACACTGTCATAAAAACAAATGTGACTCCCCCCCACTTTGATTTTTCTCCCCACAGATATCCCTGTTGTCACTGAGACATCGCAGACAACAAAGGAAGGCACTTACCAGGTTATTAAACATGTGCCTTTTTTTCAAAAAGAGCTCATTTTGACATCTTATAAGGGAATAATCCGATATACCCCCTCGCCCCCCGCCCCCAACAGCAATCCGTGCATTTGTAGAACTATTACCCAGTAAGCTCAATAGCTGTCTCCCATTTGCTCTTTCTCCATAGAACTTCCCCTGACTTCTGGGACAGTCTGATGTGGGTAGAAATATAAAAGATTAAAAGTTTGTTGTATTATATTTTTATTAATGTAAGCCCAGCAAACATTCCTGACAGAAGATCTTAAGCATCATTTGGTGCCATCTCAAGTTCCAGATCTAAGTCCTTAATGTTCCCAAAGTCATACATTATCTCAAGGTTTAATCCCAATTTGAATCTCACTCCTTTCCCCACTTTATAGTTTACACATCCCATTAAAGAGGGCAACCCACAGTTCACCAGGAGAAAGGAAGTTGAGAAGTCTTCTCTGAATCAGTAGACTCACTTTTGGACTAGCCTTCTTTGCCCCTGTGCTGTTTCTAAAACACACCTATGACAAAAGTCTTTGAAGAAATTTGTGACCCTCTGGGCCAACCTTAAATGTTGGAAAATCCTACTTTGTTATCATAAATACATTACCAGAGCTAGCTTCAAAGTTCTACCAAAATAGTTGCTTAACTGCATTTCTTTATAGGGTGTTTAACTGAGGAGAGTTGAGATTAAAAAAAGCAAAAGTAGATGCCACGTGCTGAGGGCCAGTGTGAAGCCATAGCAGTCCTATGGCCATCCAAGCACAGAAAAGCTTGTCTTTTTTATTTACCACAGTGAGCCCAGTATGAACAGTTTATGGTAACTGGTGGGCACACAACACGTTTTGGTTAAATAAATTCACAAGATGGGAAGAGGAGGGTCCTCCCACATTTCTACGTACCTCACCTTCTGTGTTTCCCCAAAGGCAGTGCTTCTTGATGGTCCATAGCACATCTCACACAGCTGGGTCAGGCCAGGAAGGTAGCATTTTTTTAAAGTATGGGACCGAATGGAGGTCCAGACCCAATTCTGATACTTCCTATTTTTGTTGTGTACTGCAAATCTCTTGGCTAGACAATGCTTAAATCTCTCCATCTACCTTACTGCTCTCATAAGATGAAATGAAATAATATCTGTATGCAGAATATAAAAAGCTATACAACCTGTGACATTATTACTTTTAGCGTGATAATGAAATTGCTATGTGCCCACAAGAAGCACAGAAAAAATGAAATGTGAATACATTTGAGCAAAATTTGGTTACCATACATGAATGTTTTTTTCTGCCTCCAAACTTACAAAAAAAAATTATATAAGAAATATATTCAGCATCTCTGGATAGATTCAAATATATGATCCACTTGTTTTCTTTGTAGAAATGCAACGAGATGTTCTCCTGCTCCCCCACAGCTGTGCCTGTCTGAAGCATTCATAATCACTAGGCTTCTTAGAGAACTCACTGAAGAGAAAGCAAAGAAAAGTGCTTTTAGCAGCTGGTCCCAAACCCAGGCCACAGGTCCCAGTGTAGCATGTCAACCCTGAAGTGGAAGGCAGGGACTCAGGATTTTAGTTATACTTTGTCTGCCTTTTACTCTCATAGCTACTGTTGTTGCAAAAGGTGACATCTGACTTCTAATGCTGGGGGGACTGGGAAGCCTTCCTCAATTCTGGAATGTCAGAGCTTCCTCTTAGGGGATGAAACTTTGTCTAAGACCCTGCATCATCTTCAACAGTCAGCTCTTCCACAGAAAATTTCCATTAACCCAAGAAATTCTACTTGAAAGTAATCACTCTGTAAATCTATTTTAAAAAACAGTATGGACAGTTACCAATATACATTATGACTTGTTAAGAGACTAGGTTGGAATTCTGGATCTATCTTTTATTAGATCTACAACCTTGTATAAGTTACTTCAAGTATTTTTGCCTCAGATTCTTTATATTATACAAAGGATTAACACAATGGCACTGATCTCATAGGCTTGTTATAAAAATTAAATGAGACAGTGCAGTAAAGCATTTCACATAGTCCTGGCATGTGGTAAGTGTTTGATAACCAATAGCTCTGGGTTTGTTATGGTCTCATTCATACTCTTTTATTTCACTTCCATTCAGGCACAGTTGTCTTTTCTTGAGCATACAATGTTAGCAAATGAAGGCAGTAGGCAAGATAACATTTGGTCACCCAGGAGGTAAAGACCAGATGGCCTAGGCTACATTTACAGACACACACAGGGAAAAGCTGGGCTACTGTGTGTGAAATATTTTGAAAATCACTATAGTAATCAGGAATCAGAGGGACAGACTTAGTCTCTACCACCAGGTATTGGGTCAGCTGAGGAGGCATAACTGGAAATCAGACCAAAACTGGAATCAACCTGGCTTCTGAAGATTCCTTTAAACTAGTGTAGAAGAGACTAGTTTTAGAAGAGCAACCCTTTCTTTTCTGACAGGCCAAATAAAGTTCAGATCCATAACCCAAATTTGCATGGTCTGCACATCATGCTGGAAACATGTCTTTGAACAGAATCTTCTCTGATAGAAGTCTAATAGACATCCCCTTCCTAGCCCATTCCCTACTTTCAAGAAATTATCCATTTATCTTTGGCCTAGCACACATAAAACATCTTTCCCAACCTAACAACAAGGAAAAGGTACATAAATTACAAAATCAAAACTTTTTTTGAACAATTCAGATTGCTGAGGTTGCAGGGCAGACGAATAACCTGGAACCCAAGGGAAGAGAAGCCCCTTCAGGGAAAGATAAGATAAAAATTTTGACTTGCTTGAAGCATAAGAGGATGCCATACAAACAGGCAAGAAAAATTCAGTTGAACTATGTACCAAATTGTTAACAACTGAGTGAAGGTCACCATAATAGCAGAGCGCCCATGGTATGCACTGGCATTTGAAAAATTTCCTCTTACTGTTTTCTCCATGGCAAATATTCACATGAAAGTCTGAAGCAGGGGGCAGGAGCTGCTGCTAGAGATAAGATGGGAACCCCTGCCAGAGTGCATCCTTTTGTCTTTCAAAACCAAGCCTCAAAATCCTGAAGGAAAGGCAGCAAAAAGAAAAAGGCTCAGGTGAAAACCCTTTAGGGAAGGAAGGAAAGAAGGGAGAAGAAACCTCTTTACTCCTGGGCAAGATAGGAAATAGTTTGGGGCCCAAGATCATATATAAACAGAGGTCTTCTTGGGAGAGGGTTATAAATCTCCTGTACAGAGATTTTTGGCAAAGAAAGAAGTGGCAGGACCAAGGATACAGGGTCACAGGGTCTATGTATGGACTAAGGGTCACAGGACTAAGGCGAGGGCAGAGCAGTAGGGAATCACTTTGCTTCCCCTGCCCCTCACCATGCCTGCAAGCACTAAGCTACAGGCAATGACATTTTACACTAGGGACTGTCTCAGAGAGACCCTCTCGATAGTCCAGGATGCCAGGGAAATCTATAAGTTAAGAAGGGAGCAGAAACACTAGGAAAAATCTTCCAAAATCTCAGCCACCACCACAAGTGTAGGATAATGCTAGAGCAATGTGAAGCTAGTAAAGTTCAGAAGGTGACCATAGCAATGATAAAACCTAGTTTCTGCTCAATTCCAGAATGATTAACTCAAAGCCCACATTAATGGTTAGCACAAATTTTAAAATGACCTATTTACAGGAATAAATACTATTTTTGTCAAAATCTTTTGTCCTATACACAATGTCTGTAATTTAATTTAAAAGATTATGAGATATACAAAAAAGCAAGAAAAAAAAGTAATTAACAGAAACAGACCCAGACATGACCCAGATGTTGGAACTCTCAGCCTAGGAATTTAAAATAACCATGATAAATATGTTAAAATTTCTAGTGGAAAGAGGGGAAAACAGTCATTATTAGACAGGGAATTTCATCAGAGGAATAGAAACTATAAAGAATAAGCAAATGGAAATGCTAGAAATAAAAGCATAGTAACAGACATGATGAACGCTTTCACAGTCTGACTAGCAGATGTGTTCCAGTCAAGCAAATAATCAGTGAACATGAAAAGAGATAAATAGAAATTACCAAAACTGAAACACAAAGAGGAAAAAGTAGAGGAAAAAATACAAGAAAAAAATTCAGGACCTCCCCCGTGGCACAGCAGGTTGAGTGCTGTACTGTGAAGCTTTCTGCAGCCTCTGCAGCGCCGGTTCGATTCCCGGCTGGCCAGGGAGAATCCCAAATGGCAAGGCAAACCTGCCTCACCCACTGCTCCCCTCAGCAGTGTCTTTGATCCGTCTGCCTGTTCTGCTCCCCCCTCTGTCTCTGGTGAACTCTCTCACTCTCCCACACCTCTGACTGTAGCCCAGTGCTTGTATAAATAAATCTAAAAAAATGAAAAAAATTCAAGAACTTGTAAATATAGCATCTAATATACAAGTGATTGGTGCCCCAGAAAAGGGAGGGGGGGAAAAGGAGGGGGAATCAAGGCAAAAATAGTTGAAAAGATAAGAGGTAAAACTTTTAATGATGACAGATATAAACCACAAATTCAAGAATCTTAGAGAACCTCAAGCTGGACCAGTACCCCACCACCACCACACACCCTGGAAACACACACAAACACACAGCCCCATACAACTAAATGTAGTAAATTCAAACTACTGAAAATCAAAGATAAAGTGAAAAACTTCGAGAGTCAGAGGAAAAAGGAAATATATATTACATGCCAAAAAGAAATAAGAAATAAAGCAGCTTTCTTGACAAATACTATGCAAGCCAGAGGAAATGAAGTGATATCTTCCAAATACTAAAAATAAAAATGTTAAATCCGGTATCCTATACCCAGTGAAAATGTGTTCAAGAATGAGGGTGAAATAAAGGCTTTTTTAGAAAAAATTGAGACATTTCATTATCAGTCGTCTGGAGTCAGCATTTAACTACTGAAAGAAATCCTTTAGGCAAAAGGAATTTGATACCAGACAGAAATTTGGGTCTACATAGGGAAATAAAGAGCTCTAAAAAATAGCTTAAAATGGAGGTAAATATAAAAAACACATTTTAGTGTTACTATATTGAGATAATTGATTACCAAAATAGCAGCAATGCATGGTAGGCAAATAACATGTCACAGGAAAATAAATATCAACAATAGTTTAACATTTGTTTTAAAAACAAATCATAGTTAAGATGACCATGGTAGATCAGTCTACCATCTCCAAATAATTAATCTTCAGTCTAAACTCCATACTTCTCTGTTAACCATGGGGTCAATATAAAAATGAGCCCAAGACAACAGCAGCTTCAATTATCTCACTTCTTTATGACGGAGTCCTAGATGAAATATGGAATAGAATGTAATAAATCCCATAGTATTGATAAGCTGTGTGAAGTGGGGATAGAATGAGATGCTAATTCTTGAGCTTTGGTCTTGGATGATGGACCCCCCCAAGAAAGAAAGTAGTGGGCAATGTCAACTGCATCAAAATTTTGCCTATATTGGCCCTTCTGAGCATACTTTATAGAATCATAAAATGGTGTGTTAATGGAAATTGCTGGTTTCACAAGGTATCCCCCAGCAATAAAACTTTATGTCAATGGAACATTTTTCTCATAGTTATTTTCTTTACACCAAAGTAGGCAGGAAAATCCCTTGTGGTGAGAGCTCTGAGTTATCATTATGTCACAAAGTTCAATGACAAATTCTCAGGGGTGAGCCTGCCTTATTGTGTAATCAACAATAGCCTCTTGAATTTCTATAGTAAGTTACTTTAAATGTATAGCTCTCTTATGTTTATTTTTCTTCCTGGTCTTTAAAACATCTGCCTCAAATTAGAAAAACAATGGCCACATGAGCATTTACCACATGTAAAAACTAGATCAGGTACAGATTCTAAATTGTTACTTAGACCCATAAAGAAAATGACCACATTCAGAAGAAAAGATAAGGGGAGCTTGAATTTTGTTGAAAACCCCCTAGTAAGGCTCAGGCATCATGTGTATTGTAGAAATCAATACAATAAACCCAGTTTTTACTGGAAGTCATTTGTGTTTGAATAGCCTAATTAATTTTATCTTTTGAAAAGAACTTGGCTATCAAATTTATATCAAATACCAGAAGGCTATCTTTTGGTTTTGAAAGGTGTCTGAGTCACTTAAGAATCACAGAGTTCTATGCTTCAGGAAGACCTTCTCTGGTGTTGAAAGATGTCTGAGTCACTTAGGATATGTAGAAAGGTGGCCCCCTGCCAGCTGTGGGTTATCTAACATCTGAACAGCCCAAAGTTCATGTTGGCTGTTTGTATTAATCACCATAGTTTGACTAACAAGCCTGAAGTGACAGCTCAGCATCAGCATGGTACTAGGACCACAAACTGAACAGAGACAAGAACTGAAAAGGGAGCGTGGTGAGGCAGAAACCCTGTGTTACTTCTATGGTAGTTGAGAATTTCCGGGGTCACTAAAGGCAATAGTTCAAATATGATGAAATCATGAAGGGAAGCCCAAGTGGGGAGAGAACAGTTCCAACTTCCTGCTCTAACATTACTGGTTTCTTAGGCACTTTTTCTCTCACATTTGGCTGTGGCTCTGTGCAGGGACTCTGGGATACCTTGGTTTCCTGTGCTATGCTAATCAGGGATTCAAATTGGGTATTTTTGATATCAAATACTCAGATTTTGTCATTTTCTGTTCAAAACATAGTAATCTTTCTACCTCCAGGTCTTAGATAAGAATAGAAACTTTTAGGGCCTCCCCTGGTGGCTCAGCCAATGAGTGCTGGGCTGCGAAGCTGCCCACAGTCTCTGCAGCGCACGTTTGATTCCTGGCCACCGGCGAGGGTCCCACATGGTGCGACAGACCTCCCCTGCCATGCCCGCTGCTTCCCTCAGCAGTGTATTTCGTCAGTCTGCCTGTTCTGTTCCCTGCTCTGGCTCTGGTGAATTCTCTCAACCTCCCACGCTTCTTACTGTACCCAGTGCTTGTATAAATAAATAAATTAAAAAAAAAAAAAAGAATAGAAACTTTTAGAATTTCAGCAGTATTCAGTGAACACCTTCAGGAAACTGAAGGTGGAGTTATACCTCTCACCACTACCACTATCTCAACCCCCAACCCCAACATACTCATCCAAGCATGGAGAAAAATGGCCTTATTAAGCACAGATTTCTTTTTTGTTAAATACCTGAAGTCAAGCAATTGATTGGCTTGATCCTAAGCTGGTCTCTAATAGCTCATGGTTTTCAACTCAGTTATGTCTCTTTGTTTGCTGATGGTGCATTATCTGGCCAAGTTTTATGACTATTTAATGACTCATGCTTCTTCACTCTTTTGAGTGGGCAATTCAGTCAGTTTACTGGTCAAGTAACCATATGCCTCCCTGAAATCATGGGCTTTTCCAAAATTTCTCTCCCATATCCTGAACTGGGTTCCTCAGAATATTAGTTTGTGGAAATCCTTTTTCAACAAACACATAAGAATCAGGGCTTCCCAGAACCTCTTGTCTGTGTACCTTATGAATCTCCATATGTAAAGATGGCAAGTTTGTTTGACAAAGGAGCCCTTTTAATTCTCTCACTCACTATACCTGTTGTTTGATTCAGGATTTCTGTCAACTTCATGAGTTAATTTCCCCTCCCAATGACCAGAGAGACTGTAGTTTGTTCTAAAACTATGCCGTGTTTTTTTTTTTAATCCAACCTCCAGCAACTAGTTCATCTGCTGAAAGGGCATAAATGACAGAGTCCAGTCCGCTAACCTGAGTTCCATCATCATCTGCATTTCCGCAGGTACTAAGAAAGATACCTGCCCTACAGAGGGATGGACTTTGAAAATCAGATGCATTGCAGTTATACTTTATGATTACCTCACATATATGGTAACATCAAAAAGATGGTTCTTTCACATTACCCCAGGTTAATTTGTAGACCAAGGATATATTATATTCTCTCCCCACCAGAGAGTCAGCTTGTTTCTGTCTGTTCTGTCTTAACAAACTCTAATTTTTAATTCTGAGCCTCAGAGAATAACTATTACACATCCTTCATGATTCTGTTTCCATGTAAGCTAGAAATAAATATGCCCATACTTTCCTTTCAAGCCATTGCCAGTCTTCTTGTTTATAGATTAAAGCCTAATTTAAAAGAAAAATAAGTTCTATTCACAACTACAGATCTGCCTGATCATACCCTAACCTTTGTTTTCTGAAAACAAGGAAATAGAGGATATATTGCTCTTTCAGTTGCTAATTGAAACTTTTTTTTTAAGTAGAAATGGATCAAATTTGAATATGTATTTTGCTTAAGTCAAAAGGCTCTGTAAATACCTTGCAATAATGTTGGTAAGTGTGAGTTCTTACCATTCTGAAGAAAATAAAGATAGCAAAGGGTGGGAAGAGCTGTCTCCTATTTTCACAGAGATTTCAAAGCTTGAGTCATCCTTGTCATTTTCAGGTTTAACTGCTCAAAGCTGAATCACAGGGGTGGGGTGAAGTAAGGGTTAAACTGAGTTTGGTATCAATCCAACAGTTTTAATAGGGGGTCATCTGTGGCATCACCTGTGGAGGCTACTTCCCTCATTGCTGCCTCCTACGCCTCTTCTGGTTCCCTCATAGGGCTGCTCAGATGAGAGTAGGTTTGACTCTCTCCTTTTCTCACAGTTCTCTCCTTTAGAAATGATGTGGTTACTAGCAAAAGAAGCCCAAATATTTGGACTTGTATAGCTTAATATCTATAAAGCCTAAGGTTCTCAATGTAAAAGTAGAGTTACCTTATTAAAAAGAGCAACCGTTCTTTATTCTTACATCTTAGTGTCATTATTGTGTTGGTATATGTACACCAATTTGAATAAGGAGTAACAAAGTAAACTCTACCTGCTTACTAAATGTAAGTATTACAATGGAGGATTATTGGTGCTTTGTTGGTTGATGGGTATGGAGTGATAACATGCATTTGTAGAGATGTGAACCTACACCCCTAAAATATATGTAGTGTTGTAAGTTAATGTTACCTCAGTAAATATGATATGAAAACAAACAAAAAAATAAATGTAAGTAATATATGTCAGCTATTACTACTACTGTTATTATTATTACTTCTACTGTTATCAGGGTCTCATTCAGTCCCAAATATCTCCTAGAATTCTTCATAATTAATGAAGCATGTTTTACATCCTTGCTTTCCAAAGTGGAGTTTATATGTTCTGTGGGTCATCAGCAACAGTATCACCAGGGAGCTTGTTAAGGATGCAGATCCTCAGGCTCCATCCCAGATCTACATAATCAGAATGTGCATTTTAACAAATTCCAAAGGTGATTCTTATGTACATTAATGTTTGAGAAACACTCAGTCAACAGAATATACTGGCTAATGGGCCTTTACCACATATGCTACATATAAATGTTTGATTTTCTTTTCTCTTTCTTTTTTGGTTTTGTTTTTTTAAAAAATAGGTTTTGTTAAGATAATTTTCATACCATGAAATTTACCCATTGTTAGTGCACAATCAGTAATTTCTTTTTTTTTTTTAAAGATTTATTTATACAAGAACTGGGGTATAGGCCAGATGTGCAGGAGGGTGAGAAGATTCACCAGAGACAGAGCGGGGAACAGAACAGGCAGACTGACGAAATACACTGCTGAGGGTAGCAGCGGGCGAGATAGTAGAGGTCTGCTTTACCATGTGGGATTCTCTCTGGCCAGCCAGGATCAAACCCACACTGCAGAGGCTGCGGAGCTTCACAGTGAGGCGCTCAACTGCCTGCGCCCCCAGGGAGGCCCTCAGTAATTTCTTTTCTTTTTTTTTTTATATTTATTTATTTATTTATACAAGCACTGGGTACAGTCAGAAGCACGGGAGGGTGGGAGGATTCACCAGAGCCAAAGCGGGGAACAGAACAGGCAGACGGATGAAATACACCGCTGAGGAGAGCAGCGGGCGTGGCTGGAGAGGTCTGCGCGCCATGTGGGACCCTCAACGGCTGGCTGGGGATCGAACGGTGCTGTAGAGGCTGCGGGCATCTTCACAGCCCAGAGCTCAACCGCTGTGCCACCAGGGAGGCCCGCCCTCAGTAATTTCTTAAGAAAATGTATAGTTATGTAGCCATCACCACAATACAAATTTAAAAAATTTCCATCCATTGCTTCCCAAAGTTCCTTCACCTACCCATAGCTACTGCCTGCTCCTGCCTTCAGCTTCAGATACCACCAGTCTGCCCTCTGTCTCCATAGATTTTCCCTTTCTGGACTTGTTGTATAAATGGCATCATACAACATGTCATCTTTTGTATCTGGTCTCTTCCTTTAACATGACACATTTGAAATTCACTTACATTATAACATGTATCATTAGTTTATTCTTATTAGTGAATGATAATTCATTATATGGAGACATTTTTATTCATCAATTTGTGAGTTAAAAAACAGTTGGATTTTTTTCTGGGTTTTGGATATTATGAGTTTTTGCTGTGGAAATTCATGTGTAAGTCTTTGTGTGGACAAATGTTTTTACTTCTCATGCATAGATACCTAGGGATAGGTCGGGTCATATGGTAAGTTTATGTCTAACCTTTTGAGAAACTGACAAACTGTTTTTCAAACTGGCTGTTACCTTTGCATCCTCACCAACTATGTATGAGGGCTTCCGTTTCTCCATAAGCTTACCAACACTGCTGTTGCTTGTCTTTTTGATAATGGCCATATCTGCACTGGTATCTCGTTGTGGTTTTAATTTACATTCTCCTAATGATGTTCAGTTTTCAGAGATTTCAAACTGAAATCCAACAAAATAAACTTGCTCTTTTAAGTAGTTAGAGGCAAGCCTAGATAACATATGTCTGTTTGCTATTCTGTATTGTCAGGACACTTAGAAATCAGAACTGAAAGAAGAAAGTCATGTTAATCACTGGTGCTTACTCCCTGTGGGGCATTTTGTTCTGTGGATTTCTGTGGAGCCAGGGACATGACACATTTAAAAGCCAAACTTGTGCAGAAACTGATAGGAGTATCCTCACAATAGCAATTTACTAGGATGTGGTCTCAGAAAAATCTTGTAGAAGAGAGAAGTGAGACCAGGAAGAGAGGGAAGCTAAGCACAGAAGTAGTATCAGTCCCTTTGGTTGGGAGGAAATATCTCTTCAGTCCCTTAGGGGACTCTGGGACAGTGGCAAATCCTTGCAACTTCAAGTATGGTGCACAGACCTGCAGCGTTGACATATCAGAGAGCATGTTAGAAGTGCAGAATTTCAGACTCCTCACAAACCACATAGGTCAATTTGTATTCTACCCCACAAATGATTCAGAAGCATTAAAAAATTTAAGAAATACTGGTATTGATCATCCATCAAAATTGGCCTAATTAGGAGCAAAGATGGTGGGATATTTATATCCTGTTGCACTATCAGTTTTTGGGTTATAGCCTGCGCTTAGACTCCTTAATTCCCTTAAAACTTCCCAGCCACTTCCCACTTTTGTGCGTGTAAGCAAAAGAGTTCCAGCAGCCCAAATTTGGCCCCTGACAAAGAGGCACAGCCTCTGATTACTCCCAAGTATTGGATGAGAGTTATGCTACACCAGGAATGGGTGTGCACGGAAAAGAGGAAAGACATCCAGGGGATCATGGGCAAAGAACTAGCAAACTTGCTACAATCTCAGTGTCTATTTACCTTTTGCCTCATTCTGCACTTTCACTTATCTTTGCTTGCACATAAATCATCTGTTATCCACAGAACTCTGAGATCACTTTTCCTCATTTGTCAAGACCAATAGGTAACCGGTCCTCTCAGGTCTATCTCTTCAGAGATGTTCAAATCTGTCCTCCATTCACCAGCACTGTCTCACTGTCCAAATTCAGAGTTAGACTGTTCCATGCTGCACTGCGCCTTAATTGCTCTCAACCCAGTCCTGTCTGCCATGCATGTTTTAAGGTGCAATGTGAAAACTTCCCGCTTTCCCATGCCTTTCCTAATCCTTCCAGGCAGAGGTAGCTGTCTTCCTTCGGTTCCCATAGTAGCACCTTTTATACATTCTTCAAATGGGAGACATTTGTCTTATCATTAATCATTAATTAGTCATTTATAGGATCCATCATTCAGTCAGTCTTTGAACCACTTGAGTGTGAAGGCTGTGTGTACTCTCTGAGCTTGGCACATACACGTGTTCAATAAATGTTTATTAAAGAATGAAGTTATTGACTCTAGGTAATTTACAAACATTTTAGTTCATGGACAGGTGCTGTGAATCCATCCTTATATTTAATAAACTTCTCAAGGGTGAAAACACTATACTTAATGGAAGAAGGGGAAGAGAAATCATACGTGAACCTTTTATGCTTTTCGTAGACAAAACTTCATTCACTTACCACTTGGCAGATTCCCTCAGCTGCTTTGGAAGAATTTATTTGGAATTAAGCAAATATTTTCCTCAAGAATTGGTCACGCATATTTGGTAGAGCACATCATAACAGCTAAGACTGATCACTGTTTATTATTTTAGCTATTAATCACCAATTTTCATATCCACTGTAGAAACTGTGTTTTCCAAATACAAGACTTGAGAATAGATCCTGTTTGCTTTTACTAGTATCAGCCCAAAACAAGTGCAACATTTGTAACTTGGGTAATTAGCATCCGGTCTGTTCTTTCTAAATTGTGAGTATCTCCCTCTCTCTTGCTAGAGCTTGCTCTTTCTCCTTCTCTCTCTCTCTCTGGCTTAATTAATGCTAATGCATACTGCCCTACAAGAATTTGCAAGCTGTACTGAGAAATAATGCAGTGTTAGTTTTATAATTTAGTGCACAGAGCACATTTGTGCAAAAGCTTTGTAAACTGGGCCCGTGGTCAAAAGGAGCAATTAGCACTTTGTTAGTATGCAATGATGTACTAATCTGTGCAGTCCCCAAAAGCAATTGTCTGTTCCATTTTGCCCTCATGTGCAAATTTTTTCCAGTGTATACAGCACTGCTCCAAAAATAACACATTGCACGCCTGGTGCTGTAAATTGGGCTCATGATGATGAAGACATATCAATTAGAAAATATTGGGGGGGCGGTGGGTGGACACACAGGAGTTTGTCCCTACAATTTCCAGCAAAACAAGGAAGTTGGTGCACAGCTTTCAAGGGGAGCTGAAGTTCTCTATTCCTCCTTCAGATTTCACAAGCAGAATTGTCATCATCTTTGGGAAAAGACTATGGGAAGGACATTTGGTGGGAAAATAAGACCTCAAAATGGAATAGTTAACCCAAATCACACTGATGTCGACTTCATTAGCACTGTAGACTGATTTGCATTTAAACAGACGCCATCGTTGCTTTATTTAAATAGCACATAGGAACCATATAACAATTCGTGCATGCTTTGGACTTCTCAAGTTCTGAGTGAAGCACTTGACTGTCAGGCTAATAACAAAAGTAATAACGATGGCTTATCTTTTTACTGTGATTCACAGTTCCCCTAAATATTTCAGGTATGCGGGCTTATTTGAGTCTCACCACACGCTTGTGGGTAGACATCACCATTACCACTTTGCTGATGTGGAAACGTGGGTTCGGTTCAGAGAGGTTGGGTAACTTGTACAAAGTCACATAGGAGGTGGTATTTTGTAGTGGTTCAAAACCTGGGCTCAAAAACCAGGCTGCCTGCGGGCAAATTTCTATTCTGCTTCTGTCTGACCATGTGAATTTGGTTTCACGCTTCTGTGCTCCAATTTCCTCATCAAATGGGAGTGGTAATTGTAGTACTTGTGTCAGGAGATTATTGTGAGGATTAAATGTAAAGCACTAAGAATAGTATCTGAGTGCTGTTATTGTTAGTATTATCATTACTATGAGTATTATTTAGCATAAAAAGTAACAAAGCTGGAACTAATCCTCAGATGTGGGGAACACTCAGAGGATTCAAAGGAATCTAGTAAATATAACTATCATTCATTCCCAGTATCTACTTTTCAGGCTATAAAAGTATCAAACATATTTTTGAAGATAATAGAGAATTGAAAGGAAAATTTATGCTATTAACTTGAGGAAAAGCTATCATAGGGAGATAGTGAATACTGTTCTTTGTTGTCATCAAAGAAGAAACAGTAACAAGTTGGTAATTCACTGAGGCATGATTTTGATTTGACATGAAGAAACTGTCCTGAGAGTGGAGAAATGGGGTCTTCAAGATTGTGGCAGCTTACAAAGATGACCACAATCCTGCACCTCTCCTCGTGAGGTAACTTTTGCAGCCTCTGCCATCAAGAGGCAGAAGCCTCATTTCCCACCTACTGATTTTCAGGCGGCTTGTGGCTGTCTCTGGAAGTGATGGTGTGCTTGTTTTGAGTCTACACCTCAAGACAGTTTACAACTTTTGGTCTTACTCTTGGAACTCTGTCCTGTGAGCCTCTGCTAGCCTGCTGGAGGATGAGAGAGCCCAGTCGCCCCATGCCCCTCAGGACGTAGCCACCTAGCGCACTAGCAGTGGACTGGACCTCAAAATCAAGCCCTGCTGAGCCCCTTAAAAATCCCCCAGCTGAGCTCCTGCTAAATTGCTAACCAAGAGACATGTGAACTAAATCAAGATTGTTGTCGCAGGTTGCCAGGGCTAAGAGTGGTTTGAACACAGTGGTGAAAACTATCTAATTACCACTAGGAGACTAAGGTCATCTTTGGCCTTCAGAATCCTTGAAGACAGTCTGGGTACTTCCCATTGAAATAAATGTATGTAGAAAAAACTATGTGGAGCAAAAGGATGGAAGAGGAGGCTTTAAAAGACCCATGCTTCTTCTGAGTTTGTGAAGTGGAAGTTTAGGCTCCAGCTAAAGAATTACTTTGTGTTTTTAAGAAAACAGCATGTTCTTGTAGTCATTCATTCAATCAGCATTATTGAATACTTACCCTGTGCTGAATGCTATGAAAATGAAGTGATTTCGTAGAAAAAAATACAAATACTCACAAACGTAATTTGACTCCACAGTCAGCCCTCAGTATCCCAGGGGATTGTACATCAAACTCTGAGGATGCTCAGCTCCCTTAAATCAAATGTAGTGTTTACATATAACTTAGCATAGCCTCTCATAGGCTTTACTTTAAATCATCTTTAGATTACTTATAAAACCCAAAACAATGTGAACAATATATAAATAGTTGTTATGCTGTATTGTTTAGGGAATAATAACAAGACAGAGTTTGTATGTGTTCCATAAATACACATCCATTGTAGGGCTAATTACATAGTTTGTATTTTTGACCTGCAGTTGGTTGAGTTGGCTACTGCAGAAACCACAGATGTAGATGGCCAATTGTATTGGTTTCCCAGATAATATTCAAAACCAAGTTTGTTTTAAAGTAGTAGATTTCATTTCCATAAGTAGTTATGTGAATTTAATGACAATATTATGTGGAAAACAAATAAGTAAAAGAGATGTTTTTAGAGCATACATAAATGGATTATATATCACAAATCTAATATTTCTTTCTCAAAAGTTGAAATTCTAGAATAAAGCATTCAAGGAGACTTCAGGCCATCTCATCATTTGACTTTCCCCAATACAATGTGCTCGGGCACATCTGAGTCCTTACACTCAACTTGTGTAAGGACAAGATGTATGTAGCAATCAACATTTCCTGTCATACAAGTTTGACCCATAGACTGTGGGCTACCTCATTCTCTCTCTTTGCTTGGCATTGGTAACCATAATTTTATTATCATCCTCATTTTCAAGAAATCCTTCCACTTCCACACATATTCTCTGGTTTGTCAGCTGTGGCTGGGGACACTTCCAGCTGTAGGAGCACACTTGTTTGTGGACCAACCTCTTTACACTCAGGGTGGGGCAGAATGGTGTGCAGCCCCCTTGGATTCCACCTGTTGGTTTCCTCTGTGGGACTTGGGGTCTCTCATAGTTACAGAACACTTTTTTCTAATTGCATAGTACATAGTCCACAGTGTTCATTCATTTATTCATTCGTTCATGTAACAAATGGTTATTGATCCAGATAACATAATGGGCATTGGAAGATACAGAACCAGCCAGATATTAACTTGAACTCCTGTTCAAGGTATGGAGTTCATAGTTTAGTGGGGGAGACAGACATTTGTCAAATAATCACAAAAACAAGTAGGGAATTGCCCCTGGGACAAGGGCCACCTTATACTTGAATACATTGTAATAGCCAAGGTCAGAAAGCTTTCCTGAGGAAATGTCCCTTGAAGGGAAATTTGAAGGCTGTGTAGACATCAACCAGGAAAAGGAGAAGGCAAAATGGAACAGGCAGAGGGAACTACTAGTGCATAGGCCTTATAGTAGAAAAGGCATAAAGATGATTTGGGAAGTCAACATTTTCTGTGTGACTGGAATTAAGGTTGAAAATGTAGTTGGGAGCCTCCCCTGGTGGCGCAGCGGTTGAGCGCTGGGCTTCCGCAGCCTCTGCAGTGCTGGTTCTATCCCCAGCTGCCGCTGAGGGTCCCACATGGCGCACAGACCTCTCCTGCCGCCCACTGCTCCCCTCAGCAGTGTACTTTGGTCCGTCTGCCTGTTCTGTTCCCCGCTCTGGCTCTGGTGAATTCTCTCACCCTCCCGCGCTTCTGACTGTGCCCAGTGCTTGTATAAATAAATAAATAAATAAATCTTAAAAAAAAAATGTAGTTGGGATGAGGAACCAAACTAGACGCACCTTGGTATGGAGTTTACCTTTATCCCAAATGCAAGGAAAGCCAATGAAGGACTCAGCAAGGTATCAACACAGGCAGCGTAGAATTTGAAAAGCTGTCTTTGGCTACAGAAGGTACTGAGGGCACACTGAACTGTTTAGGTACCAGTGATACCTAAAATGATACCTAAAAGTCAAACACAAGTCACAGCTGAGTCTTTAGACCAAGGAGTGAGAAAGAGCAGTAACAGGAGACAGCCTAACGAAAGACAGAACCAGTGTTGGATGATAAAAGAGAGTCATCAGTTATTTGGCCTTTAGCTATAGGAGCACCCTCAAAATACTCTCAGTGGTTTGCTTAAACTTGCGTGTTTTAAAGCCCATTTGCACAATTTCTGAATCAGAATCTTTGGGAGGTAAGACCCAGGAATCTATACTGGGGTCCATAATCACCCTCACCTAAAACTTATACTGCGAAAAGTAGACAGTAAAGTTGGAAAACAACGAGGCTGAGACTATTCAAAAATCCCATCAACTCTTGTACATGACCTTCAAGCAGAGAGAGAGGAAAAGACACAGGCTCATTGAAAGCATTTGGGTGTCCTGCAGGTTTCCTTGATTCTTTTCCCCGATGCTGAGTTTGTCCCATGACTGGTGCCTACCGGTGTTCTCATGTGTGCTACATGTCAAAGCAATTCATGCTAACTGCTAAACTAAGTCTCTCGGCTGATTCCTACTTTCCTTACACACTGTCATGACAAACTAACATTATTTCATTCTGATCGCTAATTGAGGCTTGTTCACAATACTTTAAATCAGAGGTCAGCAGATTATAATGCATGTGCCAGATCCAAATGTTGCCTGATTTTGTGTTAAAAGTAAAAAAAAAAAAAGATCAGAGACTATTTTGTGGCATAAAAAAAAACTGTATGAAATTCAGATTTAGTGTCCACAAAGGAAGTTTTTTTGAACACACAATGTTTATTTATCTTCTGTGATTGATTTTGCTCTGCACATACTATACAAACAGTTGAGTAGTTGCATTGCCCTACAAAGCCTAAAATAGTCACCATTATTATTATAATTATTATTATCTGCAGAAAATTTCTGACTCATGCTTTAAACCCTCAGTCTCTTTGGTCAACTTATTAGTAAGTTACCATGTTTCTGTGACGCACAGAATTGATTTGTCATGCAAATAATTGCCTCATAATTTCAGTCTTTCATAAATTTGACTTTTCATACTGCATTTTCTTAAAGTGAGACATACTTTTATCTCTATGTACTCTAGCTAACTAATGTTATTCAGGTAAATCAGTGGATATATTGCTTCATAAAGAATCTGACATAATTATTAGTTCTCAATTGCTTATGCCTCTCTATAAGCAATAATTTTAATTGATTTATCTGAAATAGAATTAATTACTTTTGACTTGAAACCCATTTTGGGTTATTATTGTACATATGAATGATAACATTTTATGAATATGCAAAATGCTTTTGGAAACAGTAAAAATCAGATAATTCACACCCATGACAAGGAGGCCCAGTACAGATTAGCACATTTCTTGGGAGGGAGGATTAATTGAAAAAAAAAAATGGTGTAAGTTTATTGAATCACCCTGTAAACTGTGCCCAGAGAGACACACATGTTGACAAGAATCTTTCAGTAAAGATACCATAACATATTTGGTAAACATAATGGGAGTTGCACTTGCAGGAGACCTCATTAGAGCTCTTGGCTATGAAATCTTGGTGGCAAAGCCGAGTGAGACTGCTGGGTTTTCTGTGAGAAGTACTGAGTTTGTGGGTTATTAAGGAGGTGAGAACCAGTAAATAAGTGGGGTTAGACTGTGCAGCACTTTTCAAAATTCATTCTGTCTTTGATGTTTAGAGTGCTAGTGACAGTCATTCCCAGGTTCAGCGAAAGCCCAGGAAAAATAATTTTAAATACAATTATTATTTTGTTTGGTTCGACTTTGATTTTTTTTTGTACCAGGTACCACTCTTTACCATAGTATAATCTTTTAAAGTAGAGGGTTTCCCAACTCTTAATAAGTCTATGAGAGAGCAGAAAAATTTGAAATTTAGTGGGAAAGGAAATTAAAATTCCATCCTCTGCCATGGACCTGCTCTGAGAAGCACATATAAAGAGAGTAAAAGTTTTTTCTTCCTACCTTCACTTATTGACCCATACCTTTTTTTCTATTTGATTATTTGTATTCAACAAGTATTTACTGAGCACCTGAGAGGCACCAGTTCATATCTCTGGTAGTTGTACAAAAGCTGTAAGTGGTGCCTGTTATATTAGTCAGTGCAGGAGAGATGCTGTAACAAACAATGCCAATTGTTTGTTGAGATCTTCTATTTCTTCAGGGCTATTGGGGGCAGGCATAGGAAATATTAACTTGATTGCAATAGATGATTAATTGAGAAATTGCTCCATGTCATAATTTTTATCTTATTACAATAATGTAAGTAAAATGTTTCATATTATTTAATTCTCTCAATTACCACCAAATGTAGTTTATCACCAACTTCTTTCAGCAACAAACGGAGGTTAGGAGAGGTTAAAATCCTTTTAGAGGGATTGGGAGGTCCTGTCTTAGGTCTCCTGCACCCTGAATCTAGTATGTTTTCACTACACCAAACTTGGGTATTGCATGTCCCATCCTCACACAATTACCACGCTAACATATTTATAGTACCATTTAAAAAAATTCACTCATTCATAATTAGCCTCAGGCAAACAGTGTGTGATATGTTATGATAGGACTGTATTTTATAGTACATATTTCATTATTGGGTGTTACCTCACAGCTTGGCAATCACCTTATTGCCTTTACCTCATTATATGTCATCTAGGACAATAGCCTGTTAAATAATTCTGAGCAAGGATCAGACACCAGGGTTGATGTTTCTGTCTTTCTGTAGGGGGTTTTACATCTTTTAAAAGATATATTAGGTTTAATCCAGAGGAAAGGGTCTCAAAACAATGTTCCTCAAACTAAACCGCTATGAGTTTTCATTTCACAGCTGCTGGAATGGTTAAAATTAAAATGGCAGATTTAAAAAGCAAATTTGACAGCGATGTGGAAAAATGTGGAATGTTCATAAGCAGCTGGAAAGAATGTAAAATCATATAATCACTTTGAAAAATGGTAGAATGGTTTCTTTAAAAGTTTAACATATATGTACCCCAACCCAGAAATTTTCCTTATAGATTCATCCAAAAGAAATTAAAGCTTATTTTCACATATGTGCACATACAAAAGAACCTGTACAGGTATTTCCAAGCTTTATATTTTTATTTTTTTTTAAGATTTATTTATTTATTTATACAAGAACCAGGGTACAGGCCAGATTAGTGGGAGGGTGAGAAGATTCACCAGAGACAGAGCAGGGAACAGAACAGGCAGACTGACGAAATACACTGCTAAGGAAAGCAGTGGGTGCATAGGAGAGGTCTGCCGTGCCGTGTGGGACCCTCACTGGCCGGGATCAAACCCACGCTACAGAGGCTGCGGATGGCTTCACAGTGTGGTGCTCAACCAACAGGGGAGGCCCTCCCAAACTTTTTAGTATTGGGACCTTTATACAGTCTCAGCAATGGCTGGGAACCCCAAAGGGCTTACGTGGATTTTGTCTATTAATATTTACTAGATTAGAAATTGAGCCTGAAAATTTTTAAAAAATTTTTATTCATTCATTTAAAAATAACAGCAACAAACCCATTATTTATAACCTAAATGACACTATATCGCCAAAATTTAAAAAAAAAAAACATTAAAATGGCACTTTTCTATATTTTTCATCTTTTTAATATCTGATTTGATGGAAGACAGCTGAATTTTCATTATCTGCTTCTATCTTGAGTGTATTGTGATATCTCACACCCTGCAGCCGCCTCTGGAAACTCCACTATGTGTTTATGAGAGAATGAGAATTAAAAAGACAAATAACATCTTGTAATTATTATGAAAATATTTTAACCAGGCAGATCTCCTGAATGAGTTTCAGAAATCTCTAGGCATCCTTGCACCATACTTTGAAAACCCTAGCCTGCAATGCACCCACATACCCAACAGTTAACAAAATTTAACATACACAAGTGTGGTTTTGTACCATTGCTTGTAACAGGAAAAAAATTGGAACAATAAAATGAACATTTAATAGAAAGATGATAATTTAATTAGTATCGGTTCAACTAGATAAAGTTACATGTGTTAATAGATGAATTTCAGAAAAATAATGTCTCAAAAGCGCAGGTAGAAGAAGGACACATGACTGAGACTATTTTTATAAAGAAAACACGAATGACTCTTCAAAATGTTATTTACTACATAAAAATGCAGTAGATCCATATAAGTTGCATGGTAATTGTCAACTCAAATTCCAAGTAATGATTGCCTCAGGATAAGAAAAGAAAGGAGGGAGGAGAATGAAATTTCAGAATACCCAGGTATATTTAAATTGTATTTTAAATGTTTGGTTTTGAAATTGTAAAGCAAGTATGGCAGAATGCTAAGTTTTGACAAGGCTGGCTAGTTAGTGCAGAGGTAATGGTTATTTTATTTTTATATGTGATAAAATTTCATAATAATGTTTAAAAAGGATGCTTGGAGAGTAAGCTAAACAAATATATTTATCATCTTTGTTTTTTGTTTTTTAAAGATTTATTTATTTATACAAGGACTTGGGTACAGGCCAGATGTTCGGGAGGGTAAGAGGATTCACCAGAGACAGAGTAGAGAGCAGAACAGGCAGACTGACGAAACACACCACTGAGGGGAGCAGTGGGCAAGACGGGAGAGGTCTGTGGCGCCATGTGGGACTCTCGCTGGCTGGCTGGCCAGGATCGAACCCATGCTGCAGAGGCTGTAGACAGCTTCATAGTGCGGTGCTCAATCGCCTGCACCACCAGGGAGACCCTAACATCTTTGTTTTAAAGGCTATTCTCACTTTTGCTATTTTTGAAAGTTTTTCTACAAGTCCTTCAAAACAACAAGAGTTTTGACTCAATGATTTCATGAGTTTCTGTTCTTAAAATTTTCCTGAATTTGAAATCTTTATTTACAGAGAACAGCCCTTTAAAAAGGATGTCTCTTTACATTCATCCAGTAAAAATAAATTGAATAACCTCTATCATAATAAAAAGGAAAAGGAGCTGTATGAGTTACCTAATGATGCATGCATCATTAGGTATGATGATGCATATTATACATCAGCGAAAAATCCAGCAAGAAAGCCTTTACTTGTCCCAGGTAAACCCAGATATGAACGGGCAGTCAGCAAGCACTGATCCTGGGTGTCTGTCCTAGAGCAATATATACACCAGTATGTGGGACATGTGTACAAGGATATTTCTGGATGTTAACTAATTGTTAGCTATCATTAGGGAAATGGTTGAATGAATTATGGTGGGCTCATATGATGGGGTATTAAGTGGCCTTAGTTTAAAGTATTATTTGATATTTATTAAGGTAACATCTCTGCATAATATTCCTGATGTTCTTGAGGATTTATTCTTTCTTAAAAGTTTTAAAATAATTTTGGGCCTCCCCGGTGGCGCAGCGGTTGAGTGCTGGGTTGCGAAGCTACCCGCAGCCTCTGCCGTGCCGGTTCGATCCCCGGCTGCAACCTGGCCACCGGAGGAGGGTCCCGCATGGTGCACAGACCTCTCCTGCCGCCCGCTGCCTTCCTCAGCAGTGTACTTCGGTCCTTCTGCCTGCTCTGCTCCCCGCTCTGGCTCTGGTGAATTCTCTCACCCTCCCGCGCTTCTGACTGTACCCAGTGCTTGTATAAATAAATAAATAAATCTTTGAGAAAAAAAAAAAAAAGTTTTAAAATAATTTTATCTAAATCCAAGGGAGAAATTTGAATTTTAATTAAAATTGTATCAATAGAAACCATAAACCATAACTTTGAGAGAAAGAGTCTTAAGTGGTTTCTCATTTCTTGACTGCCATGTTTCCGTGCTTTCATTCTCTGTCTAACCACACAACTTAATTCAGTGGAGTTTCAGTAATCTCAAGATTAACTTTCTCCAGCAGTGGAACTTCCATTTCATAGATAGCTAAGCCAAAAGGCTTAAAACTTGCATTCAACTAAAAGAGTTATAGAATAATTGACTAAATGATCCATGCTAGAAGGCATATTGTTCAAGACTGATGCCATCACCTGATTATTGTTAGAAGCCGAAGACCAAAGTACGTACGTAACATGATAAGCTGGCTGGTGTCCAAAGATGACCCCCAATGAACCACTTCTCCCAGTGTCCTTCCTTTGCATAGTGCCCTTGGGAACTGCATCTGGGTTAACTTGGTGACTCCAGTCAACTGATAGGATGCGGGAAAGTAACACAAGGACAATTCCAAGGCCTAAACCTACAAAATGGCCTAATATCCTTGAGGTCATCTGTAATGTAAGATGTCTGACTACTTTGCTGGAGAGACCATGTGAAGACTTCACATGGAGAGAACTGAAGAAAAGAAAGAACCAGTAACACTCCCCTCTACCTCCAGCACCTGAGGCCCTAGGCTTAGGTGTCCTTGCCAGGGAGCCAGGAAGTCTAGTGAGTTAAGAATCCTTATGCCCGAGCCCCATTTACAAGCTACAAACCTGTTTGCCTTGAGATCCACTAAAATCTATAGCAAAGGATACAGATAAAAGTGGTCTTCCATCTTAATTCTCCAACATATATCCACCCACCTGGTTTTATTTCTTAAAAACACAAGGCTTTCTGAATCAGGCCTTCGATCCCAAAAAGCATCTAAAGGGTAACACACCCTTACACAGGCTCATAGAATCGTAATAATAATAAAAAAAACTTCAGACTTTTTCAGCTGTGAAGCAGCACCTGCCATTAGCTGTGGTGGTTCCTATTTTCATATTGTCTGACAGTAGCAGTTGGATCAGGCTTGAGCCAGTGTGACTGAGAGGCAGGCTCCCTGCTTCCACAAAGCTGAATTTAATAAGATGAGAACAGCATGCCAAGATGGGGAGCTCCCTCCCTAACACTTATCCTGACACCAGCCCCTCAGCGGGGCTGTATTGCTGTGGTAATCTGGGTGAGCTGGACCAAGCGTCCTGCTTACAAGTTCAATATAATGGAACAGCAGGGGGCGAAGGGCTGGCAGAAAAGCTTAGCAAAGTTAAAGCCTATTACTCTATGCTTGAGGAAAAATGAGTCACAAAATATTACACCCAGAGCAAAACTTGAACCTGCCAAATGCAGCAGCAACACACGCTAAGCCTTGTCCATAATGGTGTATTCATTATTCTATGGTCCAGGGTAATGTGGATTTAAATGTCTTTAACCCTAATGGAAATGTATATGCAAATTGCCCCTCAAGCCCATCCCTCCCTCACTATTCTTCTGCCCTGTTTGAATCTAATAGGCAAGGTGACTGTACACTACATATGTCAAAGAAAATGATGCCTTTTTAATCTGCCTTTAGTGGCAAGAAGAAGGCAAGAAACTGAACAGAAACCTTTCAGCTGCATGTTATAGTCTTTGTTGTTGCTGCTTTATGCCTCTGTGGTGTTGAATTTAAAACTAATGGGAGAAATAACAAGTTCAGTCCTGGTTGAGGCTTACGCTGGCTTGGTTAATTTGAATATCAGCTCTTCAGTATAAGTGAATTCTAACACAAAATCTTCAATTGTAACTAATCAAATCAAACTCAGACTTAAGGCAGACTTGTCTACTTGTCTCATGCTTTGAATCAATCAGGGCCCAGAAGCAATGGAGGACTCCATCTAACAAAAAACCATTATTTAGAATCCTGCACATTAAAGTGCTTGGGAGTAGGTTCGTTTTGTTATTTTTGTTGCTGTTGCTTTGAAAGGATAACAGTAGAACGGAGATATGATTATTTTCTGCTCCCCCTAGACCAGTTACAGCTCTTATCACAGCAGAGGCCACGCAGATCTTCAGATATGGTGTCAATGGCAAAGCCACCAATTACTGGCCTCTTCCCACGGGTTGGGCACTTGGGTGGGTGCTTCCTATTCATTATCTCTCATCTTCATGTAGTCCGTGGTAAGTCTTCTCACACTGCTTCTCAGATGTACAAAGAAATATCAACTTCTTTATTTGTAGCTTACAAAAATCTTCATGATCCTCCAATGGAGAAACAATATTAAATGTCAGACTTGCCCAATTATGTCTCTTCTTTTCTTCCAATTTCAACAGCCTTTTTGGATATGTGGTGTCTCTCAGTTTTATGCTTGGCCTTTTATGTTTCCTTTGTGTTTCCTCTCACTCCTTTTGAGGATGGTATCTGAGCTCACATGCCATCTACCAGTAGAGAATGGCAATCCCAGGCTCACTTAGTAACTTCTGGATCCCATTGGTCTCTGCCTTGGGATGGCTGACCTCATTGACTACATGGACTGAAGAGTAAGTGGGTCCTCATTGGCTGGTTGGAAATTCCTGCTGGCTTATTTCTAGAAACTGTGGTCTTGGCCTATTGACTCTGTTCAGGAAGTAATCCTTCATGCAGACTCTGACCACGCCAAGGTGTCTGTCCACTTCCTGTCTCTGAACCTTTGTATTGCCATGTCAGGACATGTAGAAACAAGTGGGGACCCTTCAGGCCACATGAAGCAAGCCCACTGCCTCAGCTCATCTCTCCAGTTCCTCTGTCAGCAAATGGTGTATTTTTATTCCCACTCTGTGAGGACATGGTGCAGAAGTGAATGTGGGGCCTAGCTCTTTACTATGTCTAGGAAAGTTAACAACTAACCTTGGCATCTCCTAGCCCATCTGAATATTTCTATCATCCTCTTACTTTTAAGTGCAGGACCAAGTGTGAAGAAAATGTGAATATTGACATATGATTTCCTTTAAAAAATGCTGTTCTCATCTTTCTTCTCTTCAACACTGCCTTGCGCCCTGAAACAGGGCTTGTCCTTCCTCTTCCTGCCTGGTCAGATTCCCTTGGTTTATGTCCTGCCCTAATTTAGGTTACCCAGAAGCAGACAGGACTCTAATGGATTTAGTTTATAAGGAAGGGTCAGGAAACACTAGAAGAGGAGTGGAGAAGTGAGAGAGGGGGAGGAAGGCTGTGAGAATGCTCCTTTTAGACTGGTTGTCACTCACTGCACGCCACTGGATTTTAATCCCATGAACAAACTCTAGGTGGCGGTATACAGCACATGTTCAGAGTTATCCACCCAAGGGTTAAGAAAGCTGTAATATGTATGCAATTTCCATCACTCATTGCATCAGGACCACTCCACTTCGGATGATACAACTATCCTCATAGAATGAAACTATACAAATGCCAAATAGATGTATGAGAAGATGGTCAAAATCATATGACATCAGGGAAATCAAGTTAAGACAAGAAAAGATTCCACTACATACTTACTATAATGGCAAAGGTCCAGAATACCAACACCAAGAAATGCTGGTGAGGAGGTGGAACATCACATGCCCAATTCTGGGGGGAATGCAAGATGGTGCAGCCACTCTGAAAAACAGTTGGGAAGTTTCTTATGAAACTGAACATGGTCTTCTGATATGACCCAGAAATAGCACTCCTTGGCTTTTACCTAAATGATTTCAAAACTTACATCCCCACAAAAAGCTGTAAATGGCAGCTTTACTCATAGTCACCAAAACTTAGAAGCAACCAACATGTCCATCATGGATAAATAGGGAAAATAAATAGGATCAAAGGAATATTCCATCCACCCTGGTGGGTGCCACACTCTTTCCCCTCTGGACTCTGAATATCTGTCCTCTCTTCTTCCTGAAACATCCTGCCACCCCACCTCCCAGCACCCTGTTCTTCAGTCATTCTTCAGCAATCTTTCATCGCTTTATATGTAATTCCTTTGGGGAATCTTTCTCCCATTGTGCCAGCCTACTTTCCAATTCCCAAGATGGTATTTTTACCTGTAGCACAAGGTACTTCACCTACCACAGAATGCATATGTCCATGTGATAATGACCTGTTTGCCTCTACCTCTGTACTACTTCTGAATAGCTGTGACTTAACACCTAACATGTCTTATATGCTCACAATGGTTGTAGAATATGTGAATTAGAATCTTGTTTATTCTCCGTAAAGCTTTGCTTAGATTAGGGGATAATGCATTGTATCAGAAATTCTAATTTACCTGCTCTGTGACTTTTAGCAAATTGCCTAATCTCTTTCTCCATCTATGTTATGGGAACATTAACATTTACTTGTCAAGGATGTTGTGCCAATAAACAAGATACTGTAAGTTAGCTGCTTGGCATTATACCTAGTGAGTCGTGAGCACTCAATAGTGGGTAAGTGGATTCTACTGCTAATTCTCAACATAGGTCACTTGGATCCATGCTTACATATATTCCCACCAGCACACCACTCTGAGTTCAGATATGTAAAATAGCGTTTCTCAAATCTTAGTGTGCATTAGCCCATCTGGAAAATTCACCAACACACCGACTGCTGGACTCTGGCACTAGAGTTCCTGACGAAGTAGGTCTAGGTGAGGATCCAAGAATTTTAATATCTAACAATTCCCAGGGCAATATTGTGATATTGGGACCACACTTTGAGAACTGATTGTCACTTTCCTTCTACTCCCCCTCAGTCTAGGCATCTGTACACTAGAGTCACTCAAGATGATTTCCATTCAGTATCTGAATACCCAGGCCCCATAGCATGCATCACTGATTTTATAATAGATTTTGTGGCCTGAGGATTGGGGGTTGGAGTAAGAGCTTCCCAGATGATTCCATTGAAAAGTCAAGTTTGAGATGCATCCAGTGGAGCCTTGTGACTAAAAGTATAGTCCTTAGATCAGTGGCTTAGTGTCACCAAGGAACTTGTCAGAAATACACATACCCAGGCCCTGTCTGCATGAGAACTACATTTTTTTTAAACTATTTTTTTTTTTAATAGAGGCATGTTTATTTATTTATTTATTTATTCGCTTGTTTGTTTTTTTGTTTATACATGCACTGGGTACAGTCAGAAGCGCGGGAGGGTGAGAGAATTCAGCAGAGCCAGAGCGGGGAGCAGAGCAGGCAGAAGGACCGAAGTACACTGCTGAGGGGAGCAGCGGGCGGCAGGAGAGGTCTGCGCGCCCTGTGGGACCCTCCTCCGGTGGCCGGTGAGCAGCCGGGGATCGAACCAGCCCCGCAGAGGCCGCGGGCAGCTTTGCAACCCAGCGCTCAACCACTGCGCCACCGGGGAGGCCTGAGAACTACATTTTAATAAGAGTCCCAGAAGTACCTGCGCACATTAGTTTGATAATCACTGAAACAGGTAGTCCTCCCATCCCATTCATGTCAGAGGAAGCATCACCAGGTCCCACCTTTGCCACACTGGAGCTCCTCCTTCTAAGATACCAGAATTTGGGACAAAATGAGAAACTGGCTACTTCTGGCCTGTCCTCAAAAGAAGTGGCTTCCTACTTTGTGGCATGAGCCGGGGGGCCTTCTCTTTGTCTCCATCCTTTTCTCTTCCCCATCTTCCCAGCCTCAGTTTCCATTTCCCCACACAGTCTTCATTACATCTACTTATTAATGCGAAGGCTTCATTCTCTGATTCAAGTCAAGCCAGGAGACAGGATCAATGTCCTCGTAGGATTCAGAAAAATGAAACTTTTCCTTTCAAAAAAAAAAAGTTATCACCTGGTTTCTCCCTAAATTACGCTAACACACAGAGATGTGTTGAGATGGTATTAAAATAGAATCCTTAACCGCTACAAGCTGGAAAGTGAAAAGTAACATGGAAGGGATGCCTAATGATTTGGAAAAAGAAAAAGATCCAACTGCATTAGTGAAGAAATTATGAGGTGTCTATGACCAGAGAAACCTGAAATGTGCTAATTGAATGCCCTTGGATGCCATTATCAGTGAAACCCCTCGGAGCTAGCAGTGCATGTACTTGCCAGCGGGAGCCTGAGCGAACAGCGAAGAGAACTGTTCTGACGCCCTAAGAAGGGTTCTCTGTGCGTGAGTCAGCAGGGGAGCGTCCTTGTGCAGCGGGTTCATCAGCAATCCTCCACAAACAAGAGGGAAAATCTCTGGTGGAGTCCGCCATGCTGTCTTCCTAGAGAGGAGACACTTTTGGTTTCTAGAGAGAACAGGAGCAGCCATGTTGGGGTGAGGGTGCAGTGCATGTGCACATGAGCACACATACGTCCAAGTTAAACCCTTGTATTCAAGATATGCTCCCAACCGGCGGTAAAAGGCCCTACCCCCACATCTGCTATTAATGAAACACTGTTAAAAAGACCCAGGTCATTTGCACACTACAGTTTGGAAAGAATTGCTCTAGACCTACAGCTCACAACTTTGTGCCTTGGAAATACTCAGGTCAGCATGCCACCAACTTTGAGATCCATTGATAAAAAATGGAAGATAAAAATATGTCCTCCTTGGGCCTCCCCAGTGGCGCAGCAGTTGAGCGCTGGGTTACAAAGCTGCCTTCAGCCTCTGCAGCACTGGTTCGATCCCTGGCTGATACCTGGCCACCGGCGAGGGTCCCGCATGGCGCGCAGGCCTCTCCTGCCGCCCGCTGCTCCCCTCAGCAGTGTACTTCGGTCCTTCTGCCTGCTCTGCTCCCCGCTCTGGCTCTGGTGAATTCTCTCACCCTCCTGCGCTCCTGACTGTACCCAGTGCTTGTATAAATAAATAAATCTTAAAAAAAAAAAAAAGTCCTCCTTTCCCTGCAAATTGAGCCATTTGACCGATTAAAAAACAGGACATTGATGCATAACAGAAACATTTCAAGATTGTTAAGAAAACCTGGTTATAACTTTTAAAGACTAATCTAATTCTGTTCTGGCAATGAGTTATCTCAGCTGTATGCTTCCCGGCCCCGTGCCCAGACTTACCCTGTTTTACATCAGGTTTCAGGCCAACCAAAGGGCATGAAGTATGTTAGGAGTGCCACTCCTGTTTGTAAATTAATGATAATAAACAAAAGCTCAAATCCTGGCTTCTTTGTGCTATTCAGCTATTTCTGTTTTGCTATATCATTTCTGCTGTTGAAGGCATTGTGAGGATCTTGTCTCCCCTTGAAGGCTACAAGCTTCTTAAAGGCATAAACACATTTCAGGTTTTCAACTACCCCTTTCACTCAACTGTATGACATGTCCGTGAGCAGAGTTTATACTTAGTACTTGTCAACTTTGTTTAGTAGCCGCAAGTTTTTTATGCAACAGGGGATTTTACATGATGAATATTTGACTCTATATAATCATGAAGTATACTTTACTGAGGATTTATTGTATTTTACATAGGACTTCTTGATTATTAATGGGAATTCATCAAGCAAGGATAATGAAAAACTCATGTCGAAAGGAGAAAATTTTCTTTAACCCAGTTATTTCTGAGATATCTGCTAGATTTAGAATATTTTCAACAGAACATAAACAACACCTTATTTTCTATGAATCTTTGCAATGAATGCCAGTGTTTAGAAGATGAGGTGGTATTAAAATAGAATCCTTAACCTCTACAAGCTGGAAAGTAAAAAGTAACATGGAAGGGATGCCTTGTTAGACAAGAGATTGACAAAGTTTTCTGTGAAGAATCAGGTAATATTTTGGGTGTTACAAGCTTTACAATCTTTGGAGAAACTACTCAGCTCTTATGTTACAGTATGAAAGCAGCCATGAACAATAAGTAAGCAAATGTTCTCATGTTTCCTTGCAAAGCTTGTACCATCTAGGACAACTTTGTTTTTCATTATGGGAGAACCATGTGACAGTTTGCTAGGTGAACTGGAGCAATAATCCTGGTCACTCTGTGGAACTGGTAATCAAAGTGCTACTATACAGGGTCATTTACGAAACAGGAGCTGGGATGATCACGTATTTTGATTTGACAGAGATAATTCCACTTTTCACCTGTTATCCTAACAAAATTATTAATAGAGTCCCATTTTAATCCCACAAGTGTGCAGATTGGACAATATATTATATGATCGCTCTAATGAGAGTTGACATCTATCGATCAGTTCCTTAGCTAAACACTCTGCTAAGCACTTCTGTGCAAACTATTTCATTAAATTCTTGCAGCATCCCTCAAGTATTATGCCATTATTGTTTTTACTTTTCAATGAGGAAACTGAGTACAAGAAAGCTGAAGTTACATGGATAATAAATACAGTAAATAGCAAAAGCAAGATCTTAACCCATGAAGACGATTTTGAAAATCAGAATGCTCAACCACAATGTTCTGTTAGTTAAAAATTGTGGTTAAAACCTGGTACCTTCTTCTATGTAGGAAAAAAAATTGTGTGTGAAAGAAGGTAGGAGATGGATAAATAGAAAGAAATAAAATTAGAAAATTCATAAAGACAGCTTTATAAGAAATAGCAATGTTTCTACATATTTTTCATTCTTAGTTGACTGTCTAGCATAGGTTAAAAAATACATTTCCATTTTTCAGGTAGATACCTATAAGTAGAATTTTTGAACACATGGTAGATCTACTTTTAATATTTTCAGAAACCTCTATATCACTTTCCATAGGGGCTGGACCAGTCTATATTCCCACCACAGAGTAGGGGAGCTTTTTTTCCCCCTCACACTCACCAACACTTGTTCCTGGTCTTTTTGAAATGAGCCATTCTCGTGGGTATAAGGTGGTATCTCACTGTGGTTTTGATTTGAATTCCCCTGGTGATAAGTGATGATGAGTATTTTTTCATGTGTCTGTTGGCCATCTGTATATGTCTTCTTTGGAGAAATGTCTATATAGCATCTCTGTCCATTTTCCCCCTATTGTTTCTTTTCTTATCAAGTCGTATGAGTTCTTTATAGACCCTGTATATTAGCCCATCAGCTTTATGATGTGCAAATCTTTTCTCCCACTTGGTAGGCTGTCTTTTTCTTTAATGATAGTTTCTTCTGCTGTGCAGAACCTTCTCAATTCAAAGGACCTATGCACTCCTATGTTCATTGCAGCATTGTTAACAATAGCCAAGTTATGGAACCAACTTTTGTGCCCAATGAGAGATGAGTGGGTAAAAAGTTGTGGTATATAGACACAATGGAATACTGCTCAGCTATTAAAAAAAGATGATTTTTTTTCTATTTGTGACTAAATGGATGGTATTGAAGAAAATTATGCTAAGTGAAATAAGTTGGGGAGAAAGATCAATACTTTATGATTTCAGTCATATGTGGAAAATACAAGAAACAAAACAAGTAACACAGCAAACTAAACCAAAACAAATCCTAGATATCTTACTGCAGAATTGCAGTAAGTAATATCCTAGATACTATTCTAGCTATCTTACTGCCCCACGGAGGGAAGAGGATGAAGAGCAAGGAGGGGAGGAGGCCCAATGGACTATGGTAGAGGATTCTGGGAGATTTGAAGACAGGGAGGTCTTCAACCATGTCTTCAGATAGAAGCAAGATGGAAACCTCATCATATCTGTGTTTTTATTGGGTGTGAACCTATACCCCTAAATCATATACAGTGTTGTAAACTAGCATGACCTCAATAAAATTAATGATTTAAAACCCATTTTAGCATACCTGACTGGGTGCTGGCCGGTGCTGGCCGGTGCTGCCCAGCAAATGGCACCAATGGTGGGAAAGTTGAGTAACTGGTGCACTGAACCTTATCAATAATGGACCTTTATCCTGAATGTGAAATATTTGGACAAAAGTTTATTTGGTAGCCATTGTAGAAAAAGGACAGAAAAAATACATGGTCAAAAGCATACAAACCTGCTGCAAATTAAAGACGAAGGGAAAGAATAAAGGATGAGCTGTATCTGCCCCTGGGACCAAGTGGTAAAACAACCAAGTGGAAAAAGACCAATAGAAATTGATCAGAGATAAGGGTTTTCCATCTGGCCTCCTGGTGACCACCACTGCAGGAGCTGGGGCAGTAAAGAACGCAGAAACGGAATGAAATGGGATTTCCTCCTCCCTCTCTGACTCCAAGGGTCCCCTTTCTCCCTTTAGACCAAAATGAAAGGACTTCTGTTGGAGCTTTTTTTTTTTTTTTGTCTGTACCTGCTGTATGGTTCCTAGTTCCCAGCTATCTTTAGGTCTAAAGCATCACTCTTGGTTAGCTGCACTTTGGATTCCAATTTCCTTCCCCAATCTACCTGCTAGCAGCTTTTCAGGCTCCTAGAGAATTCTCTCTTCACACATTCCATTGAGAATTTTTAGCTGCATTCATTAAAGGAAACAGAATACCATGTACTTACTCCATCTTGACTGGGACTGGACCCCGGAAAAAAATCTTAATTACTGTAAAGAGACCAGCTTCTTTCTAAAAGTTCCAGAAAACTGCTTACCAAAAGTTTAAGAAAGTCTTGAAATATGCCTTAGATTTCACTAAGGGCAGGAGAAGAAAATAATAAAATTGTTTCATGAATGGTCTTTCAAACACATGGTTACATATGGTTAAATCTTCATAAGGACTATTTACAGGTGTTCCACTTTCAGTATTCAACTCCACAGTACTGGTAGGGAAAAAAAGTCTGAAAATACTTGAAATATCTCGTTATTTTTCAAAGTAGAGAGTATGGAAGAAAAAGCCCAATGTCCTAACACTGGCTCTCTGCTTCAGTGAATCACCAGAATAGAGGGGAGTCTTCAACCATGGCTTCAGATAGAAGCAAGATGGAAACCTCATCATGTCTGTGTTATTGTTGGGGGATTGAGTCAAAAATAAAAAGACCTAAGTTTCAGCTGGTCCCAAACTATGGAAAATTTTACCCACACAAAGCACCCATTTGCCAATGCAAATCTGGTAATTGGACACTTAATTACCCTATTTGCACACATAAATGAGGGGTGTGCCTGCAAGAAATCAGTCTACTCTTAAAACTTTGGCCCCAAGCAATGAAACCACATGCTTTTGTCAACAGTTAAATTGATTAGAATTGTGTTTATTTCTGCTCGTGTTAGCCCACATATATTTTCACTGGAGCCTGATGTCCATTGAATTAAAAGCTTAGATTAAAAAAAAAAAAAACAACAAAAACCTATGTTATGCAGAAAACCTAAATAGTAATTGCCAACTATGTGCCAAGAATCCTTTTATTTTATCGACATTGCAAGTTCTGAATAAAAAGAAATATTCTTTGCAACCTCATATGCTTGGGCAGACTCAGCAGCCTTATAGTCATAATAAAGACAGAAGGGCCTTTTAAAGGAATACTTTAAGCAAAATTTCTAGCATGGATTACTCTCTTGGGCAAATGGCTCAGGCTTTGTATTTTCCACTTTCCCCAGGGCAGGTAAAGGGGTTCATTTTCTCTGAATACCTTCTAGCCAGACAGTGTCCTAACAATGGCCTTAGGGGAAAAAGATTTCTTTAATTTAGCAGCATGTATTGTGAGTAGGTCCATCTGGGTTTCCTCCCATGAATAGATGCATCAAGATTTGGTTGTTTCTTGGTCTGTGGTTATATATAGACCTGAGTTCTAGTGCTGGCTCTAAATCAAACTAGCCATGTAGTGCTGGAACAGATTCAATCCTGGCAATTGTTAAATAATGGTAATGGGAAAGTTTGCCAGGGAGGTTATGGGAAGTAGAGGCAAGTGATGGAGGCCAATAAGGTGTCAAGCTAAGGGGTGGGGGGGATGAGCAGTAAGGAGTAATCAATAGATTTGGTGACTTGAAGTTCAATAGAAACTTTGTTTTGGTCCCCAGATGTGCAATAAATACTTCTTAAGTAAATGACAATTATGAGCAGCATTTATTGAGCACACTTTGAGCAGAAGGAGTTGTGTGAGGAGTCAGGAGTACCCAGAAAAAGAAAATGGGACCTTACTACAAAATTATTGAAGAGTAAAAGTTCTTCATGGCAAAACAGTATTAACAAGAATGTAGGAAGGCTCAGTGTGGCATGGGAGGACAAGATGACCTTTGAGTTTTTTTTACAGCATTAGGTTTCCTCTGTGTGTTCCATAGAAGGGTTTCCCTCACAGCCCGAGTTCCAAAGGTTCAAAATGTGGGGTGACTGGAATGGGCCTGCCTCAACCAGTACTGTGATCTTTTTTGGTTAAGCAGATGCCAGTCAGTACAGAGGCGCGAAGTGCCAGGGGCTGACCCACTTCTTTAACACAGTGAAAACCAGAGGATTCTGAAATCAGGCATGGATTCTGGAAACTGAGAGGCAGAATCCCTTACGTCATCATTTCTTTGGTATTTCTGGGTTACATAATATTAGGGTATTCTTGCTTGGGCTTTGCCTTCTGTTATTGCTCATGTGAAATATATGGTCAGATGAACACCGGAGCCCTCCATTATCAGTGGGTATAACGAACTCTAATCAGTCTCTCCAGGTCAAGGGGTCAGGAAAAATACTCTTTCACTTCTAAAAATCTTTGAACTTTGACTGGGCCCTATTGGTTTAGAAACTTGAGAAGAAACTATTATTTATTTATTTTAAAATACTTATTTATGCACACAAGAACAGGGGGACAGGCCAGAGGTGCTGGCGGTGAGAGGATTCACCAGAGACAGAGTGGGGAGCAGAACAGGTAGACTGACTGAAATATACTGCTGAGGGGAGCAATGGGCGAGTCAGGAGAGGTCTGCTGCGCCATGTGGGTTGTTCCCTGCCCGGGGATCCAACTCCTGCTGCAGTGGCTGCGGATAGCTTCATAGGTTGTGTCTTAACACCTTGCACCACCAGGGAGGCCCCGAAACTAATATTTATTAAGTGCCTACCAGATCCAAACTTATTATCAACATCATCACAGTTAATTTTCTACCACCTTGAAGTAGTTATTAACATTTATTTTGCAGACCAGGAGAGTGTTAGAGAAGTTTGTCAACTTGCATAAAATCACCCAGTGAAGGAAAAGAACCAGAAGGAATATACTATGACTCAAAGCACATGTATAATATTGGTGTTTTTCAAGCTATAGATCAAGAAATAAGGGCCTCCCCGGTGGTGCAGCGGTTGAGCGCTGGACTGCGAAGCTGCCCACAGCCTCTGCAGTACCAGTTCGATCCCTGGCCGCCGGCGAGGGTCCCACTGCTGCTCCCTTCAGCAGTGTACTTCGTCAGTCTGCCTGTTCTGCTCCCTGCTCTGGCTCTGGTGAATTCTCTTACCCTCCTGCGCTTCTGACTGTACCCAGTGCTTGTATAAATAAATAAATAAATCTTAAAAAAAAAAAGAAAGAAATTTCGTGGATCATGACAGGAGTTTTTAAAATTTGAAATAGACTAAATTAGATTTGAAAATATCCAAGTTTTTGCTATGCTTCTTCTCACACGACAGATCCAACATGTGGAACAAAAGTTTCTGTTTGGAATATAATCTCCTTGATAGCCTTAAAAATGAGGAGAGGGAAAAAGCAATACAACATTTCTTATCACAATGCTTTATATTTTACCTTAAGATCTTTCAATTTCATAAATGCCATTTTCACTAACAGTGTTTGATAGGATGTCATAACCAAGGAGACATTGTTAATGCCTGCAAGGAAGTGCTAAATGTTTGAGGCTTGTCTTTTCTGAATCTTATAGTAGATGCAAATCAATCAATATGAATAAACATTTATTGAGCTCTTTCCAGAGTGTCGTCTCTAGACCACAGCAGCAGATCATTACCTGTATACTTATTAGAAATTTAAATTATAGATCTCATCTCAGACCTAATGAAGCATGAAACTTTATTATTATACCATGCCTTTCTAGTCATTCTAATATATGCTAAAGTTTGAGAACTCAAACTTTGCTCTGTGAATAAAGAACAATGCTAGAAGCTAGGAAAATCAAGGTTGAATGTGACTTAGTTTTTCCTCTAGAAACAGTCATGGTCTATTGAGGAAGACAGAATTGTACATAACTAATTAAAATATAGTGTGATATATGTAACGTTAGAATCACATATGAGGTGCAGAATTGTACAGAGAAAGAAATTGAACTTCGTCAGTGAGTCACTAAGCAGATTTTACCATTAACGAGATTAACATTAATGTCGAGTTCAGGTTAAGTGTTGAAATACAATAGTGAGCAAAGACAGAGTAGTCTCTGCTTTCATGAAACTTAAATTATTTTTATTGTTCATAGTAAATAAGGACACTGTAAATTGTAAGTGAAGACAAACAGCAATCTGGAACAGACTCGTCATTCAATAGGAACACAGAGGTGCTGTTACATGGCCAGTATCCATTACAAAGTTATTTTTTATTATTATTTCTAACAAATATAAACTCCTTAATTCCCAACTAGCCCGGAGAAAAGCTTTCCAAAAGGACTCCCTGATAAAACTGTAAGAGAAAATGAGAGGGCCCGTAGAAGAGCTGCAGTGAAAACATCTGCCTGATGTGTAACCCAGGCTGCCCCACACTCATTTCACCTTAGAACCCTTTTTCTAAAATGTGTTTCTAAATGTGTAAATATCCTGAAAAGTTAATATTCTAGGAAAGATATTTTTGGAATATTCCCCTTTAACCTATTCAGATCCCAATCTGGTAGATTTTTAAAATTTTGTCTTCATACGACTTCTATAAATGCAGCACTGAGTTGTTCTAGGTCCACTGGCCAATTATGTCAATTGCTGAACTGACAATCAAAATTCTGTCATTCAATAGAGAAAGTAATTGAAGTGAGAGCAATAGCAGTGATTCTTTAGGATCAGAAATAGCCAGTGAACAACTCTACCTGGGTATGCACCAAGCCCTGTGAAGAATTCATCCCCCAAGATGATTCACAATTCTTTTTTCTTCCTTCATTTCATATTTATTTTCCATGTATTTTACTTTCTTGGGCAATTTTAGATACATTTCTAATTTTCCAAGATTGCCTGCAGTGAAGCCCTGTCCCCAGAGATTGTTTTTTATTAGTCTCTTAAGCAAGTTATACAATTCAAATTGCCTCTCCTTGTCCACCCATCTGCTTGTTTTTGCTTTTCTTCCTCTCTGCTGCATTCGATGTGGAAACCCTCTATGCCTCCTCTCTGCCCTCCCTGTCCACTGCCCTAAACTCTCCCCCACCGTTCTGTCTATCCTCTCTGTCAGGGTCCAGGGGCCCCTTCTGTTCAGATGGCTCGGGGCCCACCTGTACCGGCCCCATCTGTCAGCAAAGCAGCCCCAGCATCCCACAAACCTGGTGGAGGAAATTCTCCTCTGAAGAATTGACGTCACTAGGTGTTCTCCTGAGAGTTGTGCCCTGAAAAATTAGCTACATTGAGGAAGAATAAAGGGCATTTCAGCATGGCATAGAGGTGTTCCTCCCACTGGCATGAATAAAATAGTGCTCCCACACAGGATCACATTCCAGTCTTCTGTTTTGAACATTATTTAACATCAGCCAGAAAATTAAAGGGAAAGAGGAATTTGAAGGAATAATATCTTTAGGCTAACTAGAAATGTGAAAATGTTTATACTTTAATGCATAAGATGATCCAGTAGATAAAATCTATTTTCTAAACCTGTCATGACCAAAGAGAGTTATGTAATTATTTCTTCTTGCACTTCCAATTCAAGTAATGCTGCAATGTTTTTTGAAAGAAGTCATTCAGTTTCAATTCCTTGGCACCATTTGTAAAGGAGTCAAGGAATCAAGTCCCAGAGAAAGCATTTCCTTGAAAGAAAGTTAATGTCTATTATTTAAAATCCGCAGTGACCTACAAAACACATGTTGTCAAAAAAGAGAAGTTCTACAATTGGATAATATAATGCTTGGCTATTTTTTTTTTTCCTGTCTGAAATGTGATTCATATTTAACACAGATAGGTGTGTTGTTGATTCAGAGCATGGAGTGCCAAGAGGAGAACAGAATGGTCACAGCCAGCCATTGTAGAGCATATTTGGTGCCAGGACTGAGCAAGGTCTGAAAAATTTGACGGCACTTGAAATTCATACATTAGAGCCCCTTGATGTGCAAGCCGGCCCCGCTTGCTTCTGATGTTCCCTTGCCTGCTTCCTACATGCGAGGGAAGCGCTGCAGCGACCCTGTTTATCTGGCCCCTGCACAACATTGTCAAGACACATTTCCATTTTCCAAGTGACTGCTGCCACTGGGCTGCAGTCTGTGCTCATTTCTCGAGTAGCTAAACCCTTTGACACTGTGGTTTTTAATTAAAATTACATTAAAGTTAATCAACCAGAAAGAGGCTGCTGTAGAAGGCAGGTTTGATTGCAACCTGCAAAGGGCACCAAGGCTGCCAACTTGCTAAAGATGTGCCTGCAGATGCCAGTCTGCCTGCATGAGCCCCACGGTTACTGCTGCTGACGAGAGGTCAGTTCTGCCTGCATTTTTCCCGGGACTGTCAAAAAACATCACGATGGCAGTAGCATGGCATAACGTTAAAAAAGAGACAAGCCTTTCCAATTGTGCATCACCCCTGCATTTCCGCCGCTGCCCCAAACCACTGATGCGAAACTGTCACATCCCAACTGTTTCATCTTAAGACGCAGTTAGGCTCAACTGGGAGACGTCAGCTTTGTCATTTGGGGAGGCCATGGGTACTCTTAGATGATCCTGTCCTCTAAGGCTGAGCTTCTGACATATGGTGTTGTGTTTGGTTTTGCTTTGTTTTGAAAGGGACAAAGGAAATTTTTGAATGCTTCTGGATTCCCTGTTCCTCCCCAGATTCTTTGCAAAAGATCTTCCTTGGAAAATGACTGCAGACAGCATAGCATATCTTCATGGATTCTGAACCAGGACACTGTCAAATAAAACGTCACACCTAAGATATATTAGTTATTTCACACTTACTAAATGTTGCAGTGGTGCCAAGACTAAAATTCAAATTTTATTTCGGTTCAATTTTTATAAGATTATTTATTATAGCCAGAGCTTAATAATGAACCTGACACTTGATAACAGGTCTATTAGTTTTGAATAAGTGAATGGATGGGTAAATGAATAAATGAAAAAGAACACATTTTCTGTCACAACAAATTCCAAGATTTTTTTCAAAAGCTATAAAGCTACCATTGGTATAAAAAAAATAGGTGTCATTTAATCCTGAGTGTGAACTCTGATCTACTGGTAATTGCTGCCTAAATCACAATGTTGAGAAGGATTCTGAAGCTGCATCCAAGTAATCTAGCAAAGATAGTGATCTCAGTCAAGGGCTTTGAATGCTATCCTTGTTCTAAGGCTTGGAGAGCAATATAAAGATTACGTCAGAATTCTGTAGTGGCTTGGACTTAAGTTGACAAAGCCTCTTGGGATGGTTTACAAGGGAACTTAATGAAGTTAATTTTGTTTTCCACAATGCTTAATATTCTTTGGAATCTGAGTAAAGAATTTTGATAGCTGAATATTATTCACCCATCTTTACAATATCCTCTACTCATTGAGCAGATCATAAAGTTACAATTGAACTACTTGAACTAAAATTGAACCTTGATGACCACTTCCTTTTAAGGAAACGTATGACATTTTACTTGTAAAATCAGTCAGTGAGAATTTCTGTGCATGTTTTGAAAAATTTTTCTCCCCCTTTTAAAAAAACCTGTTATTGTAAAAACTGAATTAAAATGTAAGTTTTTCTTTTTTCTTTTTCTTTTTTTTTTCTTTAAAGATTTATTTATACGAGAACCAGGGCTCAGGCCAGATGTGCGGGAGGGTGAGGAGGATCCACCAGAGAAAGAATGGGGAACAGAACAAGCAGAATGACTGAAATACACTGCTGAGGGGAGCAGCGGGTGAGACAGGAGAGGTCTGCCACACCTTGTGGGTTGCTTCGCGGCCAGCGGGGATTGAACCGGCACTGCAGAGGCTGAGGACAGCTTCACAGTGTTGCGCTCAACAGCCTGCGCCACCAGGGAGGCCCCAGTTTTTCTTTTTTGCTTCAAGTTAGACTAATATTTTATATGTCCTGTAGATCAAGGCCCTAATGATATCCACACAAATATATTATTTTTCATTAAGGCTTCTAAACTCAAGCAAAGTATATTGCTAAGTTTTCAGGGAAAATACCAGTTTTTAACTATTACAAATGTTGTATGCTAACTTAATCCACTAATATTAACTTATCACCAACTCTAAGTTAGGCACTCTTCTGTAGTGTGAAAGTTGCAGCGATGATCCAGGCTGATAAAATTCCTGTTCCTATGGAGTTTAAATTCTAACATTAGACAGCAGCCACATAAGACGTGAAATATTACGGCTATGTGGAAGGTATAGACTGACTACCCATTAGATATTTCCTCTTCTTCCTTGCTAAAAGGATTCCAAACTTGTTTGGGAAGGCATCAGGGAAAGGCAGATAATGATACTTGGTGAACATGACTGTCCCATTCATGTTACCAGACACTACTTTCATGGCCTCTGGTGAGCTTGTTGTGGCCATGTGATTCAGTTCTAACCAATGAGATCTAAGATGAAGTCACCTGGGGAGAGGATGAATTCTTCAAATATTTTTTTCTTCCCTAATAAAAGGGGAAAGATCCCGCAAAAAGTTCTTTTTTGTTTGTCTAACTGACACACTATTTCCTGCCTTTGATTGTAGCCACGATGGCTGGAGTTACAGCAGCCACATTGTGACCATGAGGCATAAACACCAAGACCAAAAATTCTAAGTATGGTGAAACAGAAAGGTGAAAAAGAACTTGGTACTTTAAAGATATTTTAAAACTATTGTTCTCAAACTAGATTCCCTGTAATGTGAAACAATTGAATGTCATAGTGCTTAAATCATTCTTAATTATGGGATCTGTACTTGGAGCTATAAGCATTCAAACTGGTATGGTGGTCCTGTTTTGCAAGGTAGGAAATAAACCTACCAATCCCATAGATTTCTTCATTTCTCCCACTTTAAGATTTAAATCATATTGTATCTCTGTGTTTATGACACTTGAAAAATCTGTTTATTCCTGTTTACTCCCTATTGGGGAAGGATACCAAAAATTAGATTGTCTTGCGTGGGTATATTTTTGGAGTAATATCTCTTCATATTATCCTTCAGTAATATCTCTTATTATCCTTCAGTAATATCTCTTATTATCCTTCAGTAATATCTCTTCAGTAATATCCTCGGGCAGATCACCACAAAGCTTTCCCTAGTCAATACTTAGTGTTTTCTCTTTTAGCCATAAATCAAACAAGAGTTCTCTTACCCACTAGAATGTAATTTTCCAGTGAAAAGACTTATGAGATGTGTGATTTTTTTTCATTTCACATCTAATATTTATTTATTCAATTATTTGTGTGTAGAACTGGGGTGTGGGGGTTGAGAAGATTCACCAGAGACAGAGTGGAGAGCAGAAAAGGCAGATTTACTGAAATACACTGCTGAGGGGAGCTGCAGGCAAGACAGGAGAGGTCTGCTGTGCTATATGTGAGTTAGTTCCCTGTCCAGGGATTGAACTCAGGCCTTACTGATGATAGTACTGAGATTTAACCCCTAGGCTACCAGGGAGGCCCAAGGCTGATGAGATGGGTAGGCTGAGATTCATGAAGGAAAAAAGAAGGAGATTGAGGCTGTCACCAGCACCCTCCATTGACTTCAGGATTCTTCCAAGAAAGGTCTTGAGTCCTCTTACTACCCAGTTAAGCCACCAGAAGATCATCTGGAGACTTCGCAAACTTTGTCACCTACATTGATTGAATTTAAAAATACCCACTATATGCTTTTCGCAAGAGACATCCTAAGGAGCAAAGATATAGAAAAGTTGAAAATAAAAGAATGTTAAAAGATCGATTGGACATCTACTAAGCATGAGAAAGTTGAAACAGGTGGTGGAATTTGAAATTCATTTGTAATGCTCTAATGTGGAAAATATTTAATATTGTATCTAGGAGGTGACAGCACTCTCTCCAATGGCTGGAACAAAGGGCAGTGTTTACTTTGAGGATGGCCTTTTCCAGGTTTTCACCCTGAAGATGGTTATACCTCCTGCTAGTCAGCTGAGAAGAGGAGAAAGGAAGCAGAGAAGCAATCCTTGTTTGTTCCGTAAAGACAGCTGGCCTGGGTGCGACTAGTCCAAGCTATTGCTAGAGAGGTTAAAGGAATGAGGCAAAAATATCTTTGTGATGAAAAATGAAAGAAAGATTGATAGCATTGATTAATATTATCAAATAAAACAGCACAAAGAGAGCATATATTTATAGCATGAGAGAGTAAAGGTAGGAATACTTACAAGCATAAATGGGCATGAGAAATGTAATTTTTAAAAAATAATTAAAAAAATATTTATTTATGCATACAAGAGCTGGGGTACAGGCCAGAGATGTGGGGGTGGGGGGGTGAGAGGACTCACCAGAGACAGAGTGGGGAACAGAACAGGCAGACTGACTGAAACACACTGCTGAGGGGAGCAGCGGGCAAGTCAGGAGAGGTCTGCTTCGCCATGTGGGTTGTTCCCTGGCTGGCCTGGGATCAAGCTCATGCTGCAGAGGCTGCAATTGCTTCAGAGTGTGGTGCTTAACCCCTTGTGCCACCAGGGAGGCCCGAGAAATGTAATTTTTGTTTCTAGGGCACCAAAAGCTATCATATAAACAAAACTGGAAGTTACCGTCAATCATTGACCCAAGAACCAGGATTCCAAAAGGATCTATGTGTACATTTTATAATGAAAAATTTAACTGATTAATAGTACATCCAAAGTTTCTTACAAGCCTTCTAATAAGACTTATATTTTGAAGAGCAAATTGAAACATTTTTATAGCAATAAAACAGCACATCATGGTTTTATTTGGATTTTTGTAGTTGTTGAAACTTTGCTCCTCTCCACACATGTATTTTTTATGGGGAAAAAAGTTGTAAAAAAAGAAATGCTTATGCAACTCTTTTCAGAAACAACATTAAACTCTATTATTGACAGAATCAGCAACTTAATTAAAAAGTCTGTTAATGTTGGTGTTAATAAACCTGGCATATTTTCAACTTAGATTGACACTATTCAAACTGATACTTCTCAGTAATAAAATATGTCACAAAATCTGGATGAAAACATTGGCTAGCTAAGTCAGGCTGCCTTACTTGAAAATATTGGAGGCTATTACAGATGTTCCATGATCAAATTATATTTTTTCATAAAATTACTACCTAGGAAGCCAAGATTAAATAATGGGCTATGTAGTCTACCTTCTAGTTAGAGAAAAATCACCAACACATAATTATCTATGATATTAAAGTTTTTAAAAAATAAACAAATTTACTTATTTAGATTGTGAAATGGAATGATTGTTTTATTGTTACTTTCCTTCCTTTAGCCAATATATATTGAGTTCATATTATATGTACTTTTGTGTTTATGATGTATATGGAACAAGACAGATAAAGATGTAGTCTACATCTTTTTGATTTTATTATCAATTTAAAGTCTTGCTAAAGACTGACTGGAACACTCTAGTAGAACAATAACTGATTGACAAAATCAACAAGCAACTATAGACCAGAGACACACTACAGTGAGGGGCGTGAGGAGGAGAAGAGGGATTAGTATCAGAAAAAGGGAATTGTATGGGGAATATAACCAAAATGAAAATGCATACATTATGCAAAAATGAAAAATGATGTAAGAATTATAAAATAAAATAATTCATAAAAAATAATAACTGATTGAAAAGCTATAATGACCTTTAATTTAAATTTTTTATATGTAAAAATATATATTATTAAACATTTGAGACACATAGCATATAGACTTAAATTTATTGTTTGCAATACTTGATAGCCTTTTATGTGATTATTTAGGATAGCATAGAAAAATTATTTATTATGCTTATAAATAGAGAAGATAAATTATTAGTATTTAATTTTAACGTAATTAGCACACAGATTCATAACACATTAGTCCAGATTATATAGATGAATTTTAGGAGCCCTTATACCCAGGAGACAAGATTATCCAAAAATAAATTGTACCTTGAGATGATCTTATAAATAAATATGGGAAAACTTGTTATAATCAAGTTTTTTGGGTCATATTTTAAGTGTATCTCAAGGGACTGCTGAAGAAGATAATGAGCATTTAATATCAGTGCCTTCTAAATGGTTTTCTGTTTCCATGCATTATCCCCATAGACTATTACTTTTAAAATATGTCTGATTTACTCACTTCTCTGATCAAACCTTTTTTTACCCCAATGGCTTCCCAGCTCAAGTACGACATAAAGACATATTCTGGCAGTAGCTTTTATGACTCTTCTGCTCCTGCTTCCCACCACCTCTCTGAACTCATTTCCTACTAATTTCATCACTTACTCTGCTCCAATCACATAGGTCTACTTTTCTTCAAATACAGCTAGCACCACTCACCCCAAGGGCTTCGCATTCTTCCCTCTGTCCAGAATGCTCATCCCCCCCAGGAAATGGCAGGACTTCCTCTCTCACTTTTTCATTCCTGCTCAAATGTCATTTTTCCAGAGGGTGTCACTGATCACCTTACATAAAGTGATAGCAACAGCCACTCCCCAGCTCAGCACTTCCTATCCCTCCTTGCTCAGCTTTATTTTTCATTATATAGAATGCATTTATTTGCAAATTTCTTCATTGTCTGTCTCTTTCCACTATAATAATAAGGGTGAGATAAGGACTCTCCTCTAAATAAAGACTTTGTTTTCTACTGCCTCTTCCTAGAGCTTAAAGCATAGTCCAGCAAAAATTAGGCACTCAATAAATATTTGTAGAATGAATAAATGATGAATGAAAAGAAGCTTAAACAATAGGGGATTTTGCCATATGATAGTAAAAAAAAAATACAGAGGTAGTTTGTCACAGGTTGTCACCAAGGACCTTCCACTGTGTGCCATCTTTAAGGCATCCACTGTTGTCATAAAGATTTCTGCTTCAAGATTACAAAATGACTCCTGCAGTTCTAAACATCACATTTGCCCACAAGTATTTACATTTACTCAGTCAGTCAGTAAGCCAAGAAACTACTAAGTACAGGACTCATTCTAAGCATGAGAACATGCACAGAAACAAAACAGGTTAAGTCCCTACTCTCATGTTGCTTCATTCTAATGTGAAAAGATTCAAAAAAAGGAGAAGAGGGAGAAAGTACTTTTCTTACTCATATCACTTTTAATGCTGAAGAAAAATCCTTCTCAGAAGTCACCAATCAGAATTTTTATTATGTCTCATGGGTCAGAATTATGTCTCATGGTTAACTCCACCTGCAAGGTACCCGGCTAGGAAAGCAAGTCTCCAAATTTTTCAACCTCTATCATGACATGTGAAATTTGCTATAGGAAATCAGAGATAGGAGTATTTCTGCTACAGAGGTAACTGAATGTTTGCCAAAAATAGTGCTGAACATATCTAGTCATTGATTATCTATATCTGGATAAGGCACAAAAGTTGAGGATGATTGCCCTGTATTTAATAATTATTTCTGAGACTAAGTTTCTGTCACTTCTATCAGCCTTGAGCATACAACAGCTAATATAGTCAAACGAATACACTTTGGAAATTGACCAAGAAATGCTGGATTGCTCCCAGGACTAAGTGACGGCATTTAATTTTCTCACCTGGAAAGAACTACAACTCCAGAGAAGACCATTTCTCCTTTTGTTACTGATTGGCCAACCAACAACCTTAAGGCTAAAGCTGTGACTATATTTTCTGTCAGCCTTCTTTGTGTGTACTTCAGGACCAGGCCTGAGCCTGAAACTTCTTTTGTCCAGGGATGCTGCAAACCCAGCTCCAACTCCTCCCTTGGCTTCTCCTTGGGCAAAAAAGCAGCAGTTCCATCAACATTGTCCATATGGCAAATGAGAAGTGATGGTTTGAGTATAAGATACTGTTTGGAAAAGAAGAGGAAGAGGCAGCGCTTCTGACAGCTGTTCACACTTTCTGGGCAAGCCTGGGAGACATTAGCTGCCTTTCCCCAGACTGGCCTGCTTTCTGGCATGGTAAGATAAAAACCCCGACAGCCTCCAAGGTAAACTGGATTTCTTTCATACACATTTAACAGCTAAATCACCAAAAGTCACTTTCATGTATTCATTCCAAGCTGCCTCTTTCCCCAAGGTCAAGAGTTCACTCAGAGTTAATAAAAAGGGACTTGTGGAAAAGAGGCAGGAAAAGAGACAATATTGATAGATTATCTTTATTCAAAAGCTTTTTTCTTTTTGAGAGGGTTTTGCTCAGGAAAGTAGATAAAAGATAGTTTTTCAATTGTGTCAAAAGAGACACAATTCAGTAGCTTCAAGTGAGGACTTATTTCAGCATTTGGACAGATCCAGGGAGTTTGACCTGTCTTTGTAGCATTTTGTGAGCACAAACTGGTTCCTTTTGGGTGGAACCTCAGGCAGAAGCAGGAGAGCTTCAGGTTTCCTATCACACATCTATGGATGATTGATTGCAAATCTTCTTTTAAACAACCTCTACCCTGTTAAAATCTACAGTATCTCAGACAGAGTCATACCTGAAATGCAACATATTGTTTGCCTATAAAAGAACGACTGAAACATTTTTACTGTAACCTGTAGTAAAACATGCATTGGATCACATGTGCGCTTGTGTGCTTGCACAAACACACACACACACATACACACACAGCACTTGCCCTTACTAAATACAAATATTCTCTTTTCAAATCAAATCTATCATTTACTTTTTTTAAAGTGTTGTCCCTACTATATTGATTTCTCAACCCTCAATATGTCATCACCTGCAGTTTAGGAAACATGAATTTAAAAGACATGCTGTTAATTTGTCACCTTGATTTTAAAAGTTCTCTCTCCATGCTACTTAAATCATAAGAAAATAATATGCCTATAGAATATTAGGACTTGCTGTTAATTCATATTTTAACTTTGCCTTTCATCAAAGACTGAGATAAGGTATGACCATATGCAAGTAGACTCCTTTGTAGAGTAGTATTCGCTTTAGTGACAGAATGTGTTCCTTGTGGAGGTCAAGAAAGTTTTGTCTTGACTGGTATAGACTTTTACTAGATAATTACTACTAAATAGCATCTTTTTATTTCAAAATTTTCCATGACTGTAAGTCAACTTAAAACATTAGGAAGTCTCTATGGTAGCTTTTCTTTTCTTTTTATATTTAATTTTTTAAATTTATTTTTTATTTTAACATTTATCATTTTTGAAAATTTTTTAAGGCGATATTTGCTTTCCCCCACCCCCTCAGATTGAGTCCCCATAGAATTTCCTTCCCCAAGGCACCCATGCACCATCATATGGTAGCTTTTCTTTACATGGATTTTCTTGTGTCATTGTTTCATCTTCTCTGTCTCCAAGCTCACCATCTTTCTTCCTCTGTTCACAATGAAATTACTGTAATAGTTACAAATCACTGTCCGTAATCTTTTTACTCCTTATTCCACACTCTGGAATAATTTTACTAAAGCACGCTGTGATTATCTAAAACACAAAAATCATTACTCCAGTGCTTCAAATTTGTTCATGCCCTCTTCAGGGTCACTTCCAATACTTTGATGGCACACTAAGACTCTTCTGAAAAACTAGGTTGGAAAAATCTTATAATATTAATTTTGTAATACTCCAAAACCACTGATAAAAAGAGAAAAACTTCTAAATGGTTAATAAAGAACATGTGGCTCTAGATTGCTGATTGATTATATATTAGTTTTTAGTGTGCACATATTGAAGCATAAAACATATAAGCTTATATATATAGGAGTGCTCTGGCTTATTCAACAGAAGAGAAACATGTAGATATGGATTTTAAGCTAGTGGTTCATAGGCCAAATTTGGTCTAGGCTTAGCATTTCATGGGCAACATTTTAAAATGTCTGTCTGGAAAACCTTTAAATGGGTATATGCTAATTGGTTAACTGTTTTACACAGAGCCTGTCATATTCATTTTAGTACCTGCTAAAGCCAAAAAGTCTAATTCCCAAAGTGCTGAAAACCTGGAAGTCTTCCTGCCAATCCAAATAAATACATAAGTAAATAATGAAATAAAAACTTACAGTTTAGAATATGACATCCCTAATGAGATGGCATTTACACTGAGATTAGAAGGAGGAGGAGTGGGCTATACAAAGAATCAGTCTTGGTATGCAAAGGAGATTCTAAGTGCAAAGGGCCTGTGGCAGGAAAGAGGATGCTCAGTGTGTTGGAACAATGTGACTAAGGTTTTTAGAAAGAGCAAGGATTGTTATGATATTGAAAATATCAGGGTTGGGAAGATGAAGCACCCCATTGATCATGTTAAGAATGAGCTTGTGGGCCTCCCCTGGTGGTGCAGGCGGTTGAGCGATGCCCTGTGAAGCTGTCCGCAACCTCTGCAGCGCCAGTTCAATCCCTGCTGACCGGCGAGGGTCCCACATGGTGCAGCAGACCTCTCCTGTTGCGCCTGCTGCTCCCCTCAGCAGTGTATTTTATCAGTCTGCCTGTTCTGTTCCCCGCTCTGGCTCTGGTGAATCCTGTCACCCTCCCACACATCTGGCCTGTACCCCAGTTCTTGTATAAATAAATAAATAAATAAATCTTTTAAAAAAAAAAAAAGAATGAGCTTGTGCAGTGGTGAACAGAAGAGACTATCATGATTCATTCTTGGCAGGTTCAGTTTGAAATCTATTATCCAGCCATACAGATAGGACCCAAAGGAGAGGTAGTAAGTAGAAGATGCAGATTACCTTCAGTTACAGATTGAATTTCAAACCTCAGTCAGGTGTAGACAGATAGGAGGTGGAATCCAACCCAAGGTGTGTGATACTCCAACAGTAGGTTGACAATGTGATACCACCACAGCCTTCCAGGATGGAGGTGTCTACCTCATTGGATGATGTCGGAAAGACAAAATGAGGATAAAAAAATAATCATAGAATTTCACAGACTGTAGATAACCTGAAAATAAGTTTTGGCGAATGGTAGAATGGAAACCAAAGATTAAAGATTCCTCAATAAGTAGCTTTGCACACCTACTTTGAGCTACTTAGAAAGCTTAAGGCATTGTGAAAATATGAATTGGAGAATATGCTTGTACTGTTTGTCTTACCTCGAGGACCCCTTTCAATTTGATGAAGTCAGCCTTTCCCTTGGTTCAGCCACTACTGCATTCAACCAGCTATTCCCTATAAAGACAGTTTTACTACTCGGCTGTGATCATTCTCTCCATAACTTCAGGGCCTGAGGTTATCTCAAGATGTTGTGATGGAGTCTGTACAAGTTTCATTTATTTAAAACTTGGACTTGGTGAAAGAGTCTCTTGAGATGTAACACCTCCCTCCCCTGGCAGGCTTTGGGAGGGAAAACAAATCAAACATGGCAAATATCATTTACACCGTTCTAACACATTTCTTACCAAATCCTAGTGAAGGGAGAGGGAGTACATATGCAATAGAGAAATTTAGATTAACATAAGTTCATAAAATAAGAGCTATACAGTTGCTTTTATAATATATAATCCAGTAAGGAAGTTGAGGAAAAGCTGCTGACCCTGACCCAAAACTTATTTTTTACTTTAATATAGTGTATTTTTATTTATACTCAGTGATATAGTTTTTATTTTTAAAATATCTGGTGTTTTGAAATCAGAACTAAATTAGTATATCATACATATCATGAGATTTTTTTAAAAAGATTTATCCATTTATGATACAAGAGCTGGGGTACAGGCCAGAGATGCGGGGGTGAGAGGATTCACCAGAGACAGAGTGGGGAACAGAACAGGCAGACTGACCGAAATACACTGCTGAGGGGAGCGGGGGAGGGGGGAGCAAGACAGGAGAGGTCTTGCTTCGCCATGTGGATTGCTTCCTGGCCGCCAGGGATCAAACTCGTGCTGCAGAGGCTGTGGATTGCTTCATAGTAAGGTGCTTAACCCCTTGTGCCACCAGGGAGGCCCCATATCATGAGATTTTATATAGCTATATAAATAAATACAAATATATAATGATAACGATACATACATAATGACTAAGATGCAGTGTGATAGCATCTGTTGATTTGATGACTCAACTAACGTAAATGACTATGTTGTTCATGATGTGTTTTGTTTTTTTAATTTTTTGTTATATTGATTTTCTTTTTCTTTCACTTGAATTTTTTACTGTAGTGTCTACCATAGATTTACATCAATGTTAGTATTTTGGAAGTTAAGGATCTCCCCCTTCAGGTGTAGTTAACCATAGAATACCTACTACCAAAGTAACCAGAATCCACCGTGCTCTCCCCCCTTCACCATGTTCTAACCCCTCCCTCTTGTCCACCTCTGGAGGTTATACCAATTGTTTTTTTTCCCTGGCCATTTTAACCTGAAGAGTTATCAGTTTCTCTATTACATGTTCTCCTATTGATTCCAGCTATTTTTACAGGAATCAAGATTCATCTCTATGGTCTGTATTTTCCTTGCTTCCTTTACTTATGCATTACTTTTCCTTGTCTAATCGTACAGAATTTCAGTAGGTCTCCATGAGCACCTAATTGTCCTGGTTTGCCAACAGGTCAATTTGTTACATCAGATTTCAGGAGAACCTGTAAATATGAATCTACTCATCCATTATTATCCCTAATCAACGCTCACCACTTTTGTTTAATTTTCTTACTTCTCTCATGAGGAACCTATTCTAGTTTTTGGCTCACTTACTGCAATAATTAGAAAAATCCTTTTGCCTTAATGTCTAAATAAGGTAGCAATAATCGTATCTCAAGTGCATAGAGTTACCAAAAGAACTTGTCATAACTAAAACAAGGAAAAAAGATTCAGGAAATAATGAATTTATAGACAGTATTATTTGAAACATGTTCTCTTATGGTAAAGATGATTTCAAATAATGTAAACTTTGATATGCCTTTCATGAGAACATACTCAGAAATAATTCATTTTCCTGAGTCTAATTGACCATTGTAGCATTTTGGACTCCTTTTATCAAGCAATATGTACAACTTGGTTTGCTTCTCCAGTAGAAGGAAAAATGTTCTGACCTATAGGAGAATCCAGAATTTGAATCTACATATCTAAAATCTACATTTCTTTTTCTTTCTTTCTTTTTTTTTTTAAAGATTTTATTTATTCATGCATACAAGAACTGGGGTTCAGGCCAGATGTGCAGGAGGGTGAGAGGATTCACCAGAGACAGAGCAGTGAACAGAACAGGCAAACTCACTGAAATACACTGCTGAGGGGAGCAGCAAGTGCATCAGGAGAGGTCTGCCGTGCCATGGGGGTATCTCCATGGCCAGCCGGGATTGAACCTGCACTGCAGAGGCTGAGGACAGCTTCACAGCGCTGCGCTCACTGCCTGTGCCACCAGGGAGGCCCTAAAATCTACATTTCTAACAGAAACTCAGGTAACTATGGAAACAAAATTATAACCCGCAATTCTTAGAAAATTAATATATTTTATAAACAACTTTGAAGTTGGTGTCAAAATTTCAAAGTGACATTACTGAAAGGGTTTGTAACAAGACCCACCTGCCACTTCCCATGCTAATCACTCCAGTGAAGTATTCTCTAGACTTTATTAGGACAGTTTCTAACACTCTGACCTAGGTTGCCAGGGTTCTGATGAAAGATTCTCGGTGGCACCCAAAAATATAAAACCAAAAATCAGGTATTATTCCAAATGTGAAAAAAACACTACTAATGTTAGAAGAAATAACCACATTGTATTAAATTTTAGCGTGAGATATTAAGAGAAAAGCTTTGGTAGAGGGAGAAATGAAGACATTCTAGAAGGCAGATAATACAGACAAAATGTAAGGCTAAAATAATAAACAGACTTGGAAAAAGCAAGTAGATCATCTGAGTTGAGCTGACAAAGTATTGAGTGAAGAAAGAAGAGAAATTTAAGGAGGTTATTGAAGAAAAGCTTAAAGAGTTCAAAATTGATGTGCTAAGCCAGAGGAAGCCACCACAGATTATTAAGCAATGAGAGATTTCCATTTCACTACTTTGATATGGAGGTGAAAAAGTACACTTAAAATCACATTTGCAGACTTCTTTTTAAATCTGCCCTCGTTAAAAACATCTTTTCTATGCTATTCAGATCTTGAGGCTTTACTGATTCTCTAATGGAAGACTTGGTGGGAAACACAGGAGTTTCAAGATATCAGCTAACATATTTGGATTTTTGTTATCCTTACTAAATCTCAGTTTCCAGAAATGTCATCTTGAAAGAGAATGTTCTTAGAATTTTTATACAATCATTGACATACTAAAATGTCATGGTCAAGATGTTAGGTTTAACTAATTTTAATATACTTTTGACAAACTGAAGGTGAGAAAGTATTCCTTGTCAATTAGTTTATTTTCTCTCCTTGCTGAATGATTTCAGTCTTATGAATTCTGAGGGTAAGATTAAAAGTGCGGTAATAGTCATTTCTAAAAGGCACAATTGTATAATGAAAGCTATGTATCTTGTAATGTCTCCAATTCCTCACATGAAAAATAGGGCCATGTACTTATTCATTATTTTTCTTCATTCACTTTATACCATATCCTGCACGCATATTCCTTATAATTGGATATTGTCCAGATTTGGGCCAAAAGTTTCAGTTATTTGTTTCTTATCAAAACTGGAAATTTGATTGAAATTGGATATTAAATAATTTAAGATTATTTTCTTGGAATTGGTTTTGTTTTTATTTTTTGCTATACAGTACATACAAATAATTTTAGATATCAAAGAGTGCTATGGGGCTTCTAACAAAAATATAGCAATATCTGTCTTCTCCCACTTTCTCACTCCATTTTCATTTTCAGCTTTTTTGTTGTCTCCTCTGACCTTCACATCAACATTGTAAAATGATATACACAACATTTTGATTCTGCCTAAAAATCAGAAAAAGTGACTGTTAACAAGACCAATGTCTTTCTAGTTTTTGTTCTTTTTAAGATAACCCATTCTTCTTAAGATCTTTTTGCTCCCTAATGTTCTGACATTTCACCATCAGGTACCAGACTGCAGGTTCTCTTTGTGCATTGTGCTGGCATTTGTCTTCTTGGTTTGACAGTACAGATGTAAAACTTACGCCATCCTCTTGAGTCACAAAACTGATCCACTTATCAATCACTTTTCAGGAGATTTTTATTTCAAGGAAATATTCTCATTTATATCTTCCTCACCTTCACCTCTATTCTTTTTTTAACTTAGATCTTCTATTCTTTAGATATTTTGAGCTCGAAATTTCTTCTATTATCGTCTCTTTTTCCTTTGGTTCAAAGCTTCTGAATCTATCATGTTTACTCCCCTATGTTAAATTCTCTTATGTTTCCTTTCATTGTGTGCTGTTCTTATCTTACTTATATGACACTTCTCTCATCTGTTGATGTTTTCCTTGAGGCTTCTTTCCATCTGTCATTTTTTCTTTTTCCTCTTTGCTTATTTTGATGTTTATTTTTTCTTGGAGATTATCCTCAAATGCCTGGTTATCAACAGCCTTTTTTTTTTATGTTTAAGAGTGAGACACTGAGAAATTTCCTGGCATCCATTTGTACAGGGTGGGATTGTGTGCTGGCAGCTTCACTTCAGGGCAACAGAGAGTCCCGCTGGCTTTTCACTTGCGGCCTCTCCAGATCAATATCAGTATGTCCTTCCTCCACAGGACCTTATTTGGAGGTGAGTTGATGACTGGGGAGAGAAGATAACCTGGTTGCTGTTCTAGGAATGGATGGGTGGGGGATGGGGGAGGTGGGTGGGTGGTCATCTCACCCTTCAGGATGCTTGTATCCACTTGGTAGCACTGTTGTGGGTATGCCACCCCCTGGTCTCCATCCCACCAAAATATTAATGAACTCTTCTAAAGCATGAATGTATTGCTTATGTAGTAATTAAATTCTTGATGGGATTTGCAAATAAAAAACTTTTTAGAATGAGAATAATTAGTATTAAGTAAGTTCATGTAGCAATTATTTAAGCAACCTTTGTCCTCTGAGACCCTGCCACATTTACTAGCATAAGAACATAATTTGCAGACAGAAGGAATATTGTTTATTCCATTTGTTCTAGTCAAGAAGTGTATGTCTAGAGCATCCTAGTAATTGAGCTCCTAAATTATCAAGATATAGGACTGAGAAAAGGAAAACCACTGTAGCACCACTTTAAGCTCAAAAGAACAGGCTATTTCTGAGGAGTCTAATTCTCATGTCAGTGAGGAGTAAGTGGGTTTCCGAGAATTCTAAGTAATGAGGAATCCACATCTACTTTTTGATGAGCCACATGTTAAAATTCCTGTCTCTGGAGTTAAACTCCAAGAAAACAGGTAAAAGTTGAAAGCCATCATTATACTCTCCCTTTCAGATTTCTCCATGGGATGTTGAAGAGTGAAAAGCTTTCTCAGTGGTGAAGGAGCCATTCCCTGGTTTTGCTGTCCCTGTGCAAATGTTTGGCCTGGGAAACCCAGACTTGCAGTTTGTTTAGGAATAAACAGGAAAAATATGAAACTGGGATTTCCACCAATTTGATAGCTCTGTACTTACAGAGGCATAAAAATTACTCTTTTATTTGTAATAGGAAAAATAAGGAGCCCTCTGATAAAACTTTATTCTTGGAATACTAGCTAAATTCACTATTCTTCAGTAAAAGCCCCTAATCACAACTCACTTGTATACAATGATCATTTTGGACACAAAAGTAAACAAAACCCTCTTTGTATCACCAGTGCTTGATAGTTTCTGTTTTGATACGAATCTATGTAATGTTTGTGTTAAAGCTAGAAGGCTGAATACTTGGTATCTATACTTATTTACATTTTATTCTGCACTCAAGAATATTACCAAATATGTAAATTTGCATTCCATTTTTTAGCAATCATTCTATCATAAAGAATAACAGTTATTTCGTCTTAATAAAGATTTATGTCCAAATCCTAGCATACTATGACCTCAGCCTGGGTGCCTGTGCAATGTGTCTGATGTGTAAATTCAACACACTTGTGAAATGCAAGTGTTCTCCGTGTACTGAAGGGTACTAATGATTTTAATAAGAGTGTAACGTTGTGCTTAAACCAAACTGATTAACCTTGACAACAGAAGTGTAAACAAGAGTCTAATGAATATTAATTTTTCTTTTTTCTTGCATTAGCTGTAGCCGTTGACTGATTAGCTCTGACACCTACATGGTCAAATTAACAAGCACATTTGTAAGACATTTTCCATTGTTTACAATATCAACCACATTTCTGAACTTTCATAAGGTTATAAATAGCAAGTTGTCATCATTTCTTAAAATCTACCAGGTTAAGTTTAAATCATATAGATTAGCTCCCATGTTGCAGAAGATACATATCTTGGAATGGAGGCATATAGTTCCAATAATTTATAATGGGATTTCAGAGGCTAAACTAACATGTAATAATGATTCCATGGTAGGACTTACACAGGAGCTGGATTACTTATCAGCAGCATTGACACAACGACAAGCTTGATGTATCCAGAGCTACCATATTGAACTAAGTGCCACTTCCCATTATGCCCTTGCCATCTGTATAATGACATCAAAGGAGACAAGGCAGGAGCAGATGGCACCAATGGCATACAAGAGCAAAAGTCACACCCACAGCATGCTGCTGAGTAATGAAAGCGAGGTGATGCACAGGCAGAGAGCAGAAGGAAATTAAGAAAGGGTCATGGTGGTGCTATGGACTGCTTAGCTCCCACCATTACAAAAGCACTTGCCCCACCCACTCCTCTCTCCTTTTTATAGGAAATGCGCTTCCACATTCCCAGCATGTGCTTCTAGCAGGGGCTGTTATGTTTTTATAGGATCCCAACCTCCCTGGCAATAGCTGATTATTTTAGGAGGTTAGCACCTGACCCAATCTGGATCCATTTTGCCCAGAATTTGCATTAACCAAAAAGAGCTCTTTTTCTTCAGTGGTGGTGAGATACACAAGATAAAAACCTGTGAGTTGTTAGTAGTGAATGAGGACAATACTAGACTATGGTTAGAAAGAATGACATAGAACACCAACATGAAGTGAGAAGCAGAGATAGGAGATATATTTGAGGTTAGATTTCAAAGAGTAAGAAACCTCTGAAATGGATGAGAGATGGAACTCAGCCATAATCATTTCTATTCTTTTGCTACTAATGCTGGCATGCTGGCATAGATGTAAACTTTTGTAGGCTATGGCAGAACAATGTATAACTGGAGTACCCAAACTTGACTGCAACAGTCAAGGCTGGAAAGGAAAGTTTACTCTCAATTTGAGCTAAGAAAGGCATTTTTACCTGCCCTGTTTATAGACTCTCAGACTCAGATTGGGACTTTCATCAATATTTAGACCTTGGGCTCAGACTGAATAGCACTGTGGCTCTCCTGGGGCTGGTGCTGTGATCCTCTAGTTTGCAAATGGCATATCATGGGACTCCCCAGCCTCCATAACCATGTGAGCCAATTCCTGTAATAAATCTCTTATCTGCATCCCAATGTTTCGTTTTTCTGAGAACCCTGACACCAAAATGTGTTTAAATGCCTAAAATATAAAAAAATTAAATAAAGGAACATAGTTTTAAGCTTAACTACACAGATATTTCAATGACTTTAATGATATATAGGACCTTATTATATACATGTATAGTAATTATATTGTATAGCCTTAGTGGCTATACCCTGAAGAATGCAAGATTACAAAGAAATCAATTTAAGTTTAATTATATTGTTAGTAACAATAGTGATTTGATTGTTTTTAATTGTATATTGTTAAGATCAAAGAAATAATTGTCATTAGAAACTAAGATTTTCAGTATAAAAGAAAGGAGATAAAACTATAAAATTAAATGTTAAAGTGATAAATTTATGTTGGAAATATTAGTATAAATTCATGCTATATCTTTTCTCGAAAAAATGAAAGTCCTAGTTCTGTTTTATTGAAAAGGCCTGAAAACAGTGATCATGTGGTAGTAAGTACTTCTAGTGCCCAAGATGTGGTTTCTAAATACCGTTTCCCACTAAAAGGAAACAGGGCTGATTGGACAGAGAGTTGATTCCAAACAGTGCAAAATAAGTCTTCCATCATTCCCCAAAGCAAGAAAGTACAACACTAGAAAAAGACCAAAGGAAAGAGAAATCAACTTGAAGAGTCTTTCTTTGGGCGAAGATAGAATAATTTTTTTGAATTGCACATTCAAAATATATTTTGAAATCCCTGAGTTCTTAATAACAGGCAAGAATTTTTAAAAAATCCATCATTTCTCTTTTAGACATTTTTGCTTCAAGTTAACTAATGGAGAACTTTATTAGAGTTGGATCAGGCTTTCAACACATAAACTCATTCATTTCTCTTAACATCACACACACACACACACACACAAAGAGAGAGAGAGAGAGAGAGAGAGAGAAAACCTGACAATGCAAACCTCCTGATATATACAGAGAACTCAGGACTACTCATGAAATACTCTTGCAAGATAAAACCAAATCTGATTACGCTTGTAGGTCTAATTATCAGTTTATTGGAAACCCAGAGACTACAAAAACAGTTTTTTAAAGATTTATTTTATTTATTTATGTATACAAAAGCTGGGGTGTAGGCCAGAGGTGCGGGGAGTGAGAGGATTCACCAGAGACAGAGTGGGGATCAGAACAGGCGGATTGACTGAAATACACTGCTCAGGGGCAGTGGGTGAGACAGGAGAGGTCTGCTGTGCCATGTGGGTTAGCTCCCTGGTTGGGGATTGAACTCGTGTTGCAGTGGCTGCCTGTAGCTTCATAGTGCTGAGACTTAACCCCTTGTGCCACCAGGGAGGCCCTACAATAACATTTTATATACAACAATGAATAATTCCAGAAAGTTGGAAATACCACAGGCAATGGTCTTTTAATAAATTCATAGCAAGAAAAAAAATGAGAGAATCTATGGATTAATGAGAATTAAGAGATGTAGTATTTTATCCCATGTGTGTCTCTGGAATAGAACTATCAAATGAAACATAGGCAGCTGGAGACATTTTAACGATGACTGCATATTTAATATTAAATTGTTGGTATTTTCATTTTAGGCATTTTAATGATGTAGGTTTTTTGTTTTGTTTTGTTTTTTTAAGTCAAGGATTCTTTTGAAGGAACATTTAGTTATGGGCCTCCCCTGGTGGCGCAGCGGTTGAGCACTGGGCTGTGAAGCTGCCTGCAGCCTGAGCAGCGCCATTAGATCCCCGGCCACTGCCGAGGGTCCCACATGGCGTGATATACCTCTCCTGCCGTGCCCGCTGCTCCCCTCCCTCAGCAGTGTATTTCGTCAGTCTGCCTGTTCTGTTCCCTGCTCTGGCTCTGGTGAATTCTCTCAGCCTCCCGCGCTTCTGACTATACCCAGTGCTTGTATAAATAAATAAATAAATAAATAAATAAATATTTAAAGGAACATTTAGTTTGAAGCGTATATTGGTGAAATAATAGGATACTTAAGATTTGCTTTCAAATAATCCAGGTTGGGGACCAATGGTAAAAAGTAGGTTGGCTTATAAATGAAGCAGTTTAGGCCATGGGATGATAGTTATAGAAACTGAGTGATGCATTCACATAATTTATTATACTAGTTTCTCTACTGTTATGTATGTTGGAAAAGTAAAAGGTATCTTGTCAGGATTCCTAACCCACTTTTAGACTCTTTGTTCTTTTTAAGATGTTCCTTTTTTAGAGATGTTTGTGATTAAATTACATGCTGAGGGTTCTTAAAATTGAATCGAAGTAAAAAATATGGGAGTAGAGGGGGAGCTAGTTAGCCACAGGAATATTAAACCTAAAAATCTAGTGTCCAAGTCATAATACATTAGTATATAATTACATTTGTCCTCACTTTTGTTTGACTTCAAATGAAGCTGCATTTCTTCAATTCTCTGCCACTGGATAATAGTGTGCGATGAATGTCAAGCATAATTAAAACATAGCAGAGCACAAGGAGAGACATTGTCAGCAGCCAGTGAATACAGTGCTGTTCCTCATCCAGTCAAAAACTGTGCCACCGGCAGCTGAACAGATGCTGCATTTAACTCAAAGGAGTTTATAGAGAAGGGAAGCAATTTCATAATATAATATAACCCCTTTCTTTTCATCTCCTGGCCTTTTATTACCTGAACTATTCATAGTCTCTTACCTGTTTTCCTTGCCTTCAGACTTTCCCTCTCTAATTCTTCCAATTTTCCCAAAATGTGACCAGCTCAAATTCTGCTCTTGGCTACCCAGGTCCCCCTGCAGTCTGTTCAAGTCAACCCTGCTCCTGATCCTGGCATTCAAAGCCTCCCACCATCTGGCTCTAACCTTTGTTTCTGGCTTGAACTCCAGCTACTCTCTTTCCTACATCCCATGCCCCAGGCAAATTGGCTACTTATTCTTTCCTGAACACAACCAAACTCCTCATTTAGAATTGCCAAGTTACACCTACTTCTTCCACCCTTTACTCTCTACCCTCTCCCCAATTTTAAAAGGAGCCTCAGAAACCTTCCAATTCTTAGATTGTCACTCCATAACTCAATGTCTGCATTCACCTGTGAAAGTCATGTAGCTAGATAACATTTTCATCTTCCTTCTTCAAGTTCCAAAGCCTTCTGTCAGTTTCTTCCCATTTATATCACTTTCATTTTATCTTTTTACTCCTTCCAGTTCCTTCTTTCTTGTCAACCTCCCATTTGTCCTCTACTTGCTAGGTCCATACATCTTTTGCCCATTGTAATAATTGCTTGTTAAATCTGTGTCTCCCCAACAAAGCTATAAATTCTCTATGACAAGGACCACACTTGTTTTTTTCACATGGTAATCCCAGGGTCTGGAGCAAAGAGACCAAACATGTATTTCCAGTGAATGAATAGGTGCAAGAAATCTCATACCTTCATTTTACTGCAATATTAATTACCTAATATTATTTATCCAATATCAATTTTGTTTTCTACTGAAGTTAGTGCATCCTCCACTACATGTCAGGAATAATCTTTTTTCTTCCTTTCATCATTAGAGAAAAATTTTGAAACTCAAAGTTCCTTTACATAATTTTTTTTGAAAGATAGTATGCATGAACTCTGACAAACCTAAGCTATCTCAATACAGAATATTTGCTTTTCCTTAAATATCCATATCAAGGCTCCAAAATAGAAAAGTTATAAAATAAATTAATATTTGGGGTAAAGGTAAATCTAACCCTAGGAAATGATATCTGCATAAAACAGGGATTGGCAGACTACAGCCCATAGGTCACATTGAGCCTGTGGACTATGTTTATAAAGCGATCATTGGAACCCAGCCACCCTCATTTATTTACATACTATTTATGGCTACTTTTGCACTATAAGGACAGAAAGGTGCAGTTGTGACAGAGATTGTGTGACCCACACAGCCTAAAATATTTGCTATCTATTCCTTTAAGAAAAAGTTTGATGAGTTTTGGTGTAATAGATTGTTTTTTAGTGAATGTTGCCAGAAGGACTTGTGATTTGGGTCCTAGTGAAAAGACATGTAGGGAGAGCAGTCTGGGCCATCTAGTGAACCCTTTGCAAGGTCTCATGAGCCCCGCGATAAGAAGAAAACCAAAATGAAAGTATAATGGCGCAAGGAAAAAATAATTACTTAAGGGGAAGCAATCTATGCTATATAATCCATACTAGAAAACCAGCAGTAACCCCAGATGCTCTGTCCTGCTTGTGAGAATCCAGGAAGCATGCATCCAAGGCAAAGTATTTCAAACTCTGATCATATCCAGGTGTGTTGCATCTGAATTAATTATCTGAGAGTTCGTATTTAATGTTAAACTAGTGGGTTTATGGTGGTTGATGCTCAGAACCAAAGACCCAAGAGCAATGAGAGAGAAGAGAATGAGAAGAATGCTGTGACCTTGGGGAGGTTGGGGAAGTATGCCTGACAACTTTGGGTCTCTGTTACCCCACATGTGAGGTAGGGGTTAAAAATATGTAAAATGGGTCTCCCCTGGTGGCGCAACGGTTGAGCACTGGGCTGTGAAGCTGCCCACAGCCTCTGCAGCGCCGGTTCGATCCCCGGCCGCCAGTGAGGGTCCAACATGGTGCGACAGACCTCTCCTGCCGTGCCCTCTGCTCCCCTCAACAGTGTATTTCATCAGTCTGCTTGTTCTGTTCCCTGCTGTGGTTCTGGTGAGTTCTCTCACCCTCCTGCGCTTCTGACTGTACCCAGTGCTTGTATAAATAAATAAATCTTTAAAAAAAAATATGTAAAACTTAGTAACAAAATGTATGTGGAAGTATCCTGACATAGACAAGTGGATATATTATCCTTGGTTTGGCGGAATGGGACAGTTAGAATATATCATGAAAGGTTTGCCATACTCATGGATCTTGGCAGAATAAACTCACTGTAGATAATACTGTTTACATGTCAAATTACATAGAAATAGTCCCATGGGATTGCTTTTCCTCAACTAGCCATAGAAGCAGAAGTATTGCATTTTTCTATATGTATGATGGCTGGTTGTCCAGAAGTATCTCACAGAGATGACAATTTGCCATATTTTAGTACTAGTTTCTGTGACAGCCTTTTTGTGAAACTGCTCTAGTGTCTCTGACCTAAGCCAGTTTTTGTGACCCCTCAATGACATGATGTTACTATACTATTTTCTCCTGATCCCCAAAGTCACATCTCACCCTATGAATTAATGAGCAGGTAGCATTGCCTGCTCCACAACCCTTCCTATTCTCCCTTTAAAATAAGCTCTTATCTGGTCTGTTTGACAGTGACAACCCTAAAGGACCAAGGAATTGTGCTTATATGACAATTTTCTTTGCCATTCAATAGGGGGTTTTCATTTGTTCATTAAGGGCCTACTGTAGGCCAGATATGAATGGGATTTGAAAGCACAATTGTATATGTTAGTGCTCCTTAAGGTAATACTGGTTAGGTAATACTGGTTACCTTAAGTGTAACCTGTATTAAATCTCCACATCTCATTAGTTTAAACTAACAGACTTGTGCTGCTGGTTCTGTAAAGTCCAATACTTGGAGGAAAGGGGTGGAGCTCTCTGCTCCATATAATCATTCAGGGATCAGAAAAATAGAGGTTCTGTTCTCTCTATGGCTCTCCAAAAGGTCCTGAGTTAGCAGATGAGGGGTAGGAGAGGGCCAGGTATTTTACGGGCAGGTCTAGAAGAGGTAGACCTCACTTCCATCCACATTCCTTTGGCCAGAACCAAGTCAAGTTGCTCCTTAGATGCAGGCATGCTGAGCAATGGTGTCTGTGACTAGAACTCTCATTGTTGCAACAGTTCTGTGCTATCAAACATGGAACATAGGCCAGACAACTTCCTCATAAAGAGAAAAACACCACTAACAATTACATGCATAACTATTTGAGCAGTTTTAAAAAAGCAGGGTTGTCAAAGGAGCCATCAGAGTTCACAAGGTCTGTCACATGGAGCTCGCTGGGAAATTTTAGCAAGTGGTATCAACCCTTTGAATACAGCTCATACATATTTTCATAATCAAAAGCAGAAAGGCACAGACTCATACCAAACAAAGGTTAATGCAAGGGTTTTTGCTTTGTTCACTGTAACTTTATTTTACCATTTATGAGATCATTCCAACTTTCTTCTCAAAACTTTCCCTTCTTAAATTTGCTGCTATAACCTTAGAGAATGCATAGATAGATAGGTAGATAAATAAGCAAATAGATGAATAAATACATTAAAAAAATCCATCCCTGTTGGAGACTTGCTTGATGAACATCTGTCATAGTGTTTAATTGTATGTTAACAGTAACCATAAAAACATGCATTAATGACTTGCAATCTTGAACTGTTTATCTTGCAATCGTGTGGATCATATTGTATTATGAAGTTTTTGCCAGGGAAAAACCAGAAGTTTCCAACTATCACAGGAACTCTGGGTCCTAATTAAGCAATCAGATCTGACAAAGTGTGTATTAATGTAAGATCACATACCTCAGGGGCATTGAAAAACTGAAGTCTACTCTTGGGAAATCAATTAAATTTGTCATGTCACTGTATCACTGTAATATATCCCAAATTGTAAATGAAAGTATCTCCAGAGTTAAGTTGATAAAGTTTTAAAACTTTAATCCTTCCCTCAAGCAGAAAGGCATTTATTTTGAGATCCACACATAACTTTATTGTATAATATTGATAGTTTTTACCTAACAGTGTAAGCATGTAATTATTTCTTAGATGTCCTTTCTGTTGGTGATTCTAATACCAGTGTAGTAATCTACACTGGAGTTAGGAACCTGAATTTTCATAATGGTGAGTATCACTGTAAAATTCTGAACAAAACAAAGGCCAATCTCTCATGAAATTGAAAAATTATGAAAAATCAGGTTCCTAACTCCAGTGTAGGTTACAGTATTTGAATCACCAATGCCAGACATTCAACACTATTGCTCTCCCATTTTAAAAGTAAAATGATAACTACTTCCTTATGTTTACTTTGTAGTCATATGTGAACTTTTATAAATCTTTCATTATATGTTACTTTCCCTTTATATCACCTGTGTTTTTGCTTTTGAACTGATGAATAACAGGAGACACACAAAACCTTTGTGACCAGTCTGAGAAGATCAACAATCACTGTTTAGGTCTGGGTAGATGTGCAAAATTGCCATGAAATCATAGCTAGAAATGTAACTGACATTTATGGAGTCCTTAACATGCACCAAGAAGTATGCTAATCACTTTACAAATATCTTCTCATTTGACTCTTTCAGTTGGTACTATTTTTATCTCTGTTTTTATAAGTGAGACAAGTTATTTTAAACTATTTATAGCACCAAAGGATTAACCCTGAGAAAATGATTTACAAAAGAAAAAGTTGTCTAGAACAAAATGAAGTGATGTAGAAATCAATGAATGAGGGCTTCCCTGGTGGTGCAGGGGTTAAGACGCAACCTATGAGGCAATCCGCAGCCACTGCAGCATGAGTTCGATTCCTGGCCGGCCAGGGAGAAACCCACATGGCGGGACAGACCTCTCTTGTCTCACCCGCTGCTCCACTCAGTAGTGTACTTTGGTCCGTCTGCCTGTTCTGTTTCCCACTCTGTTTCTGGTGAATCCTCTCTCCCCTGCATCTCTGGCCTGTACCCCAATTCTTGTATAAAATAAATAAATCTTTAAAAAAAAAGAAATCAATGAATGAAACAAATGATATGAAGTGCCTGCAACAGCCTATGAATGAGGAGTTGTTATTACAGCTCTCTGGGGCGAAGTTGGGGGGGAAAAAGGCAAAGATCTCCACCTATCAAGCAGACTATAAATAATAAATGCAATAAAGATATGTTACAGTATGTTGGGATGTGACCAGTGCTGTAGGAAAAGGGAAAAGCAGAGGGGGCAAGGAGCATCAGCATATAGGGTGAGGGAGTGAGAGGGAGGAGGGCAGGCATCATATTGGGTTTTCACTCTGGATACAGAGGCCTGAGCAGAGGAGGAACAGCAATAGATGAAATATTGAAAAAATAGAGGATGTTCAACATCCTCTATTGTTCAACATTATCCATGTTCAACTGAGGATGTTCAACAGTAGGAAAAGAGTTAAGAAAGTCCATGAAAGAATATGAAGTCTTTATTTAAAATACAGTCTTTTAAAAATCTATAAATATTTCTATATTCAAATCACAGAATATAAAAATAAAACACAATTGATTATAATCTTTGATTACTGCCATATTTAACTGAGAGGTGATTAGTGAGAAAAAGGAGAAAGTCAACTTCTATTTGTCTGACCAAGTGACAGAATAAAAAAAGTAGAGGAAAGGTAAAGAAAATCTTTTTATCAATCAATTAAGTCCTCAAACTAGCACAGCACCCCATATGGCAGCATAATATCGAGGTCACCATGACATGCTCTCCTATATTCTTCTTTATATAAACTAAAGTTAGATACATACAAGTCAAATACACAACAAGATGAAATCTTTCCTAAGATCAGAATACCTTCAGCTATTTCCTTTATAGAGTTAGTTCCCTTTTCCTTGCACTTCTATTTCATCCTCGTATTTTATAGAGACAAGTTTTTTTTTTTTAATTGTGTTTATTGATGTAAAGTTGGTTTATATTGTTGCATCTTTGGTGAGTATAGGTCCAAATCTCAACAAATGCATAGACATAAGTAATTTAAAGATCTTTCTAACTTGAAAAATCTATAATGATTATTATTTTTGTAATTAATAGAGGCTCAAATCTCTGACCTCTGTTGCTTTGGTGCCCACAGCAGCGCTCAAACATATCGAGAAAGAGAGAGAGACGAGCTATATAAAATAAACAGACCTTAAATGTGTCTGTTTCTTCTCCCGTTTAAAGAGTGAAAATGCAACCCAAGTCTCCAAGGTCAAAATCTCTGTTTGGCTCTTCTTCGTGAATAACTTCATCATAGACTCAGGCAAAACCTTTGACCCCTAAGAAGCCAGCAGCATGGGTAATTATGCCTCAAAAACAACTCTTTATATGGTACCCACTCTATAATGGATTCAGAGACATGAATAAAACATCTTAATTTTCAAGTATTTCTTTTCAAATTAATTTTTGAAAGAAAAAGATCTTCTTGTAAAGAAAAGGGATTTTTTTTCAAAGGCGTGCAGCTCTTGCATAGAAAGATATAGTTTTCATGGCCTGTCTTGTTAAAAATGTTCTAGTACCCATCTGATGCACACTTATTTATGGATTTTAGACTAAAAGCTCTTTTTTGCCAGTTTTCTTCACAAGCACTTATCTCGACATCCTCATTAGGTGATTTTTCTCTTTTCTTTTTTGTCGAGGCCTAGCCATGCCCTTGGTACTCTCTTTTGTTCCATGCTGCAAAAGGAATGGTTTTAAAGGCTCCCTCTCCACCAGTCCCACCTTTTTTTCCCTTTGTAATTAGCCTTATTTCAGGACCAGAGAAGCAAAAGACTGGAAAGAAATACAAAAACTGTTGAACAAAAGATACGATGTTCTTTACCCCAACCATATGCTGTACGGCTTGTGTACAACCTGGGTCAGATGACTCGCATATATGCCTTTAAAATGAAAAGAGAAAGAAAAAAAGAAAGAAAAAGGCAAAGCACTGACTTACCCGGCAGCTGCATTGGTATAAACAGGCTGGCAGTAAATGTCACAGTGAAAAGAAAATAATACATTTTACCTTCATTGCAAAAGCAATTCACTTTAAAACCAAAGAACATGATGAGACGCCATACCTGGTAACAATGCTTGCAGGCAGCCATTTGAATATCTTAATATTAATTTGCTTTAATTGGAGGAAGAGAAACAATTTCCTTTTTTCCAACTCTAAGCATACTTTATTATTTGAGCCCCATGCAAGGGGACTTGTTCAGCTATTTCCTTTAAAATGGGTTCATTAAAAAGGTTTTGATGCAGTGGTGATTAATGAAGCCTTTTTTCTCCTGCCTTCTCTTTCCTTGGTTCATTAGTTAAAAGTCTATGTTTAAATAAAGCGTCAAGCAATTTTTGCTGTCCTTGTTTTTAGAATCAGAACTCTACCTTCCAAAATATTACTATCAACTGGCTGCTGGACCTGGAATAGGTCAGAATAGCTAAAAATTAAAAGGTATTTGTACCCGTAAAGATCCAGGAGGACGATTTTCAAAGGCAGCTTTTAGAGGGCAAACGTTATAAAGTATGAAGACTCAGGGCTCTGAAGACTTAGTCAAGAAACCAGCCCAATCTCCCTTCCCTCAATACTCCAAAAAGGAAACATCTTAAGTTTACCTGAATGGGGGCTTTGGTTTCTGTATGATTTCCATTTTGATTGGGTAAGCACCAATGACCCAGCAGGAAACATGGAACATTAATAACTGGGTAACTTGAGAGTTCAGTAGGCAGACTATTGTAAAAGTGTAGAACATAAGAAGTAAGTTACAGTGTTGGTAGGCACTACCTTCCCTAGGACTGAAGTTACAAAAGGGAGGAACCATTATCAGAATGAGGTGAGGTTGCTATATGAAATGAAATATGGCTTTTTGGAAGGATTTGGCGCCAACCATAGTGACTTGGCAATGCAGAAGTTCAAGGAACAAACAGTCAGCCTTTCTCCTCCTGCCCACTGATTTTCTGCAGATACTTCCCATTTGTTAAACCCAGCTGCACCAAAAAGGGCAAGGGACTCTACTGGTGCCATCCATACAGATGCTCTCCTCCAGGCACGGAGTGGGTAGATGGGGAATCAGGAAGGGCAGATGGAAGTGCTCTGATTTTTATTTTAGTCTCAAGTAAGCACCTCTTTCTCTCCCTACTTTTTACTGTGGATGAAGACATGTACTCCCGGTAAGCTGTATTTTCCTTTTATGCAAAATTAGTTTAATAGAACTCTTTTAGGAAGCAATTCTAAAAAGCATGCTTGGTCTTCTTAATATGTTAAAACATCTCAAGGAGCTCAAAATACCTGAAAAAGTTAATGCTCCTCTCTTCACCATTTACTGGTGGAAAGTAATTAGTTGCTGTGATCATTTCATTCTGCAAATATTATTGAGCACTGAGCATATATAAGGTACCATCTAAGAACAATGGTGTATCTTAAGGTATATCTAATATGGATCCCATCACAAGCATCTATCTCTACAGTCCCTGCATCCTTAATGTTTTCTTCTATTGTCCATACTCAGTCACAAGAATGGGTGTGTGACCCAAACCTGCCAATCACCTTTTTCCTTTTTCCAGGCTTGTGTGATAGCTTTAGGAAAGATAAATTATCCAAGATAGACTAATACGAGTCTTTTTTGGGACTTTACTACCATATTTATCCTTCAAAAGGAATTGTTCCATGAACAGGATATAGATAGTGGCAAGACTCTGAGAAGGGGGGATGAAGCCAAATTGACCTAAGAGAAGGAAATTGAACCTTTGGACCCAGCCATGCCTGGATCCCATTAGACTGCAGTGTTTTGAGATGATAGATTATCTTATCTTAAGCTGTGACTATCTTTGACAACCTGATGAGTCTTGACTAATCCATTCTCCTCAAGAAATTTATATGTAGTGAGGAAGATATGTGTGTAGTAAGGAAGATATGTGTGTAAGTTAAACACAAAATACAAAGTGAGAAATGGCATTTTTTTAAAAAAAGATAAAGTGTTCAAGGAGGCTCGATTTACTGACAGACTTGATTATCTAAACTACCAAAACAATTAGGATGCCATTTGAACTGGGTCCTAAGTCATAGAGAAAATGTGAAGTGTTGCTCTTGGGGCACAGAGGTAGCAGTATTTGTGTACTGCTATTTACAAAGAAAGAGGTGAATGATACGGTGGAAACATGTTACAAGGTGTTGCTATTGAGGACACAAACTTTTTTTAAACGTATAATTTTGGAACATACAGTAAATTACTTAACAGTGCTTAACTTTTTATAGTAAGACTATGAACCATTTGTCTTCTCTGTGGTTTTCTACTTTTCATACTGCGTTTTGCCAATATGGAGAAAATATAGTTTTTTAAACAATTGTGAGAAAATGCCAAAATCTGTTAAAAATGGGAGAAGGATCACAATTATTGTCATTTTGCAAATATTCATCCTAAAGTCCATTTTGTTTTGAAATGTTTGAAGACTAAAGACACATTTATTGGTCAACAACAGTTCCTAAAAGCATGCCGACAAATTCCAGCATAGAATTAGCTCTGGCCATCTTAGCTCAGTTTTCAAACCACTTACTGTTTTTACAGGTTGCCTAAGATCAGTGTGTCAGAGAACTTGTTTTAACACTTCTTTGTCACTCTAGGAAACTAGATTTTATCAAAGAGTCAAAAATTCAGTATAACTATATGAACCAAACAAAACTGGAAAAATCCAAGCAGATTCTTTGGCTGGCAGAGGGGAGAGGAAGGAGATGCCTCAAAAATTGGTAATTGTTTGATGATTTCCTTTACTACAAGAGGGAGAAACTGATTTTGTGTGAAAATGGATAGTGCAAATATGCACATTGGCCTCTAAAAGAACTAGTGAAGTAAAATCAAAACACTTTACGGGCCTCCCCGGTGGCGCAGCTGTTGAGCGCTGGGTTGCGAACCTGCCCGCAGCCTCTGTGGCGCCGGTTCGATCCCCGGCTGCTCCCCGGAGGAGGGTCCCACATGGCGCGCAGACCTCTCCTGCTGCCCGCTGCTCCCCTCAGCAGTGTACTCCGGTCCTTCCGCCTGCTCTGCTCCCCGCTCTGGCTCTGGTGAATTCTCTCACCCTCCCGTGCTTCTGGCTGTACCCAGTGCATGTGTAAACAAAACAAACAAACAAATAAACAAATAAACATGCCTCTATAAAAATAAAAAAAAAAAACACTTTACAAAAATAATTAAGGTATTGTAAAGACTACAGCCAGTTTAGACTCTGGAGATGCTAACAATTTCCTCTGTTCTGTCACCTCTGAAAAATACAGAAATCTATCTCTTAGATGCTTTCATTTTTTAAAATTAATTTTTTCTTTAGACTCTTTTATAGACCGGTTGGATAATAAATTTTTGACATCCTTCCTCTCCTATCAGCTTTAATCTTTTCAACAGATTTTCCTCCTCTAGTTCTATATGATATTCATTAGTTTTTAGTAAAGCTAGGAGATATGGGAAAGAAGGAATTGGAGTCCTTAGATTTTAAAATTTGAAACTATCTTTGTAGCATCACAAATTTTTTTTCTCAGATTTAGCTGTATATTTATTGCTTGTTTCAGATATCATTTTGCTATTACTGCCTTGTAATTCTAAAATGAGTTATAATTTGCATCGAGTCCTTTTTACAAAATTTCTAAACATGCACTAGTAAATTAGTTAGGTACATATGTACCTACTCTTTAGTGAATAGAATTTGTTTATTCTGAATTTTGAAGTAGGCTGATCAGGGAATTAATTTTCTTAGCTGTTAAGAAAAATCTATGATAATTTTAAGAACTATGCTACTATAGAAATAGAAATCAATGGAAAATTTCCATTGTGTCCAGAAACAAACCTGGGTTATATTTAGGAGTGTAATAGCACTTTAAATCATCAGGGAAATGATAAACTTTTCAATAACTAGTTTGGGGATAACTGACTATCTACTTGGAAAAGATATCCTTACCTCACACCATCCATAAAAAACAAATTCCAGGTAAATAAATACTTGAATAAAACCTATGTTTTCACTGTAAATGTTGTAGAAGACAATATAGTAAAACCACTTTATAATCTCATGATAGAGAAGTTCATCAAAAATTTACCAAGACATACAGAAAGAAACCATAAAAGAAAACTATTAAAACCCAATCACACAATTGGGTTCACCTCAATTTCTATTACCTTGTAAACTGAAAGATACCATAAAGTATGTAGTCTGAATTAATATATTGGAAGAAAATATTTTGCACACTTTGCTCAATGACTATTATTCATTGAACATAAATAGTTCTTATAAATCCATAAGGATTAAATAAATAATTCAACTAAAAATGGTCCCAGAAGAGAAAAAAGTGAATGTTGAACTCATAAAAATGGTTACTTACATGAATAAAGAAATGTTAAGTAACATAATGAAATACGACTACAACTGTCTAGAAGCTTAATAGCAGAGTGTTTGCAAAGATGTAGACATACACAACCTAATTTCTTATTTCTCACAGTTCTGTGGGGGCAGCAAAGGTGTTTCTTCTGACTTATGTAATCTTGACTGCAATAGTCACGTTCCCCTGCAGTGGTGACTGGTCAAGGCTAGACTTACTGAAAGTCTTCTCTAATGTCTGGTGCTTTAGTGCCCCCACATGACCTCTTTCCCTTCCCCTGGCTAGCTTGAGCCTCCACCCAGCATGGTGGACTTACAGTAATCAGACTTCTTTTATGGCAAATAGTTTTCAAGAGTCAGCATTTCAAGAGGACAAGCCCCATTGTGAAAGTGTTTATCAAGCTTCTGCTGTCCCATTACTTAAATCAAGTCACGTGGCCAGGCTCATGTCCATGGGGGACAGACCTGCACAGGGCATGGATACCAGAGGAGGTGGTCCTTCCCTTAGGGACCATCAAGTAACAGCCTTCTGAACTTACAATAGAAAATAGCACAGCCATTTATAAAAAGGAAGGAGTCATTTTTATATTCCTTATAGACAGAAAACTGTCCAAGATGTATTTCTAATGGAAAAAGCAAGTTACAAAACAGAACTTTTAGTCCAATCACATTTTTCAATTAAAAAACTACGTGTATATATCATATATGGGATATGCATGTGCATTTATGTATGCATGTATATGTATGTGTATATACACACACACACCAAAAGATAAGGAGAGAGAGAGATCTAAAAGGATAAACTCCAATATACCCAATCTGCTAAGAATGGTAAATACTGGAAATTAGGGTTAGAATGGAAAAGGCTTTATTTAAATTGTTGTGATGTTTGGTTTTGACTATAATTTTTGTGTTCTGTGTATTTAAATTTAATGCAACTAGCCCATGTTACTTCTGTGGTTTTTTTAAAAGGAAAAGTATTTGGAACTATGCTTTAGTTCATTGTACAGACCCATAAACAGTTGCAACGAACAACATGCTGGTTGTGTTCTACCAAAACAGTGTGCTGAGGAGGGGCGGCAGGTAAGCAAATACACTCAGACATGAATTATGGCAGACAATTTATTGTAATGACTTTCTAAACAGTTTTAAAGTGTGAAGGATTACTTTTATCATTTCTCCCACTTTGGAATGTGACTTTTCCCAGCAAAATTCAAGTGTGATTTTGGTAGTAATTAGAATTCCATTTGTTTTACACACCAAAACCTCCCCAGTGGAGTTTATTTTCTCTTTTTTTTGTTGACTGGTGGTAGTCAGAATGGAGTAACAGCAATGATGTAACAATGGTGATAATCTAGTACATGATATATATCAAGCCCTGTTTTAAGCATGTTGCATCCACAACAATCCTGTACATTATCTACTACTGTAATCTCAAATTTGCAGTTGAGGAAACTGGCACATAAACTTGTACAAGTGGCATAGACGATGGTTGCTGAGATTTGACTTCATGCAATCCTGGTTCAGGGCTCCTATTAGACCACTTCTCCATGGGAATGATGATAGGTGACCTCTGCATATACAATCATCCTTCAAGAATTAGAAGCCCCATTCTTAATACAGATAAGAATGACAACTGAAAGTGTTCATTATTTGACACCCACTTCCCATTATCATTGCGGTCCAGCTAGCTGAGGTGAAACATACATATAAGCCCATGATCTTGATTTTGGTATTGAATGAATTCAGAGGTAGTCAGGATTTCTAGCTTGCTTCTAGAACCCCATGTCAGTCTGTGTGTGCCATAAGAATTCTCTGTGCCAGGAAGAATCTGATCTACCAATATTCTAATGCTGAAATTAGAGAGCTCAAACAACAGCTGATTGCACACCATGAGATCCACTAAAATCTGACAGCAGGTGTATTCACCAATTTTGACCATAATGACAGCAATAAGGAGACTTTCTGTTAAAGGGACAAGAGAGCAGATATCTGGCACCAGGCACTGGGAAAAAGCAAGACAATTTTAAACAAGTACCACATGTGGTGACTCATTAGATGTTGAGAGCTAATAAGAGGCTGAAGATTTTTAGCTTAGCACTGATGCTGTGGACAGCAGGGTATCCTAACATCTAGAAATTGAGAATGAATCAGGAGGTGGTGATAAATCCTGTGCTGATGCCTGGTGTGTGGAACTGTTGTATTTTTAGGATAGAAGTAAAGATATAAAAATCCGAGAGCGTGCCAGAGTGGAGCAAATATATTGAAAGATCTGCACATTTGTGTATTCATTCATTCATTCTTTCATTCAGCAAGTATGAGGTGATGGGTAGCAACCTAGATTTCAGAATACAAAAGTCAACAAGAAAAACATAGCCCCTTCCTGATGGAGCTGGTAACTGAACAGAAAAGAAACAACTAACCAGATAAAGATTATAAAATATGATAAGGACTGTGATGCTACAAAGTATAGACTACCAGGAGGGCCAGGATCCAGAGAACTGAGGAAATGCCAGCAGAGGTCCAGGGCAAAGAGAAGGACATGAGCTTGAGCTGCCTTATTAATACTAAGGTATATAAAACACTACCTGGTGCATAGTATTTCAAAATTATAAAAAGAAATTAAAGATTTTTAAGTAACATTTCAATCCTACCTAATAAAGTGATTTTCAAATTATTCTCGACATTGCTTTTTGCAGTTCACTCTGAACCTCTATTGAAAAACAGCACATTCTTTCCCCAGAGTAATGCACACGTTGATAGGCACATGAAATTTTGGAAATGTTTATTGATGAGAGCTCTGAGACAATTTTTGCAGAGCTTTTGAAGGGCTTGTTTTACAATAGAAACTGAACTGACAATTAGAACTGTGATTCCATCGAACCCCTCTGAGCATCCCAACTTTCTTGACAATGTGACTTAAATCTTTTTCCCTCTGTTGCTCATTCCCCCCTCTACCTCCGCTTTATCTGTCCTCACTAAGCAGATGGATAGGTGGCAAGTGACACAAAAGGAAAACATCATACGGTTTCATAACAAAGAAGAAAGCGATCGAAGGTCTACAGCAATGCTTCTCCTGTAGTGAATTTTGTCCTGAAAAATCTGGACATATCTGACTTCCTGAAATATACATTTGCATGATTTCTTTTACTCTGACAACTACAATAAGGGGACTGAGTCTTGTCTATATACTACTGGTACTAGGAGACCAGGACCACAAACACTCATGCACATCTACAGGGACAAACTTTATCAGAAATCTTAGATAATATTTATACTACCTCTCAAAAAAAAAAACCTCATTGTAAACATATCACCAACCCCTGTATTAATTTTCTAGAGCTTCCATAACCCAGTCCCATAAACTGAGTGACTTAAACAGAAACTTACTGTCTCGCAGTTCTGGAAGCCAGAAGTGCACGATCAAGTATCAGCAGTGTCAGTTCCTTCTAAAGGATACCCTATCTCAGTATGACCTCATTGTACCTTAACAAATCACATCTGCAATGGCTCTCTGTCCCAATAAGGTTACATTCTGATACATATGAATTTGGGGGAGACCATTAAGCCCATTACAACACTGAAATGAGGCATCTTTATTTTACATTTATTTATAACTCCCAAAAAAGACTCACTTTGGACTTTTTTTAGTTTAAAAATGAGGGAAAGGGGAACTTCCTCAACTTGGTAAAGAATCTCTATGTTCTGTGCACCAGTGGAATTTGAAATTAAAAACGCAATGTCTTTGACATCAGGACAGCAAAAAGTGAAATACTTAGATAGAAATCTAGCAAAACCTGTATAAGATCTCTGAAAGGAAAATTATAAAACTCTGATAAACATCAAAGGAGAACTAAATAAAGGGAGAGATACTTGATGTTTATAGATAGGTAGACTCAGCATTGTCAAGATGTAAGTTCTTGCTTATTTACTCTATTCAGTACAGTTCCAGCTAACATCCTAGCATTTATATTTGTAGACATCAACAAATTGATTCTAAAGTTTATATGCAGAAGCAAAAGACCTGTATTATCCAACATGATATTGAAGAACAAGGATGTCATACATTTCGTACAAATCTATAGAATGTATAATACCAACAGTAAACAACAATATAAACAATGGATTTGGGTGATTATGAACTGTCAGTTAGGTCATCAGCTGTCTCAAACATTCCACTCTGCTGGGAGATTTTGATAATCGGGGGAGTCTATTAATTTTGGGCATTAAGGCTGTACGGATAATCTCTGTGCCTTCCCCTACTCTTTGTTGAGAACCTTAAGCTGATCTGAGAAGATAAAGTCTTAATTTAAAATGAGACTTTTTTTTTTAAGATATACTATTTTTTTAATTTTTTTAATAATAAATTTTATTTTTATATTCCCCATACAATTGCACAATTGCAACCCCCTTATTTCAACCCCAATCCCTCCCCTCCCTCCTCTTCCACCCTCTACCCCCCATAGAGTGTCTCTGGTTCCTAGTTTTTAGTTGATTTTGATTTTCGCTTTCTTATAGTTATTCATTTTCCTGGTCCCTTATTTAATTAAGTTTTCTAGAGTCCTGCTATGAGTGAGACCATCCGGTATTTTTCTTTTTCTTTCTGGCTTATTTCGCTGAGCATGATCCCTTCCAGCGCCATCCATGTTGCTGCAAATTGCATGTGTTTATCTTTTTCGAATGCTGAGTAATATTCCATGGTGTATAGGTACCACATCTTCTTGATCCAGTCATCTATTTTTGGGCATTTGGGTTGTTTCCAAAGCTTAGCTATTGTAAATAGTGCTGCTATAAACATAAGGGTGCAGGTGTTCTTTGGGATTGATGTTTCTGTGTCCTTTGGGTAAATACCTAGGAGTGGAATTGCTGGATCATATGGAAGCTCTATGTTTAGTAGGTCCAGAAATCTCCACACAGCTTTCCATAGTGGTTGGACCAGTTTGCACTCCCACCAACAGTGCAGAAGAGTTCCTTTTTCTCCACACCCTCGCCAACATTTGTTGTTGCTAGTTTTTTTAATATGTGCCATGCTCACTGGTGTAAGATGGTATCTCATGGTAGTTTTGATTTGCATTTCCCTGGTTACAAGTGATGTTGAACATTTTTTCATATGCCTGTTGGCCATTTGCATTTCCTCTTCAGAGAAGTTTCTTTTTAGCTCTTCTGCCCATTTTTTGACTGGATTATTTTCTTTGTTGTTGTTGAGTCTCATCAGCTCTTTGCAGATTTTTGTGATCAGTCCTTTATCATTAGTGTTGTGTGCAAAAATGTTCTCCCAGTTGGTGGGGTTTCTCTTTGTTTTGGTTATTGTCTCTTAAAATGAGACTTCTTTTAAAAGATCTTGAGTTACTTAAGCCATTCCAGTTTAAAAAAGGCATTGCCTTTGAAGATACTATGCCTTGTTAAAAAAAATACAGCATTTTTTTAAAAAAAGGAATTAAAAATGGAGAAGAATGTGATGCAGACCTCCCCACAGGTCCACTGTTACCACCACTTGTTTTCAAAGTTGACATTTGAGTCTCCAGGGTATCCAAGAACACGAGTTCATTCCATAAATCTCTGCTGCTCAGTTGGAACAACTGTTCCTGTTTATAAGGCACATGGTAAACTGCAGGTTACATTTATTTTAAATTAGTCTGGGGACTGGCATTGATACTCTAAAAATCTGAAGATGAAATTACAGATTTAAATTGTTCACATTAGTAGCAAAGCCTGCTGTTTACCATGGCAGAGGCTCTCAGGGCGCTTCCAGTTTCCTGTGGACTTGTCCTGCCAAAAGCACCTGTGACTCTTTGCCAAAGAACTTCCTATCGACCTGCTGCAAGGGGTTATGGTCACTAAGATAACCCCATTTGAGACTCCTGCTTCTTCACAACTTGTTTGTGGTAGCTGAGGAAAGTCTACACTGACTCCTGGGATTCCTCAGCTGGATTAATCTCCATTTGTGCATTATTGTAACTTGATTTATAATGTACCTACCTTCCTTCTCTTGTTTTTCTACTTTTCTACTTCCCCACTGTTCCCTGTTTTCAGTTCCATAGCATTACCTAAAAAGCACTATTTCTAACTATCTGAGACTTCAACACTTCATCACAGAAGGTCAATCCCATTACAATTTCTGCTTTCTATTTTTTTCCTTTTAAGGTTCAGTTGCATTCCAGTTCTGAAGGCAGAATTCTAATACTATATTGTAGGAAGTGTGATCTGGATTTCTTCCGCCATATTAATCTGATATTCACTTTAGCATATGGCATAGCATCACTCATGCTACCTGAATATCCTTATTGTCTAAGATGCAAAGAACAGAATATCACATCATCAAAACCAACAAACAAGAAAAAGGGAGACTGGAAGACAGCAACAAGTTCCAAACTACTGAATATGATAATTCCCCATAAATGTACAGAGCTTGATAGAATGGGCAGCACAGGTTGGCAGACTACTTGTTTTGGGAGTACTGGAATCTAAAGAGCAAATACTCTGATCATTGATATAGATTCAGAAATTGTGCCTTATTACTTTCTCCTGGAAACAGATACAATCATCTTAGAAGAAACAAATATATAACAGGTCACCTAGTCATTTACAGGAAGAACTAGTCAAAATCCTTATGTCAGATTTCCCAATCTTATGGGATTATAAAACCTACCAGGATAGTTCTTGGGGACCACAGACTAAAAATAGCAAAAGTCAAAGTCTTGAAAGGTCTCTTATCTGGGCAGTGGCAAAGCCTGGTGGTCTGATTTTATTCCATGTCATCTAATTATTCATGACAGGCAGATGGGACTATGGGGCTTGAATAAGCCTTCATTTCTAGGATCTACATTTCTGAGACTCAGTAACAAGCCCTAGAATGGAATTGAGTTGACCCTGAGCCTAGTTGTATGTAAGTAGAAAGATGAAGATGGGGTTTATTCAATATTCAGAGAGTCAAAGGAAAATTAGGACAAGGGACCTGACCTCATGGAACTGACATTCCACAAGGAGACAAACAGTAAATGAGAAAAAAATAAATAAATAACATGCTGGAAAGTGAGGGAAAAAACACACCTGAAGAAGAAAGATAAAATGTGTTGGAGTGAGAACAGCGGTACAATTTTAAGTTAGTTGTCCAGGTTAGTCCTCCTTGAGAAGAGGACTGCTGAGTAGAGGTCTGCAAGGAGGTCAAAGAGGAGTGACCTATGGGAAAATAGCAGGTGCAGTGACCCAGAGTTGGGACCACTTCTGTTATGCTCAAAGAGCAAAGAGATGAGGCCAATGTGTTGGATGAAGGCAAGATTACTGGTGTGACGATCAGTAAAAGGGAGATCCTTGTCTCCCACTGGATGCAAGTAGCAATTCCACCCCCTTCCCCCCCAAAGTGACAACCAAAAAAATTTCCAGTCACTATTAACTTTCCCCTTGGTTGGGAATGGAGGGTGTAATTATCTTGTAAGAACAACAATGGAGTGGAGTTACAAGGAGAAGTCTGGCTGAAGATATAAATTTGGAAGTCACCAGTACAAAGATGATATTTGAAGTTATTGGAGCAAATGATATTACCGACAGGTAGATGGAAAAGTGAAGACAGATTGGAGGTAGGGGACTACCATATTGGAAGTTGGATATGGAGGAGCCAGCAAAGATTCAGCAAAAGAAACATACAAAACCAGTCAATCAGGTGAGAGGAAAACCAAGAAAATCTAATGTCCAAGTGGGAAAAAAAGTTTGTCAAAAGAGAAGGGAATTTGCAGTGGTGCTTAAATACTGCCTACAAATTGAGAATTGATCAACTGATCAGTTGGTTGGGTTGATTATCATGGAAGTTATTGATTACCTTAACATCATCTCCTTCTGAAGTGACTGGGGCAAAAATATGTTTCAAAGTGATTCCAGAAATAATGGAAATTTTGGACATTGAGTACAATTGAGTACAATGTGCTTCCTATGAAGGGGAGGCAAGAAAAAATTGATGATGGCGTTTGAGACATGATATGTACATTTTGATGTGTTTTATAGATACCAAGAATGTTAAGTTTGAGATATATACAGCAGGGACCACATCCTCTTGGTATTTTCTGTTAGGTACATACTTACATTGTATCTCAAGCACACAGAGGCCTTACTCTGACTGGAAGAGCAGGTTTGGTCTAAAAATGTTGGCCTCCTCTCAGCCAAGCATTCCTCAGCCAATGACAGATGGGAGTTGGAGTTTAAGTACCCCAACTTCTTCACTCTTGGTGGGAGGGCAACTCTAAGGAGGTTTCTGTGCTATCTCCTCAGGCGACTCAGGAGGTGTCTCATTAGCTCTCCCTGTCCTGCTGCTTCCCTTCTCTGTCTCACTTCTCCACTTCCTCACAGTGCCAGTCCTGCCTAGGATCACCTTCCAAATAAGCTACTTACACTCATATTTTTGTCTCAGCATCTGAGACAGCATCTTGTCAACCCAGGGCAGTATAAACTAAAAGAATTTTGACTAAACCCTATCTTCTAGTTAGTAGCACAGTACTTTTTACAAATCTTAGAGAAAATTTGGTATTCCAGACTCACTTCAAACAGTGCCTGTATACCTTAACAGATTTCGACCCAGAATGCAACACAGTGGAGTATTTCTCTTGACTGAAGCGGCCCCATATCTGTGCTTGAGTGTCATTTTCTGTCAGATCAGCATGACAACACTAAGTGTTTAGCTGGAGTAAGTGGTTCCCTGTCATCTGATAATACCTCATGGCATCCAGCATGCCCATCAAGGGCAGCCCAAGACGTCTCAGAATTCCCAGAGATTTTCAAACTCTGCTTCATTTGTTCTATTATGCACTCAGTCTGTCTTGTCCATCTGAACTGAATTCACTAGGGGATACAATTAGATCGCCACTTTTTTTGTTCTTTCTTTTTACACTCTCTAGTCTGCCATTTCATTTTTAGTCTGAATTGTATTGCTTCCCCCTCGCCCCCCAGTAATCTTTCATTTGAAGTTCCAAAGACTATAATATCGTTCCTCCTCTTTTAACACCAGGGGATATCATTTTATAGAGCTAGGTAATAATAGCCAATATTTATGTAGTGATTCATATGTGCCAAAATCTGTTTTAAATGTTTCACATGAGTTTTTTTTTTATTCTTCACATCAACTCTGTGTAGCAGGTACTATTATTATCTCAATTTTACAAGATTGAATTCTTATAAATTTTAATTGGTACCTGTTAAATTCGATAGCACATCAGGACTAGAAACAACCTTGAATTCATTTAGTTGTTTTTTTCTGGATAGAGATGTTTGCTAGTACTCCTAGGGTAATGATAGACCCAAACCTTTGAAATAATATAGGTTTTATGGATGGAATTATGAACCCCCAAATTCATGGGTTAAAGCCTTAATCCCCAATATGATGAGATGTTACTTCCTTGAGTCCTTTAGGAGGCAGTTAGGTTTAAGTGAGGGTGGGACCCTCTTGATGGAACGAGTGCATTTGTAAAAAGAGACTGGACAGCTTGCCCTTGCTTCTCTCTCTGCCAGAAGATGGCTATCTGCAAATCAGGAAGACAGTCCTTACCTGGAGCCAAATAGGCCAGCACCTTGATCTCAGACGCTGCAACCTCCAAAACTGTGAGAAATAAATGTCTGCAGTTTAAGTCACCCAGCCTATGGTATCTTATTATGACAGGCTGAATAGACTAAGACTAAGGGTGCAGGTTTCTCTAGGACCTGCCTTGACCTCTTTCTCCAGGCCAATCTCATGTAACTGACATGATGGTCATAATCACTTGCTTTGGTTTATCCAATGAGACACACTCACCCTATTTTACCATTTTATAAATACCTTTGTCCTGGCTCTTTTGTAAATAAAATAATAACCCCAAAACAGTTCATATACTAATCCTCAAAACACATGAATATGTTACTTATCTCCTACTCTCAAAGAAGAGTCTGCAAAAAAATCACAAAAGCCAATATCAAAATGCTTACTGCCTACATTCTCTTCTAACTATTTTGTTCTTACATTTAAGTCTTTAATCCATTTTGAATTAATTTTAGTATATAGTATAAGATGATGGTCTAACTTCATATGTTTGCATGTGGCTATATAGTTTTCTCAGCACCCTTTATTGAGGAGACTTTATTTTCTTCATTCTGTGTTCAGGTCTTCTTTGTCATAAATTAGTTGTACACATATGTGTGATTTTTTCTGAGTTCTTTGTTTTATTCTATTGATCTGTGTGCCAGTGCTTATTCCAGTACCATACAGTCTGTATTACTATAGCTTCATAATATTGTTTGACAACAGGGCACATGAATACCTCCATTCTTGTCTTTTTTCCCTTGGGATCATTTTGGCTGCTCAGGATCTTTTGTGGTTCAAATAATATGTTAATGAACTTAAAGGTCCAGTTCCTCAAAGAAGCAACACATTTGTAATGAATCTTTTGTGAATAATCATTTTAAACAAAGACAGATGTGTTTGTGTTGGTTTTTCTTAAGATGGTGTAATCATTGGTCTGCTAATATGGAATTTAGAAGTTGATCTTTTACATTTTTTCATAACACTCAAGTTCATGTTAAGTGATAACACAATGGTAGCCTGAATTTGGCCATAGTAGGAAATAATTTTTACATTATATCTTATTATATATAGGGAAATTTTTCAGTTAATAATACACATAACTACAATACTATAAATTGTGATGATTTGGTAAATAGTGACATATAATTACAAAGAACAAAGCCCAGAGGACATTTACAAAGCTGTTTACTATGGTGACCTGAAGAGGAATTGAGAGTGGGGGCAGTAATCAAAGTAGGAATTAAACGGAACTTCAACCCCTTCTGTAATATTTTAATTTCTATGAGGACAATATATTACTTGTAAAAAGTAAAATTTCATTTAAATGTTCATAAAATTTTTTATTCCAAAATGTTTAGAGAGGTAACATATCATTAGTTACAAAATGAGATATCCACATTACATTTTTAAGTGAACAAAGTAAATGTTAGATCAGTATGTATACTATAGCATCATTTGGGTAAAAATAAAGAGATAACTATTATTTAGATACATATTGCATTTAAATGGGAAATATGTGGAAATGGAACGATCCCTACAAATGTAATGGTGGCTACTTTACAGGGGGTGGGCATTAGGTGAGAGGAAGAGAGTACAAAGAGGAAACTTATTTCTTATAAAAGTATGCTTCTGTATAGTTATTGTTTTTATAATGAGGATGTACTTCTCTCATAATTAAAAAATCTAATTAAAAAAATTAATTCAGAAGTGGCCATCAATGCTAGTTATGAAACATCCTGAATTTCACACCTAAATCTTGAACCATGTCCAGGTCTTACTCTTGTTTAGAAGATGGAAGCATTTGTATCTCAGGAACTCACTCGAAGGTCATCCTTTCTGTCCACACACAACAGCCTCCTCTGTTCACACGAGCACTGATTGGCCTCCTTCATAGAAATAAAGGAAGTAGAAAGATGCAATTATTTTTTTCTACTGGCTACGGGAAGACCCTAAAATGACACGTTACATTTCATTATTGGTTTGTAGCCCTTTAGGCAAGGGGTGTAAGTGCTAAATGATCTGAACCAAATCTTAGTCAAGAATTTGTTCAAACCAAATGAAAAAATAAGCACGGGAAAAGATGATTACTTCCAGTATGTCCTTAACAAACTTTTAAAAATTAACATAGGCACAAACGGTACATACATAAATTGATATTATTACTGTCCCAACCCTTTGTCCCCCAAAAAAATAAAAGAAAAAGATTTTTACAGAGAGTGTTCTGTTTTGATGGTATCAAACATGGTAGGAAGAGCCTCTTCCTTTAGTCGTTTCCTGTTTGTCAGTTTTCTATCTAGGTGTCAAGTTTAAATTTGGAACATGCAATATGCAGTGAATTTATCTCAAGCAAAGGAAGAAAAAAAAAGATGAAAGACTTTAGATTACCCATGTGAAAACAAAATATAGTTTAATAAAGTTATGTGACTTTTTTTAATTCTAAGGCTATAAATGGAGTTAATTTGCAAAATGCCAGTGAATGCCGTAAGTATGGCTCTAGTTATTTATGAACTGTTAGGCTGTGTTTAGAAGCTTGATTTGGGAAATGCTGACATTGAAAGATTGTAAAGTAAAAGTGATGATGAAAAGTGATAGATTCCTAAATCAAGATAAGTCAAAAGTGCAATATCAAGAGCAAAAATAATGCAAAAAATTGCGTAGTGAATGATAAGAAATGAAAGACTTTCTAACAGAAAAGACGAAATACAATAGCACTATTTAGAGCATGTGGTTGGTATCAGGATTCACTGATAAAAATAAAGGTCCTTGTTAGCTAACACACAGGGAAAAGGAAATGAGGGAGGCCCTATTAGACCCTCCTAGTGACTGGCCAGACGAATAGTAAAATGCAAAGAGAGTTGTCTGGGTGCATTCATGTGCCTTCCTAAACAAAAAAGAGGAAAACCATACCTAAAGTTTTTTGGTACAATGCCAATTCATTTATTTATTTTCAATTGTGATGTAATTGACAGTAAAAATAGACAAATTTTGAGTAAATGACATCATTATTTTGTACATGTATCCATCCATGTAACCATCTTCCAGATCACCATATAAAACATTTATTACCTTAGAAGATTTTATGATTCTTTCTAGTCAATTCCTCTTCCCAAAGGGTTAGTCACCCCACTCTTGCAACCCCTATCATCATAGATTAATTTACACATTCTTGAAATTTACATAACCGGAATCATACAATATATAATCTTCTCATCTGACCTTTTTCATTATTGGATAACATTTGCATTATTTTTGTTTTGCTATTAATGAATGAAGCTACTGTGAACATTCTTTAAATGTCTTTGATGTACGTGTGTTTTTATCTAGTAGAAGTCATAGAATATAGTTCCAGTTGATCATAGGACCTGTGAATTAAAGAGAACAGGTGAAAAGGTAAGTGGTGAAATTGTGAGACATAGGTTAAGTAGTCATAATAGACAGTCCCATCCAAAAAGAGAACAAACAAAATGTACATAGGTCCATAGCAATTCTGAAATCTATTCAGGCCCATGCCACCAATCTCCTGATTAGGGCCCAATTCTGCTCCCCATGAATAAACCATGCTTGGCTTGTGACTTTGATTCTTGGGTTCTTGGCTTCTCCTCTGAATCATCATTTCTCTTCCATTAAAAAAAAAAAAATGTCTGTTTCTATAGTAAGGCAGCTTTCCTAGACTGGTTTCTACTCATAGAAATTCATTTTGTATTACCCTTTCTCTTTCATTTCAAGCTGTTTGTTTCCTTTCATAATTGTGTGGGTTTCTCATATCAATTTATAATAAACAAAACCATATCCTCATTTCTTTCTGAGACAAGTCTTTCTATATCTGAGCCATGTGTAAAACTATGGAATAATATCCTTAAAACTCTTCAAAATCTTTCCTTTAACTGAAAGAGTCTAGAAAAGCTTGCCCTTAAATCTTTCTGAGATCCTGATTCTTACAGCTACATACTTGTGATATTTACTCTGAGCCTGTGTTCTACTGATGGCTCTAGATTTGATCTTGCCATTCATTACTTTTAAAATCTTTTACAGGAAGACAATGGGAATGGAAAACAATTTTATTTTCAAAGCTGGTGAGACCAGAATGTGTTATATGCCCCCTGAATTTGACTCTTCTTTCTCCCTCTGATAACCAACATTATTGTTTTTATAATCTAAAGATTTTTGTTTTGTTTTGTTTTGTTTGTTCATTTGTTTTGTTTCTTTATCTTCCATGTATAAGTAGAATCATACAATATTTCTTTGTCCGTCTATTGTATTTCACTTGGCATAATACATTCATGTTGCTGCAAATGGTAAAATTCTGCCCTTTTTTTTAATAGTATGTGGTAACATACATCTGAAGGGTGTGATCCTATACCACTGAATCATGTACAGTGTTGAAAACCAATATTACCTCAATTTAAAAAAAATGAATGACGTATCAAAAAAAAAAATAAGAGACAATAAGTGTACCTGAGGGTGAGAAGAAGGAATCGTTTGTGCACTCTTCTATTCATGCAATCATATGGAAAACACTATGGGATTCCGCAAAAGAATTAAAAATAGAAGTACCATATATGTTTTTCGATCTCGTTTTCCTGCTACCAAAAACCCTAATGGCATGACACTTGCTTGCCTAGTGGCACACCCAAACCAATAAAGAAGCAACGTGAGGCCCGGTATTTTCAGTGGGAGGTGCTGAAAGAGCAAGGTTGTTCCATGACCTGCAAGCATGTCTGTCCACACAGAGCCACGCCCAGGGGAAGCCTTTCACCCACATGTCTGAAGAAAGAAAAAAAGCAGAATGTATATGAGGTGGAGGAAACATTTTCTGAATGAGATAAGTAAATTTTTGTTCATTCTTCAGTACTTAGTTTGTATCGTCTGGTGGGCTACTAGGATAGCCAAGATGGGTTGCATCACTTACTGCAGGACCTGCAGCCGGTGCTAATCTAGGACTCAGGAATGACTGCCTTTCGTGATGGATTAAAATTTTACCATATTCAAGACATTGAAACAACCCACATGTCCAAAAAGACTCAAGAAGATGTGGTATATATACACAATGGAATACTATGCAGCAATCAGAAAGATAAACTAATGCATTTGCAGCAACATGGATGGAGCTAGAAGGAATTATGTTCAGTGAAATAAGTCAGAAGGAAAAAGAAAAATATTGGATGGTTTCACTTATAGGAGGAATATAGGTGAACCAAATGAGGTACTGAGGGTAAAAAATAATAATAATAACAATAAAAAACACAGCAAAACCAAACAACAATAAAAAGACAACTACAAATCAAGTGACATTCTGCAGGAGAGGGGCAGGGAAAGAGAGCAGGGTGAGGGAGGGGAGAACACAAGGACTGTGGTGATGGTGCACAGGTGAATTGGTGGTAGAAATTCTATGAGGACTACACCTGAGAAAAGAAAGCAAACATTGAAAAAAAATTAATTGAAAATTTGGCCATATTTTTACTTTATAAAGGAATGACATATCAAAGAAAAAAAAGATAAGAGGCAATAAGTGTTCCTGAGGGTGAGGAGAAGGGATTGTCTGTGCATTGTTCTATTTGTGGGAATGTAAATTCATGCAATCATATGGAAAACACTATGGGATTGTGATATTTACTCTGAGCCTGTGTTCTACTGATGGTAAGCAGATTCAAAATTAGTAAGACTTTGTCACTAGAGTAAGAGAGCAATGAAATCAAAAGAGAGGGCCTGCCTGGTGGCACAAGGGGTTAAGTGTGGCACAGTGAAGCAGTCTGCAGCCTCTGCAGCATGAGTTACTTCCCCTGGCCCTCCAGGGAGCTACCCACATGGCACTGCAGACCTCTCCTGTCTTGCCCCCTTAGCAGTGTATGTCAGTCAATCCGCCTGTTCTGCTCCCCACTCTGTCTCTGGTGAATCCTCTCCCCCCCCTTACCCCACGCACCTCTGGCCTGTACCCCAGTTCTTGTATGCATAAGTAAATAAATCTTTAAAAAAAAGAAATTGAAAGTCACCTGGAGAGTTTATTATTTTTAAAGCTATCACAGTTCTTACTATTACTGTTTTGCATTATCAGAGTGCTCAGAGGATCCATATCTTTAATTATTCCTTCAGAAGACATGTCTAAAATTTCTGGTGTTGTCCTAGTGAAGTAACAGCTGATAGATTTCTGTTCCCTTACCTAAATCCATGAAGCAGTAACTCATTTGTAAAATGCCTCCACTTCATTCACTTACTTAAAACTGAAGATATGTACCAATCGATTCTGAAAGCAAATCTTATTATACATGGAAGATCAATTGTTTTATGAAATAAAATTAAAAGTGTAAATGCGCTAACATTTTCAGAATATGTCAGTTGAAAGTGCTCTTTGAACTCATTTGACCAAGTGGGGTTTTTTTTTCCATTTTTTGAAATCACACCTGTGTTAAGACATGCACTCTCTTCCTCTATCTGGTAAGCACAAGGTGTGGGAACTTGTGCAATAGATAATTAATCTCTATTGCTATCTATAGTTTCATAGTTAACACTGTCTTAGCAGAAGTGTGAAAACACATTCACACCTTTGAAAATGGATGATTAACTAATCAAATGACAATATGAATGTTAGACAAAATTACAGAAATGACTGCAAGGCAGAGCTATTTATGATTATAACATTCTATTTAATTTTTAAGGGTGGATTGTTCAGTGTAATCTGTGCTTCTCAAACATCTAAGCAGATTCTCAACTTTTAATTGCATGACTCCTCAAAAAAGGAATGCAGAAATTTCAGATTCTCTACTATCTTAGCATTTTTAAATATAAGACATTAAGAAGGAAAAGAAAGACAGAGTTCAAGACCATAGGCAGAAAGGAGTCTAGAAAAGAGAATCACATTTGAGTGAATAATCAGTTAATTTTTTTCCCTGGACATTGTCATATAGACTAATCGGAATAGATAAATGAATACCCAATTTATCACATCTCTTTTGGTAGTCTGATGTATAAGTTCTCTTTTAATAGTCTGATCCATGAAATTCCAAATTGAGAGAGAGGCCCCATCTTCATTATTTTGTAAATTTCCTAAGTTTACCTGTGTGTTCTTTTTCAGATATAAATGGGAAAAGGCAATGATACTATTGGAGACACGCAAGTATAACAGCTGGAACTTTAAAACCAGTATTCTAAGTATTGTATTAAGAGCCTTTAGATAAAAATATTTATCCATATTTATATTTTAAAGCCAAAGTGTATATTTGTGGTGCACATCACTTAATGCTTTCTAGTGTGGTATTTTATTTTTTTTAAAAAGATTTATTTATTTACGCATACAAGAACTGGGGTGTAGGCCAGAGATGTGGGTGGGGAGGCGGGAGGTGAGAGGATTCACCAGAGACAGAGTGGGGAGCAGAACAGGCGGACCGACTGAAATACACCATTGAGGGGAGCAGCGGGTGAGACAGGAGAGGCCTGCTGAGCCATGTGGGTCACCTCGCTGGTGGGGGTCAAACCAGCGCTGCAGTAGTTGTGGATTGCTTCATAGTTCTGATGCTTAACCTCTTGCGCCACCAGGGAGTGCCCTAGTGTGTTATTTTAAAGGCATGTTAAGTTCCCTATAGTACTTTAAAATCTGGCCACATATCTATCTAACCCATCACCTCACCCAAATTAGCCCAGTGCTTTATACTAAGTAGACATCCTTGTTTGTTGAGTCAATGCTAATGATGGATGATAGGGCAAAAGTTGTTATAAAGTTGTTGTACCTCCATGGAAAAATTCAATTACTTAAAGCATAAGAAAGCAAGTTTTTCTTCATAAATTCAAAACACATTTCTTTGTTCCGTAAAAAATAACAGTTCTATTAAATTAGCAACAATTTATCTATCAGCACCAAGGGAAATGCTGTCAAATGTTAACCTTGTATTTATTATTGCCCTACTGTGAACGTTTGTGAGTGTGAGTATATAAACACCTATTCTCCACCTCCAAGTTGACTTCTGTCTCCATTTCTCTACTGAAACCACTCTAGTCAGGGAACCGTCTTTCCCGTTTTTTCTTTCCCTTGGCTTCTGAGCAATATTCAGTACCACTAAATACTCTTCCTTTTTTTTGAAATATTACCTTCTCTTCTGTGCTATCCCACACTTCTAGTTTTCCTCCTACATCTCTTCTTGGTGTAGCTCATTTACTCCTGTGGATCAGTTACTGTGTATAGTCTTACACCTGCCAAGTTTAAACCGCTGGCCCTGATAGTTGCCTCATCTTCAGTCCCATCAGTGAGTATGATGCATGTACACGCATACACACACTCTTGAGACTTGGGGTCTCACTGTCCTGCAAACCTGCTCTTTTGCTGTTTCCCATGCCCATGATTGAGGAACTCTTCATTTAGTTGCTCAAGTAGGAACCTGGATGTATCCCTTACTCTTCCTGCTTCGTCTCCCCCACATCTAATCTCTCACCATATCCTATTTACTCCTCTCAGATACCCTTGGTTTCACCTGTTTCCATCCAAACCCCCTGCGCTACCCAGTCTGGGCAATCACTGTCCTGTTTCATTTTTACGCAACTACCAGCTTATCCTATGCCTCAAAAAATAATTACAAATTCCTCAGCATGCAACATTATGCACACCTCTTATAATGAACCCAGGAATGCCTGTTAAGAACTCTGGGAGCTAGACTGGAATTGATTATGGATTCATTTTCTACTGTCAAGTCATTTAAGATCTACTAATACCCTCTACTTTAAAGCCCTGTAGCCTCTTCCCATTGTACTACATTAATGAATCCAAATTTATCTGTTCAGACTGAGGTGCCTCACTTTAGTGGACAACATAGTTTTCTGCTTGTAAATTAATCAGGCATCTTAATTCTCTCTATTTTTAATCATTTGAATTTGAATACTTAATTATATCTTATGAAAATGATGAGAAAAGTTGTTAAATATTCTTGAGCTCTGTTTATTATTCAGTAGCTCTGATAAAAAGTTTGGTGTTGGAACAGAAGGTGTAGAATAAGATAAAATTGAAGGTTTTTTTTTTAAGATTGATTTATTTATGTTTACAAGCATTGGGTACAGTCAGAAGCGCGGGAGGGTGAGAGAATTCACCAGAGCCAGAGCGGGGAACAGAACAGACAGACTTGACGAAGCACACTGCTGAGGGGAGCAGTGAGCGTGGCAGGAGAGGTCTGTCGCGCCATGTGGGGCCCTTGCCTGGTGGCCAGGGATCGAACCGGTGCTGCAGAGGCAGTGGGCAGCTTCGAAACCCAGCACTCCACCACCAGGGGAGGCCTAAAATTGAAGTTTTTAAATGACTGTAGAGTTCATGGAATTTAGATTTCACTACTCCCATTTAAAACAAGTAGTATTCATGTCATATATATATATATATATATATATATATATATATATATATATAAAACTTGATCGCATATTTGCTAAGGGAAACTATCTTGGAGATTTCTGATGATTTTCATCAATATGTCATGTTAGTATATTTCTGTATTTTTATCTCCCCCACATGTTCAATAAATGATTAAATTCACCTTTTAAAACATGTAAATAGGACCATCAAGAATGAAAATGACAAAAACTTATTTAAAAAAGAGAATAATGGTTGTATCAGGGACCTGGGATAAGTTAACTATGAAGCTTAGCAATTAAAGTACTGCAAGTGTCCAGGTAGGTAAGATATAATAGAAAATTCATTTGGTAACTCAGTTCTGAGTCTACTAAATAAACACCTATAGATTTGTTCTTCCCTGGATAGTCTTTTTTTCCATACCCATCAAGTTAGATAAAATTTAACATAAGTATTATGCAAATCTCAATATATTTTATATCTTCTGAGTCATTGACAAATACTAATTTATATAGCTTCAGGTGGACAGGAAGTTTGAGGCATAGGAGTCATAATTTTTATTAGTATGATATTTAATTCACATTATTTTACATTAGTTGAGGCACAAAAATATAATGATTTGATATTTGTATGTATTGTGAAATGATACAAATCATCACAAAAAGTCTGGTTAACATCTATCACCACACAGTTACAAAATCTTTTCCATTATGAGAAAACTTTTAAGATCTACTCTCTTAACAACTTCCAAACATACACTGTAGTATTATTGACTGTAGTCACCATGCTCTACATTATATTCCCAGGGCTTATTTTATAGCTGGAGTTTTGTATCTTTTTACTCTTTATCCATTTTACTTCTCCCCCCACCCAGTTGTATGTCATGCATTTGCTAGCATTGATAATGTCCTTATTTAATATTGACAGTAATGCTTTAAGTCAGACATTATTGGGTATTTTTGTTACCCATTTTTTTTTTGTAGTGGCACCTCAAGGTTGTTTTGTTCCTCTTTTACTGGGAAATAATATCTTTATATCTTAAAACTTTATATCTTAAAACTGAGAAAATGGCCCACACTTTGATCAAGAGATTAAAGAATCAGAATTAGAACACTATTCCAGCACTAGAGAATAATGTTTATAAGACCATGTATCACCTGTTGTTCTGATTTGTTATCAGTAGTTATTTGCAATTACAAATTATAGGCAGTTTCATCTACTAGGGATAAAATCAAGCTCATGTCAATTTATTGGACCCAAATATAATTAAAACTTTTAATCTGAAGCTTGACATGGTGGTTTACCTATTATTTCTTGCTCTTGGGTTATCAGATGTTAACAAAGATTCTTCTGTTTTGTTTTTAACCTATTACCCTATGGGAGAAATATACTGTCACTTACACTTAAAGCCAATCTACAAAGTAAAATTAATTTACAAATTCGAAGTGTATTTCATCCTGAAAGTAAATAGGGTACGCAGTTTTTCATGGATAATAATATCTATAATTGGAATACTATATGCTTCTGGTATAATTAATGAATAGTTGGGTTATTCATACTTCTGAAACTCTAGCTTATGTTGCCCTCTTACTGGTAATTTGAAGAGGCTGTCACTAGCAATATTTCACAGGTGGGTTGTGATTGAAATTTTATTCTTTCTTTTCCAGCCTAGAGCTTTTCCCACTTTTTTTTTTTATGATTTCAGAATCTAATAATAAATAGTTTGAAGAGGAATAGTAGGTGATGTCACACCATTATTTTGTGCAAGCCCTGAGTTGAAGAATGAATTGAAGAATGGTTTAATAGTGAGCCAAGGCCAGAAGAAAGGTGTTTATGGGTGGAACCTTGGGAAAATAGAAGGTGAGGACCTTTTTTCTAGACTATCGTACCTGCAACTGGATGAGCCACAAACCTTGTGGTTGTTACCAGTTTAAAATTCAAGTGTTAGTGAGTCAAATCAGATTTGGCAAAGTGGCTGTGCTATTCTGGTAGGAAGCAGAGGTCTTGGAGCCTACTGAGCAGAGAATTAGAGGACGTACTCAGAACCTTAAGAAGTAAATGAGGATACCAAAGCGAACACTGCAGAGTATCAAACAAACGCATGATCAGCAAGGCCTGGGGTGGATGTCAGCTGCACAGACAAGTTGAATATGAGATCTAATGAGTAAAGAAAGCTGTGGGCAATAATTGAAAGGAGTTGAAAGAAGCCCCAGTCAGGTCTCCTAGGTCTCACATCCTAAGAGAATGAAAGGAAAAAAAGCAGACATTGTACAAAAAGAATAATGATGTAAAATACATATAAATAAATAAATTATTTAAAAAAGGAATCTTTGGGGGTGTCATATATAGCACCAATGGCTTAGGCCTTTTACAAATAATTAAATTAAGTTTACACAAATCACAGGTTCAGCATACACCCAGCAGCTGTTCCTGGCAGACAGTGTATGGGTCATCAGAAATACAAAAGTGAGATCTAGCCCCTGTGCCGACAAACCCCAGAGGTTTGATTGATAGAAAATAATTAAAACAAAGCATCAGTAGAAAAAAGAGATATAAACAGTCTGTGGACTCATTAAAATACTCTGCGAGAGTAAGGAATGGCTAAAGAGAGGAGGGACATGTGAGCTGGGTAGGAAATAGACACTGCCAGGCATAGAAGTGTGTGATAGTTCCTGAAGGGGTCTAAGTGAAGCAAACATAGGTGAGTAGACAGCAAGATACATTGGGGTTAGGAGGAGGGGGGCAGCATGATGAGAAGGAGAGGGATAAGCCAACCAGAGCCAGATAGAGAGGCAAGAGCGGTGGTTATCTTCATCTGTAGGATATGGATTCTCAAAGTGTGGCCCCCCGATCAGTTGCATTAACATGTCCTGGGGTGGGTGAGAAATACAAATTCACTTCTCCACAGGCCTAGAGAATCAAGAATCAGGGGGGTGAGAGCAAGGAGTACATGGGATCCAGCAAGCCATGTTTAATGAGCCCTCCGATAACTTTGATGTATGATGAAGAACTCCCTTGGCAGGGGAACATGAGACTCTAGGGAACAGTTAAGCAGTTAAGCTTGGGAGTGACGAGGGGCTATTTTCTAGTAAGGCTGAAAACTAGCCCATGCATGGAGGATGGCCTACACCAATGGCCCACAAACTTTTTGCAATGTAACTTTCCATTTTTAAAGTTTCTCATACTTTTCATTATAAGATTTTCTCTGTTTCCTTATGTCTTTACATCATTGAACATAAATGGTAGCATTACTTCAGTAATAGGAATGCAGAAGGCCCTGGATAGCCCTGCAGTCAGAAAAATAATAGTTCACTTTAAAGTGAGAAAGAGGGCCACCCCTGGTGGTGCAGCGGTTGAGCGCTGAGCGCTGGGCTGCGAAGCTGCCCACAGCCTCTGCAGCGCAGTTTCGCTCCCCAGCCACTGTTGAGGGTCCCACATGGCGCGCAGACCTCTCCTGCCGCACCCGCTGCTCCCCTCAGCCGTGTACTTCTTCATCAGTCTGCCTCTTCTGCTCTCCGCTATGGCTCTGGTGAATTCTCTCACCCTCCGGTGCTTCTGACTGTACCCAATGCTTGTATAAATAAATAAATCTTAAAAAAAAAAGTAAAAAAAAAAATAATGAGAAAGAATAGGGAAAAACAATTCATAGAAAGACAACAAAAAGGTTATTAAACATACAAAATGTTTATCATTTAAATATTAGTAAATTTTACCAACAAAAATTAATGCATAGTAATATCTGTTTATATCAATTCAGCAAATATTTTTAAAATGACTTTACCTGTTGTCGACAATTTATCCTCAGTGGTTGGCACAATAATTATACTTCTAGGACAGAGCTGGAGAGAAAAGCTTTCCTTTAAAATATTTACCCCAGTGCTAATTTAAAATAAATTAGAACAACCTAAAACTTTAGTAATAGATAGTGAAATAATAAAACGGAATCTAGACAAGCTCACAACCGGAAAAGAAGAGACAAATGGTAGTCTTTCTGTAGACAATAAGCTGGGTTTTGTGCCTAGATTTTCATGTATTCCCAAAAGCATGTTGCATAGTCAGGGGACATTTGATAGGGAGAGGCTGATGGATATTTACATGGCTCTAGAGAAGTGCTATGCAAGAGCAAGAATGTAGACTCTGGATCATATTTCCACATGTCCCCATTCAGAACTATTGCTTATAGAACCTTATTCTATGGGCAGTGAGGGAATCATTGCAGGTTTTTGTTTTCTTTAGGACAGTGTCTTTGAGACATTGTCTCAAAGAGTAGAAACCAATTTGAATCAATTTAAACAGGAAGTGAGAAGCAATAAACAATTGCTCTTTTAGCCTGGGTTGTGTACAAGTGGATTGTCATGGAAGATAATCCCAGGAGCAGGAGTGAATGACAGGGAATAGTGAAACAGGGGAGAAGGAAAAATATGGCATGAATGTAGTATTATTGCTTCCCACTTTACAGGTGACTAGTGCTGGATACCAGAAGACCTTTGGGGCTGTCTTATCAAAAGTGCTTTAGAACTATCTGTCCAGTGAATAACAATTAGTATTCATCCACTGAATTCTAGCCATGATGATCAAGATGACCCCACAGGCATTAGTTTCCCCTGCACAGCTGGGTGTGTGTGTGTGTGTGTGTGTGTGTGTGTGTGTGTGCGTGTGTCTGCTGAGAGGCTTCCTGCAAATGTTCCATATTAGAGGAGCCAGTGACAGGGAAAAGGCACTTCCAGATTGTACCTACATGGGCTGGTTAATGCTACAGTGCACTGGTGGTTGCATATGAGTTGGGACTGAGAGGATTTGGAGCGGTGTATAAGACATGTTCTGTAAAGAAATGTAAACACATGTAGCTCTTACATTCTCTGTTAATAAGACTATGTACAACAAACATTTTTTTTTGCCAGATGCCATGCCTGTGAGAGGTGCTGGAGCCACAGTGTTGCATAAAGCACAGTCACCCCCATTCAAAAGGAGAATCACTTGAAATCACATTGCTACTGGACCATAATTTCTATAGGAAACCTTTTATCCATGCCGTGGGATTAATTTGGTTAACAGAACTTATTTGAGTAAGTGCAATTGACAGAAGGTAAAGATCTGAGCTTTTGTGAGCCATGAATTTGGACTTACTGCATCATATCCAATTGATAAAGATACTAAAATCAATGACATGGAACTGTTTTGTCTGGGAATAACATATGAAAACATCGAAGCTTGATAGCAATTCTCCCCATTGCATTCTTTTTACCCTTGGGTCTTGTTTATGTGGCTCCAAAGTAGTGACTAATCTATCTATTTTGTCCATGTTTGAGGTTTGTCATAGTTAACCTTATCTATTCTGTAGAGTAAGACATTGCCAATTAAGACTCCTTTTGTCTTCCTCTTGTTAAATACTTTGTGAAAGTCTTAGCAAATAGAAGCATTTATAGAAAGTCTTCTGGAAGTCAAATTAATTTTTCCCTTTCCTAAACTACATCATCTTTTGTCATTACACAGTATCAGAGATTATTTGTTCACCATGAATGATTTGTGGGTGTGTTTGTCTCTCTTCTAAACTCAGAGCTTCATCTTACTAACCTTTGTTGCTCCAGGCTCTAGCTCAGTGCATAGCACTCAGTAGGTTCTCTGATTGGGGGGAGGGGTGAATAACAGATTCAGGAAGTTTGTTCTCTGTCAGAATAACACTGCAGAACATTTGGTGTAAAAAGGTAAGGTTTTCATTGACTTTAGTTCCTTTAAGTAAGCAAAGATGCTTGTGATGTTTGCAGTACAGCTGGCCACCTAACTGTCACTGGTATTTCAGTTTCAGTGTCAACAAAAAGCATTAGTTTACTGTTTGCCAAGGTTGTCAGCTCCTGTGAGGATTTCTACAAAGAATCACAGCATCTGCACAAGACCAAGGTAAGAGAACCCCAATATCAGCCATTATTCTTGTTTTTTTTAGGAGTAAGTGACCCCAAAGAAAATTGTGGTGTGTTTCAAATAAGGCCACCGAGAAAACAATACAAAGTAAAACCAAACCTAAAATATAGAAACTACTCCACAGAGGTGAGAGGTGATTCTTTTCACACTTGTTCTTCTCACCTGATAAGTGATAGGAGGCACTGCTAAATCTTCTTTGTTCATTTGAAGGGTGTTTCACATAATACTGATTTAAGCATATTATTACCCACATTTCTGCAAAGTAGGCCTGAACTATTACATTTAAAAAAAAATCAACAAACATGACTGCTGTACCGTCATAATCCAAAAGGATAGTTTTCTTAAACTAAAAGATAATCAATATGGGAACAATAGCCAGGATTTATGAACAATCTGTTCTGTCCTGAATAGCTCTTCCGTGTTCATTACAGGACATTTTTAATGTTCAAAGCAATCCAACAGGAATGGTGTTAGGACCTCACATCTCCAAGCTCGTTCTGGGAAGTGCCTGCCTTGGGCATCGTGAGCTGAGAATGGTTCTAGTGGGGCTGTCAGTGGAATTTGGAGCTCCAAGGTGTTTCCAGTAGGGTCTGTGGTTTACCTATGTGCCCCAGGAGGGGTCCAGTTAATCTTGGCTATGGACCACAGCAGCCTGAGCCTGGTTCTAGTGGGGCAGTAGGTAGAACCTATAACCCATGCTGTTGCTGATGGTGCCTGCTATATTTTTTTTTAATTTTTTTTTATTTATACAAGAACTGGGGTACAGGCCAGATGTGCAGGAGTGTGAGAGGATTCACCATAGACAGAGGGGGGAACAGAACAGGCAGACTGACCAAAATACACTGCTGAGGGAAGCAGCAGGCTAGACAGGAGATGTCTGCCGTGCTATGTGGATATCTCCCCGGCCAGGATCTATCCCGCACTGCAGAGACTGAGGACAGTTTCACAGTGCTGCACTCAGCCTCCTGTGTGCCAGCAAGGAGGCCAGGTCTGGGGACTGCTATTTGACCTTGTAGGCCTAGTCTGGATGCAGTTCCTGCCTGTTGTGGATCCCTGCGAGCCCCAGGTTGCTTCGAAGATGCTTCAGGTACAAGTTGTAACACGAGGCAATACGGTGGGGCCAACTGGTCCAACTCAGAGCTCAAGAATCAGTCTGTGCAGTGCCGCCTCTTGGAGGTTGGGAGCTAGAAAATGATTTGAGTGGGATTGTTGGTAGAACCATGAGGCCCAGGGTGGTTCGAATGGGGCCTGCTGTTTAACTATTTGCCCCAGGAGTGGGTCTGGGTTTTCTGGGTTTATGGGTCTCAGCAGCCAAAACCTAGAACTGGTGTGTCTATAGGTTGAACTGGTACTCTCACTCTGGTGCTAATGAGGCCTACTGTTCAACCTAGGGGCCCTAGACTCAGCAGGGTTGCTGCCCTCTGTCCATATGGGCTTGCCATTTATACTGGTATCTTTAGGCTGGTGGGGACAGGACCTGCTGGTCGACCTGCAGTCCCTAGGCTGGGTGCAGGTATTGCAGGCTCTGGAGTTCTGGGAACCCCAGGCTGCTTCTTATGTGGCTTCAGGTCCAAGTCAGAGCACAGGGAAGTATGGTTGTACCATCTGGTCAACCTCAGAGCTCTAGACGCAACTGCTCCACCTCAGAGCTCCAGGCAGTGCTGATTCATGGTTCTTGGGAGCCGGAGACAAGTTCAAGTGGGGCTGTCGGTGTATCTTGAAGCTCCCTTGGTTCGTATGAGAACTTCCAGTTTACCTATGTGCCCTAGAGGGGTCTAGGTTTTCCAGGCTTATGGGTCTTGCCAGCCAAAGTCTGGTTTTTTGTAGTTAACTGCTTGAACCGGTACCTCCAGGCTATTGGTGGGGCCTGCTGGTCGAGCTGTAGCACTAGCCTAGTTGCAGGTGCAGCTGGCTCCAGATCCCTGGGAGTCTGGCTCTTGGCATGAGACTTCAGGTCCAAGTAGGAGCATCAGGGAGGAGGGAGGAGCTCCTCAGGGCCCCAGACAACTGATCGAAGAGGTCTCATTTCCTACTGGGCAGTGCCAACTCCTGGTGCTCGGGAGCCGGAGACTGGTTCAAGTGGAGCTGTCACTGGATCTTGAGTCTTCAGGGTGGTTTGAATGGGACCTACTGGTTTCCCTACATGCCCCAGGAGGGGTCTAGTTTTTCAGGGCTCATGGGTCTTCACAGCCAAATCCTGTTTTTTTTTTTTTGTGTGTGTGTCTATAAGTTGAACCAGTAACCATGGCTTTTGCTGGTGGGCCCTGCGGGTTGACCTGTAGCACTAGCCTTGTTTCAGATGCAGCCGGCTCTGGGTGCAGCTATTGGCTGCTCTGGAGTCCCAGGAGTCCCAGGCTGCTTCTGATGCTGGTTCAGGTTCAATTTGGAGCCCCAGGTAGTATGGGGATCCAAATACTGAACCTCAGAGCCTGAGGCTCCTTGTCAGAATTGCCTGGTCTTTAGCCTCCTTAGAGGAGCTGGTTATTGTGAGTCTGTTGGTCAAATCTGAGGCCCAGTATTATTCCATTGGGTCCCGCTGGTTTATCTATGTTCCCCTGGCAGGGTCCAGATTTTCTGGGGTCTCGTTTGTCTAACCCTAGTTCTTCTGGGGCTGTAGTTTGAAGTGGTGCCCCAGTCCAGATTTGATGAGGCCTGCTGTCAACCTGGTATCCCTAGCCTGGGTGTGGGTGTTCTGGCTGTGGATCCCCTGGCTTTCCAGGCTGCTTTGGATGGTAATTCAGATCCAAGTCTGAGTTCCAGGCTTGTAAGGTGGAAATCAAGGGCAGTTATGGATGTCTAGAAATATTCTATATCTTGACATCTATGGTATTTTAGTGTCTGTATATGCAAAAATTAATTTACCTGAACAAATATTTATGTCCTTCATGTATATTATATCTCATTTAAAATTAACCAAATGGGAAATAATTAGAATTTGTTTTGTTCCCAATTCCCTCTCTTTCCAGTTGTACTTTCTCTGCATTTATTTTCAAGATTTTATGATCAACAGATAATCTTACCTGTTTTTCTGGTACAGTGCACAAAAAAAGTCTCCACAGAGACTTTAATAACTTTTGCAGTTAGTTTCTGTAGTGGAAAATACAGAGCACCAAAGGTTGGTTATGGAGGGTTGATGTACTTGACAAGCTGGGACTAGTTATAAACTTTGTAAACCTTGCTATTAGGGAATAGTTTGGATTTTATTTGTATGGAATTTTCCATAAGAAATATTATGGTCATAATTGTTGTGAGTGAAATGGATTAGAGAGAATCAATGGAAGAAAAAAATCCTAGGAAGAGTAAACAAGTTAGGAGGCTCTTATAACCATGTCTGTAAAAGTGAGTGGATCTGGGACTAAGAATTAGGATGGTGTGATTGATAGATGAAACAAAGATGTGTTCAAGGAGACTTGAGTATATGGTGTGATCAGTTGAATGTGAACAATGAGGAGCAGTTGGAGCTGACCTATGTGTCTGGGTGGACTGAGCTATAGTGAAGTAGGCCCTATTCAACGACCGAGACAGCGGAAACAGGGTATACTGATATTTGGATAGGCTTTACTGGACAGCTTGTTAGGACCTTAAGCAAGTGATTTGGGATTCAAGAAAGGATTCTATTTCTTGTGCAGAACTAGATGGCTTTATGGGTTCAATTGTGTACCTGGAAATTTTTATATTGAAGTTCTAAGCCCCAATGCCTCAGAATGTGACTGTATTTGAACACATCATCTTTAAAGTGATAATAAAGTAAAACTGAGGCCATTAGCATGGGCTCTAATCCAACTGATAGCTTCCCTTACTGGAAAAGGAAGTTTGGATGTAGACATGCAGAGGAAATACCATGTGACGAGATAAAGAGGATGGCCATCCATAGGCCAAGAAGAGAGAGGTCAATTATAAGCCTCCAATTATAAGAAAATTAATTTCTGTGGTATAGGCTAACCAAGCTGTGGTAATCTGTTATGGCAGCCCTAGAAAACAAATACAAGTGTCAACCTGGACCCAAGTCTATTCCAATCAATGGGGGGCACAGACCATGGGGATATAGGAGTTAAATCATTCTCAGAAAGCAGACTGGCCACCAGAGATCCTTGGAGAGTGATCTAGCCAAGAACTAGTTCCAAACTCCATCTACTGGTAAGGGTAGGGCTTCTAATATTCTCCTAAATTTTATTCTCCTTGGCTTAAAGATAGTGAAGAGCAGAATTAAATATGGAGAGTCTTTAATTCTGATGCTGGGCAGAGTTGAAAGCAAGTAGGGCAGACTGACCATCTCAACTAAAAAAAAAATAACTATCTAGGGGGCCTCCCCTGGTGGCGCAGTGGTTGAGCCATGGGCTGCGAAGCTGCCCTCAGCCTCTGCAGCGCCGGTTCGCTCCCAGGCCACCGGTGAGGGTCCCACCTAGTGCGCAGACCTCTCCTGCCGCACCCACTGCTCCCCTCGGCAGTGTATTTCGTCAGTCTGCCTGTTCTGTTCCCCACTCTGGCTCTGGTGAATCCTCTCACCCTCCCGCACTTCTGACTGTACCCAGTGCTTGTATAAATAAATAAATAAATAAATAAATCTTAAAAAAAAACATAATTATCTAGGAACATAGAATGCTAGGGCCTCCCTGGTGACACAAGGGATTAAGCACCGCACTATGAAACAATCCGCAGCCTCTGCAGCACAAGTTCAATTCCCGGCCGGCCAGGGAGCTACCCACATGGTGCAGCAGACCTCTCCTGACTCGCCCGCTGCTCCCCTCAGCAGTGTATTTCAGTCAGTCTGCCTGTTCTGTTCTCCACTCTGTCTCTGGTGAATCCTCTCACCCCCTGCATCTCTGGCCTATACCCAGCTCTTGTATGCATAAATAAATAAATCTTTTTTTTTTTTAAAAAAAAAAGAATGCTAGATCCAACCAGAGTGGACACAATAAACAATTAAGATGTTAGTTTGTACTTGAACATTCCTTGAGTATTAGACTAAATAATAGAGGTATGTATGAATATATGTATATTAATGTCTAGTTCTGTGCCAGATACCTCTCATCTCTTTTTCTTCACATGCTCTACTGCGGATCAGCCCTTTTTCCCTGGGGTCACTGCAACTTCCTCTTAACTGGTTTCTCTGATTTGGCCTTGTCTCAGTAATGAGGATTGAGGATGGACCGTTGGAGGGATGAGTGAGTTCATTGCCTAACTCATTTACCTCTAGACATCTGCCCAGGAATAGAATTGCCTAAAATCCTCCTTGACATCTTGTTCTGCTCTCCTATGTCAAATTAAAAAGCTAGCTACTTCCTTTCCAATTTCTCTCATATCCACCTTTTCTTTTACTTTTCTGTACATTCTAGTAAAGGCTCTTTTCATTTCCTTCCTGAACTTCAATAGCCTCCTTGCTGTTCTGCTTATCTCCTGGCTCGCACTTTACCATCTAAGTCTATCATGCACTCTCTCTTCAGAAAATATCACTTTGGCTATAGTGCATTTTCCTGCTTGTTAACCTTCAACAGCTTCAGACTGGCTACAACAACAAATTCAAACACTCTTTAGTCGAATGTTTCAGGCTCTGGGAATCTGGTCTTTTCTACCATTTTCAGTCTCATTTATAACTACCCTAGCTTTCTAAATCCTCAAGCTCATTGAAGTGGCTTCACATGCCTGCCATTCAGCCTTGTGTTTTCCAGCCCTGTGCTATTGCAAATTCCGTTCCTTACCTCCAGTTTTTCTGTGCTTCACTTGTCCTTTAAGAACAATTCAGATTCCAGAAACTTTTCTTCATTTGGTCTTAGTATGATATACCTTATTCTTTGCCTACTCATGCTACTCATCTTCATTTTTTAAAATTGTATGATTATTATTTATTGAGGTAATGTTGGTTGACAACACTATATAATTCAGAGGTATAGGTTGACACCTCTTAAAATGTATGTTACCCCACCACACCCCCCCCATCACGTCAGCCACAGCGCTCCATCATAGCCCATTGGGTCTCTTCCACACTTTGCTCTCCCTCCCCTCCCCATCTGTGGCCTCAATTCTGCAACCAGACTTCTAGGGTCTGTTTTGGTTTAATTTTTGTCTATTTCTGCTATGTTTCTATATATTCCATATAGGAGTGAAATCATCTGGTATTTGTTTTTCTCCTTCTGACCTACTTCTTTTATCATAAAACCCTCCAGTTCCATTCATGTTGTTGCAAATGGCAAAATTTCATGTTTGATTTTTTTTTTACAGCTGAGTAGTATTCCATCGTGTATATATAACACAGCTTTTCTCTTTTTGTAACATTTTTAAAGAATTGAGATAACAGTGGTTCACAGCACTGTTTGATTTAGGGGACTTGGTCCATACCTCTTTAGATATGTGTTACCGCATACACACACACCATGAAAGCACTCATAATCCTCCACCATAGACCATTGGGTCCTCTTGCTTTGTTCCCCACCTGAGTCTTCCCCTCTGGCATGCTACCTACCTTTCAAAGTCAAACATAATTTCTACCTCATCTTTGAAATCTTTCAAAACCAGTCAATGCTTTGTGAAAGGTACAACGAGACCACTAGCTGTCATATATTGCCTGAGCCCTAGAGACCATGGAAGATCCTTAATTTTCCAGCATAAGGTGCTCCCTCCTTCTTTATGCTTCTATTGCAGTCATTGCTCAAATATTTGTCTATTAATAATGTGATATCTTAGGAAATTTCTTGTTTTAAATAGCTAATTAAATTTCTTTGATTTAGCTTAAAAAATGGCATGTCTCTCCCAGTACAATGTAAATACTTTGCTCCCAAACTAGCTAAATGTGAAAAAGGAGAGGAGTACACTATTTTGTAGCAGGCATTGAGGTGCTAGTTTTGCTAGTGCTTCTTGTTAGTGTGATATGTCTAACAGTCTATTTTATAGGACACATCAAACATGGTTTTACAGTTATGGCTTAGGATGAGGCTAAAGTAGAGAGTGTCCATTTATCATTTTTTAAATGTGAGTTGTTTTAAGTAAAAAAGTATTAATAATGGTTCAAGTGATATTTATGGCAACAACTGTAAAAGTGATTCTTCAATGACTGGAACAGTGTGATGACGATCACACATTGCTTCTTACAAGAAACTTGGAAGTTAGAAGCCAAAGTACAGAGAAACCTTGGAGCTCAAATAAGTCACACATATCATGATGCAGGTTTCAGGTGGAGGTGAGTGACCTAGGTCTTTCAGAAAAGCTTTCCGTGTTTCTGTCTGATAGCTTTTTGTATCTAGGAAGATTTCATTACTTAAGTGTGTGCCTGACCCGTGTTTTTATACCTCACTGTCTCCTCAAAAATATTTACATTCTAAATTAACTCCTTCACCTCTTCCAGAAAAATAAAAAGGTCCCCATAATGAATTGGTGTGTTTCTAAGCACATTTGTAAAATTACAAGGAAAAGGACCCGATTTCCTGCCAGTCTGAAGGAAACATTAATTCTTTACCTTGGCATCTTAACCTACAGCTGTAGTAAGGACCGTTATGCCCAAATAGGCCCTTAAACGGAAGACCTGCTGAGCAGAGACCCACTTTCCTAGCCCTGCTCAACTGCGTCAGCTTTTCTGCCAACTGACCAGGCGGAAGCAGCAGCAGGGGAGGAGGGACTGCAGGTAGGTGGGGAGGGGATCATTTTGAAAGCCCTAAATCCCTCACAGGGAAGAAGCAGCTGCTCCATGTTTTTCTAACATCTGTCCCATCTGTCCCCAGCCGCACCTCACCCTTTGGAGGCTCCAGCTAGCAAAACTTGGATATGAAAAGGAAGGATTTCTGAAGGCTGATTGGTGAGTGGAAATGAGCATAGCTGCCACCCAGAAAGTTTCTTCTGCCTTGAGAAGAGGGCAGTTGGGGGTTTGAAAAGGAGGATGACTATCACCTTCCTTCGTTTATCTCATAAAACAGAAATAATTGACGGACAGAGCTGGGATTTGACAGAGCTGTCTGCCCTGAGAATATTATTTCACAAAATAGAGTACCCCAAGTGCCTATTTTTTAATTTTAACCTCCAGGGGAGCCACACGCTACTGATTTGGGAGAAACACCACTATGCCACTCCCCACCTTGGTCGAATAAGCTGTGCGTATTCGCGCGTGTGGCGCTAATCACGTCTAACTGCGTGTTGCCTGTATCCGACTCTGCTGTCAACACTGCTCCTCGAGAACGGGGACCTTATTTATGTTCAATTATTGCACACCCCCCCCCCCCCCCGTATTCAGAACGGTGACTGGAAAATGGCAGGCAGGAAACGCACATTTATGAATGAATGCATGTTAGCGAAGAATAAAGGAACAGAAAAATTAATTTGGTTTTGCGAAAGCGGGTGTGGCGGGTGCGGTTGCACCGGGACCCACGCGCGGCCCCAGAGGCCCCCGGCTCCGGGCGCAGCAAGCAGCGCCTCACGCCCGGCGCGCGGCGGCTGCGCGGGCCGGGCCCGGCCCCGCCCCCACGGCGCGCTGCGGCCACGCCCCTTCCCTGTCATTCCCTCCGCGAAGTCCGCTCCACCGGGGAGTTTCAGGATCAGGGGCGGGGCCAGCCAGGCGCAGGCGCAGTGGGTGGCGGAAGTAGCGCCTCGGAAGGACGAGGGAAGGGTCCGCCGCGCTCGGGGAAGGGCGCCGCGCTCCTCCTCCTCCGCCGCCGCCTCCTCCCGCTGGAAACTCGGGCGACCGCACGTGTAGCCCGAGCCAGGCTCCTCCCCTCCCCGCCCCCTGCCCGGGAGCGGCCGCCGGCTGCCATCCATCCACCCGCCGAGATGGCGCTCGACCCCGCAGGTACGGGGGCGGGGAGCGGGGCTGCTGAGGCGTCCCGGCCGGGGCTGCGACCGCGGGCTGCGGGCGGGGGCCGGCCTGGGAAAGGTGCCGAGGGCTGAGGTTGCACCGCTTCCGCAGCGCCCGCTCGCCCCTGCGCGCGCGCTTGCCTTTCTGACCGGCCCCAGCTCCTTTCCAGCGGTCTTGAGTCATCTTCCCGCTCCTCGCGGTTAGGGTCAGGTGAAAGGCCTCGGGTTCATTGTCCACAGTCGTCCGTTTGTGACTTTGCAAACATTTTCCTCTTTACTGCGACTGATCTTTTCACTGCCATGCTCTTTTTCTCCTTGGGGGCGCAGGCTCCCCTCAATATTGTCGCCCAGTTCAAGCAGTTCACAGGATCCACCCCGGTGGCAAGGTTTTCTTTGGAAAGGATCCCCAGAACCACAACGTAACCTTCACTCTTCCCAACCTGCCTCCACTTGCAGCCGTGGTTTCAGCTCCCCTTGACTTTCCCTCCTTCCCAGCTCACCTGCAGCGTGTTTGCTTGAGGCTCTTTACGCAGGAGTAAAGTCAGAAAATTCATCTGGAGCTTCTTTGCTTTCAACTATTTATGTGAGAGTACAGAGAACTTCATGTTTGAAGGCAGTGTGTAATCTAGTCCTTTCCTTTCGTTCTATGCATATGAAAGCTCGGCTTTGGGAGGTAAAATGGCCTCAAAGGTTTAGACATTCAGAGATGACAGATCCATATTGATGACATTCAAGGAAAACTACATATATATATATATATATATATATATATATAAAACAAGTAATACATTTATTCAAGCCTTTGTCATTGAGCTAAGTATTCTCAGTTAGCCAACAGTAGTATATGGAATTGCAAATAATACCGTCGTTTTATGGAGGGAACTGGCTGAGAGAATCGGGTTTAATCTAATTTGAAGCATACAAGACTTTCCTGAACACACGATCATACTAGTGTGAGGGCAGGGGATTGACTCACTCTGTGAGGAACTTAATAAGTCAGCTGGGCTTTGAAGGTTGGTATTTCCAGTGTGTAGAACTGGAGAAGAGGTGCAGGAGCAAAAGGTGAAGTCAGTGAAGTGCTTCGTGTGGTGTTTGGTTGTAGGATGAGCTCCTTGACTTGGTTGGTGGGTGTAGGAGGGGTGTAGATAAGTGAATAAGGAAAATTCAGGCTGGAAAGTAGATTGAGGCCCACATAATTCTAATTTCTGAGCCGAAAGTCACATTGAAAGTCATCTCATACAGAGGAGGAAACTGAGACTCAGCTTCAAGGCGTCCCTAGGTCTCTATTCTAGAATTTAGACCAGGAGATCTAGGAAAAAAACTTCATATTTGCTTTCCACTCTATGACAATCCAGTTACTCTTGTCCCATGCTCAAGGCTCCACAGCTACTTTCTGGTAGAGCCAAGTCCGGATACAACTCAAATACTTATTTCCAGTTCAGCATGTAAGTCGACCATGCCACCAGCTGAGTATTTATTGATGAAACAAATACTTGAGTGCTGTTATGGCAAGTATTGTGGGTCCTAGGAAATGAGGATAGGATAAACCAGACCCCTGCTCAGGGTACAATTTGTATTCTAGTGGTAGAACATATACACACTTTTATAGATGGTGATTAAATGAAAAAAATAGTGTGGTGGAACGGTGAAGAGAGGACTACTTTAGATAGAGAGGCCAGTGAAGAACTCCATGAAGAGTCATTTGAAATGGAACCAGAAGGATGGAGGAGAGGAAACAGTCCTGTGTGGAGATAGGGGGTGGTCATTCTAGGCAGTGGAATCAGATTTGACAGGAGCGAGACCCACCCAGAGTGTGGAGGAGACCCATGAGGAAAGATGCTAGATTCTGGGGCTTTGTGAATAAGGAAAAGTGAATAAGGAAAATTCAGGCTGGAAAGTAGATTGAGGCCCACATAATTCTAATTTCTTTTTCAACACTTTGAAGGCGTTGAAAAGAAAGCATTTGGTCTTTTCCTGATGTCAAAAGTCTTTGGAGGGGCCTCCCAGGTGGCGCAGCAGTTGAGCGCTGGGTTGCGAAGCTGCCTGCTGCCTCTGTGCTGCAGGTTCGATCCCCGGCTGCTTCCCGGCCACCGGAGGAGGGTCCTGCATGGCGCGCAGACCTCTCCTGCTGCCCGCTGCTCCCCTCAGCAGTGTACTTCGGTCCTTCTGCCTGTTCTGCTCCCCGCTCTGGCTCTGGTGAATTCTCTCACTCTCCCGCACTTCTGACTGTACCCAGTGCATGTATAAACAAAACAAACAAACAAACAAATAAAGAAAGAAAGAAAACATGCCTCTATAAAAAAAGAAAAAGTTTTAAAAAGTCTTTGGAGGTTTTTAGAGAGGGCAGTGACTTAATATAATTATGCCTTTACTACTGTGATTGCAGTGTGCACTCTCGAGGAGTCAGGAGAGGGATCAAGGGGACCCTTAAGAGGTGGTAGCACTAGTCCAGGCCAAATATGATCGTATTTTGGTGTGGGATCATTTTAGAAAGGAAAAAAAAGAAATAAAGCTTCAGTATATGTTCTGGAGAAGTTGACAAGAACTGCTGTTGCATTGACTGAGGGTTGTTGAGGGAAAGGGGGATTTTTAAGAATAATTCCTAGGTTTTTGACTTCAGCAAGTGAGTAGTGAGTGAGTAGTGAGGATTGAACCTTGGAAATTTTGATGAAATTGGAAGGGAAAGAAAAAAATGGCACACAGAAAACACATAATAGATTTTCCCCCCTAATTTCCTTGTCTATTGAAACTCCAGATTACAAATGTATTGAAACCAGATTTTTTTTTTCTTTTGCTGTTAATTTCATTTTTGTTTCATTCTTAGGCTCACATCTTAATGTTTTTCCTGCTTTTTAAAGTTCACAGTGCTCTTTGCCCATCCTGAGTAGAGGTGCTTCTGAGTAGATGAGTCATAGAGTGTTGCCAAATGAGGTTTATATAACGGAATCCTGAATTGGTTCATATTGTGCTTGTTGAGATCTTTATACTGTTTTCATCTTCCTTTGGCAGCAGCTTTTAACTGATTTTGTAGGGTCCATTTTCCTCAAAAATCTCTGACCCAGCAATGAAAAAAATATATACCTGTAGTTTTTTTTAAACTGTTTCCTTTTTGTTAATATAATGGTAATAAATAACCCTCTCTAAGTTTGGTGGCCATATAAATATGTCCCTTATCTTCTTTTACCATTAGAATGCTCAGGAAGTCCAAAACACCCAGGAAAAGTGGCTAAGGAGAGACCCAGAGACTCGGGTTTAATTTGCCCAAACTTCTGACATTTACAGATATACCATAGGTAGTTCTAATATGCAAACTTCAGAGTCACTTTTCTGAACTCTCCCAGTTTTACTGACTCATCTTTCAGCTTTGTTTGCTTCTCACTTTAATTTTCTCCCTATGTAGAGAGGAAATTCTCCCTACATTTTTAGCCATAACTGGGACCTCTGATTATATAGTAATGATTTAGAAATATACAACATAGCTCATTCTCCTGTAAGGGGACTTGCACATAGTTTTATTCGAAGTTAGAGCTTCTAAATAATTTTTAACCCTTTCTATAAAGACTTGCATATTTAAAAAATCCAAACATAGGTGACTGAAAATTTAAAGGGGGGTGGTTTATTTTGAATGTACAACCCATGGTCACCTCTAGAAGCAATGTTCAAAGTGATGCTTGTTTAAAAAGGTAAACATATTACTCATGCCAATACGAAAAAGATGTGTTGAAGTTTTTCTTTGACTTGTTTAAAGAGAGCCAGTAAAATATAGAAAACAGTTTGAAGAAACATTTGACAAGTTAGATACATAAACAGTTCCATAGAATGCGGGTTTAGCTTCAAACTGCCTAATTTCCAGCAGGACCAGACACAGTAATCTTTGGGGTTATCTTTTCCACTGATGAGATATTATTTCACCCTCTGTTCAACAAAATTCTAGTAGCTAACCTCTGCCCCTAACAAGTTATAATATAGTTCAGTAATGGAAAGTCAAGTCTAGAGCTGAATGGAAAGAATACATGGTATGCCTTTGCTATTTCCAGATTCCACATAAACTTTCTGATATGCTTGTGTCCCCAGATGACAACCCACAAGAACCTGGACCTGATAATTTTGATTTCTTTCTTTCTCTAATAAACTTCAAGAATTTTTTTTAAAAAAGATTTATTTTTGCATGCAGGAACTGGGATACAGGCCAGAGGTGTGAGGGGTGAGAGGATTCACCAGAGACAGAGTGGGGAGCAGGACAGGCAGATTGACTGAAGAACACTGCTGAGGGGAGCAGTGGGTGAGTCAGGAGAGGTCTGCTGTGCCACGTGGGTTGCTTGCTCCCCTGGCCGGGGATGGAACTCCTGCTGCAGTGGCTGCGGATAGCTTCATAGTGCTGCATCTTAACCCCTTGCGCCACCAGGGAGGCCACAACTTCAAGAAATTCTCATCTCTCATGTTTCTTCTTTCTCATTTGGTAGCAGGGTAGGAAGTTTTCCGTCCCCTGACCATTAGTGTGAATTCTGTCTCTACTTTTTGTAAGGTTAGAAGATGTTAACAAGTTTCCTTAATCAAGAGTGTATTTGCATTGGTGTCTTATTCCAGAAGTCTAATAAGGGCAAAAAACATGGGACAGTGATAGGGCTTAGAGGGTAGAAAGTGGGGTCCGGTTATAATGTTCCACGAGTACATGTTATGGAACATGTGTCTTGGCAGGATGTCCTTATGGCAGCTTTTTGGAGTACTTGGGTTACAGGGATTCTTTGGTGGTTCCTCTGGAGAGACAAGTGGACAAGCTTCAGGGCTCTAGGTATTAACCTTTAATGGAGAATTTTACTTTTTAAGTTTGATATTTATGCCGATTTGAAGTCATTTTTTAAATATGATTAATATAGTTGAGGGAAAACTTTTCTTGTTGATTTTACATCTCAACAGCATCTTCTTAGATGTAAATTACATTGGTAATTTAAAGCTAAAAGATGTTTAGCTTCTACATCTTATGTATTTCTAAACTGAAATTATATTGGCCATAAAAATACTTGTGTTAGCTGCACTAGATTAATTTAACAGCCCTTTCATGGCTTGCTTTCTAAAATTCGGAAAACACTGGCTTAAACAGAGAGCATAAGGTAAAGAGAGAAGAGAATAAAGAGGAGTGTGCAGTGTGGTGTAGAGGGTTCTGCCCTGTGACTCATGAAATGTGTGGTAAACCATTTCAAGGAGTTTGAATTTTGTCCTAAGAGCAATGGGAAGATATTGCAAACTTTCAGGATAGAGAGCGACAGGCAGAACTTTGCTTATTTATCCTGTGTTTATCTGACTTGTGGTTAGGTTGGGGTTTTGCGTTCTCAGCCCAGTACTGCTCCAGTGCTAATATACCTTTCTCAGGATGTCACATCTGGAGGCATATGATGATGACGTCTGTCTCTCTGTCATAGGTGATAGTAGTTTTGATCACAGTTTGAAGTCTTTTGTCATTTCTTGTTACCTTACAGTCGGCGGGAAACTACTTATACCTGTGCAAATGTCCATTCCTCATCAAAAAATTCGTCTTTGAATTAGCATCTAGTAATGGCTTTTGCCTTGTTTGTTCGTTCTTTCCTATGATTGTTAAAAAATGATGATTTTTTTTTTAGGGCGTTCTTTCATTCAAACTTATTAGATGCTTGTTGACATATTTTATTGCTCTATGCAAGAGACCATTTTATTTCTTGTTTATTCATTTATGAATCATAAGTGTGGACGCATGAATTTCTATTTTTTCAGTGGTTTGTCACTTATCACTATAGATACTTTGGTGCTGACATTTTCCCAGATGGGTCAGTGAATTCCTTCAAACTAAATTCTGGGCTTTTGTAATATGTGCCCATTTATTGGAACATTTCCTTCTTTTCCTCACACAAGATGTCCCTGTCCCGTCCTGTACTTACCCTGACCCGTTTAGAGCATTTGTCGTTAGGTCTGGGGACCACTTGGGTGTTTTATATGCATGTGATTTATTGATGCAGTAACATACGAGGGAGTGATGGGAACCGAGGTGGGGAAGGAAGCTGAACAAGGGTGTGGTTTCAGGGAAGGCCCATCTCAGCCTAACCAGCTCTGGTGCACCACAAAGTGCAAAGTTTGTCCCACTTTGCAGGCTAGGGAGCTGTGTCTTTCAGCCCTGGCCCCCTGCAAGGGTTGCAAGAGGGGCAGCAGCCAGGAAAACTTGCAAAACGCTCCTGGGCAGTTGTGAGAAAACTCTCAGATGAGTGAATGTTTCCACATTTTCTCCTGCAGGAGGCACCAGTACTCTCTCCTGCAGGGGGGGGGGGATACCAGCTACATCCTGAAAAGGATTTATCTGCATCTGTTAGGAACCTTAGTTTGGATAGTGATAGGTCAGGCAGGGAGAAGGGGTGTTACTTGCACAAATATATATTCATGTGCACGGGTGTGTGCTGCCTCCAGATGTCAAGTTTTTTTGAGTTTTGGTAAAAAAGTTAAGATATGCCAGACTGCTTTTTTCTTTTCTTTTTTGCCTCTAGGCCATTGCACATGCTTTTTCTTCTATCTGGCATTTTCCCTTTCTTTCCCACCCCCAAATCTGTCTAATTCTTATTCATTTTTCACATCTCACTTTAAAATTGGTTTCAGAGAAGGCTTTTCCTGAATGCCAGTTCCTCCATCTTTAAATTTAAAAAAAAATGTAAATTTCAAAAAGCCCCAAGTTTCTTTCATTCTAGATTTAATGTTTTTTCCCCTTGAGTAATAAAATGAAACCTGCAGATGTGATATGTCTGTATGGAGCAAATAATTTGAGCAATGAAGAAAAGCACGCTGTAGAGAGTGGGAATATTCTTTTGTATGGAAAACAGTACTTATTCATCTTATGATTTAACCTCTTTAACTAAATGGATTAGAGACAAGATGATCAGTCATGCCATTTAATTACACCTGGATGGTTGGAGATGTTCCCCCCCACCCCAGGGAGATGCTGTGTTGTTAGGGGAAGAGTACTGAGTTGAGTTTGGAGACAGTAGGACTGACTTTCAGGCCCATAAAGTATTCTAAATGACATAGGTCATCTGAAACTTAAGGATGAGAGGTAGGGAGAGTGAGCTACGTCAGATAACTGTTAAGTCTGCTAAAAGCCTTAAACTTTGATGATTTAATATCCTTGCAGTTGATCTAAAGGACTTTTAGCTCAGAAACTTCACCGTAGAAAACAGTAACTAAGTTTGTGCTTCATTGACTGCATTGGTATTGTTATTTTTGTATAGGGATGTTTTGTGTTGGGCTATAGCATATTTGTAGAACTCTCTAGTTTCATGGGTGTCAGAAAGGCAAAAATCATTACCTTATGCATGATGTAAGTAGACCACACAAAACTATGCCCAAGTAAGAACGTTGATACCCAAATTAACCCTATCCCCTACCATCCCCTATTTTTTGTTTACATTTTTTGCAGTAAGATGATTGAGGCGGGAAATACGATTTAAGGATTGGTGTTTACTATCCCATGGTATTCCCACATTGTATTTGACTAAACTGTTACTGGGAGGTTTTTTTTGTTTTAAAGATTTATTTTTATTTATGCATACAAGAACAAGGGTATAGGCCAGAGGTGGGGCTTGGGGGGGGGGGTGAGAGGATTCACCAGAGAGAGAATGGGGAGCAGAACAGGCGGATCTACTGAAATACACTGCTGAGGGGAGCAGCAGGTGAGACAGGAGAGGTCTGCTGCGCGATGTGCGTCACCTCCCCGGCTGGTGATCAAACTCATCCTGCAGTAGTTGTGGATTGCTTAATAGAGTTGTCCCTTAACCCCTTGCACCACCAGAGAGGCCCCTGGGTTTTTACAGATCAAAGGATACGTTATTTAGCTAAACATGATTGATCAGAGTATAGAGTTTCACATGTTCACACTGCAGAATGAGGAACTTTGCCTGCCTCATTTATAATTGTATATGCAATCCCTAGCATGGTGATTGATATGTAGGCAGTGCCTAATCAATATTTGATAGAATGACTATCTGTAATTGTCAAATATTGAAACTCTTTGAAATAATAAAAGATCAATTTTTAATAAATTTAAGATTTTAATTAAATTTAATAAAATCAAAGTTTTATTACATATATTAGGAATTCACCTTAGTTATAGAGATGAATTAGACATGGTTTCTGACCTCATTTAACCTTAATTACCTCCTAACAGCCCCGTTTCCAAATACAGTCATATTGGGGATTAGGGCTTCAACATGAATTTGAGGGGACACAATTCAGTCCATTGAAACCACTGATCTCGGGCCTCCCTTGGTGGCACAGGTGGTTGAACGCAGCGCTGTGAAGCTGTCTGCAGCCTCTGCAGGGCGAGTTCCATCCCGGCCGGTGAGGGTCCCACATGACGCGGCAGACCTTTCCTGTCTCACCTGCTGCTCCCCTCAGCAGTGTATTTCATCAGTCTGCCTGTTCTGGTCCCCGCTCGGTCTCTGGTGCATCCTCTCACCTTCCCGCAGAAGTGTACCTCGGTTCTTGTATAAATAAATAAATAAATCTTTTAAAAAAACAAAAACACTGATCTCTTAGGAAAAGAAGATTGCTCCAATAGTGTGATGTGATATATTGTAAACCAACGTGTGATTAGTGCCATAGCATCGATGCCCGCAGAATCTTGGGGTTAAAGGAAGGAGAAATCATTTTCAGATGCTGGGTGCAGAAAGTACTTTAGGATGAAACAAGTGCTCAGTTTGATTATAAATAAGTTAACTTTGATTACAGAAAGTAAGAGGTAGAAGACAGAAAATGAAGACGGAAGATTAAGCTGGAGTTTGACTTGACCGATTATCTGCTGGGTAATGTTGTGAGGTTGCTTTGAGCTTCCTGAGCCTTGACTCTTTTGTGATAACTGCTTCTAAATGTGATGATGTTTGTAAAGCAATTCCTTTATCCCTCCTTCCTTCTGCAAATATTAATATGCTTCTTCTTTCTGTAAATGTTAATATGCTTTACTTCTTTAAAAGTAAACTATGGGCCTCCCCTGGTGGCGCAGCGGTTGAGCGCTGGGCTGTGAAGCTGCCCACAGCCTCTGCAGCACTGGTTTGATCCCCTGCTGCCAGCGAGGGTCCCACATGATATGCAGACCTCTCCTGCTACCCGCTGCTCCCCTCAGCAGTGTATTTCCTCAGTCTGCCTGTTCTGCTCCCTGCTCTGGCTCTTGTGAATTCTCTCACTCTCCCGAGCTTCTGACTCTACCCAGTGCTTGTATGTATGAATGAATGAATGAATGAATGAATGAATGAATAAATAAATAAATCTTAAAAAAAATTTAACTGATTTTTTTTTCCAGACAAGGAGGATAATAGTTGTAACTACTGAGGTAGCAAAATGAAGATATAAATTTTAGACATTTTAACTTGAAATTGTGATGCTGGTGGTACTTGGAAATTACCAATAGATACTTTCAAATGAGATGGAGACAGCACTAAAAACTCAGCATCTTAAGCCCCATCTTTAAAGACAGAACCTTGGGGCCTCCCCGGTGGCATGGTGGGTTGAGTGCCATGCTTTGAAGCTGTCCACAGTCTCTGCTGCACAGTTTCAATTCCTGGCCGGCCAGGGAGAAGCCCACATGGCGTGGCCGACCTCTCCTGTCTTGCCCGCTGCTCCCCCCAGCAGTATATTTCTGTCCATCTGCCTGTTCTGCTCCCCACTCTGTCTCTGGTGAATTCTCTCACCCTCCCGTGCCTCTGGCCTGTACCCTAGTTCTTGTATAAATAAATAAATCTTTAAAAATAAAAAAAATAAAGATACAGCCTTGTGGGATCGCCAAAAGAAGAATGAGAGCAATTCTTACCTTGAAAGATTTTTAAACTGTTTCTGCTATTGCCATTGTTCAGAATATTTTTGAAACTTATTTGCCTTCAGCTTCTACAGTACATTCATCTTAATATTCTCATTTTGGCAATTTTTTGTCCTGAAGTGGACTTGAATTTCAGCCAGAGGTTAGGCAGAGAAAACCTGGCAATGATTATCCTGGACACTGCTGCTCCCCATAAAAATTGAATTTATGTGTGTGGCTCTAAAGACCACAGTAAAGAAGATGTAAATGATTTTAGGAAAGGCTGAATCTTGAAAATAGTTGCATAACCTATCAGTATGAAAATAATCAAAGTGGCACATGTTTTCCGTAAAATTTTATGATTCTATGATGAAGGAGAAGAACCAGGAGAGGATGAACAAAGGCACTGACTAATGTTGGTAGAATTGTCTACTATGTTCTAAATGCACATCAGAGAAAAAATAAATCAGGTATATATTGCTTAGGTCACAGGCATGCTGTCATTTATTCCTTTCTCTTATCTTTTCCTGTCTCTCACAACACTGCTGATTTTCTATTAAAAATCAGTGGGCAACTGTGCTTGTACAAAAAGCTAGTCCTGAAATTTTGCCAAATAAAGTAAATGTAAAAATGTTTTGGTTTTTTTTTAAAGATTTATACATATAAGAATTGGGGTACAGGCCTGAGTTGTGGGGGGGGGGTGACTTCACCAGAGACAGAGTGGGGAACAGAACAGGCAGTTTGACTGAAATACATTGCTGAGGGGAGCAGCAGGCGAGTCAGGAGAGGTCTGCTGCACATTGTGTGTTGCTCCCTGGCCGGGGATTGAACTCGTGCTGCAGAGGCTGTTGATAGCTTCATAGGTTGCATCTTAACCCCTTGCGCCACCAGGGACGCCCTAAAATTTTTTCATTTAAGAAATGATGGCCATGTTGGAGATTGCAGCACTTTTCTAAAATTGCTTTCTTATTGCATAAGTTGATTTCTTGCCTTGATACACTTTTACATCTATTTTCCCTTGCTGGCCTCATCTTGGTTAAAATAATGTAGGCAGAAGAAGAAGTTTTCACACCTAGCAATCTGTAGAATCTGAGGTCCAAGAAATAGGTACTTTTTGGGAAATGGGCACATCTAGTGTGAACTCAGTGGTTGTTAACAGTGAAAGCGATAGGACAAAGACGTTCAAATGAAGTGCACCATTGTGGGATGTAGAAGGTACTTGACCCAGAAGCTAAGCAGAAAGAGCTACGTCTACCTTTTATTGTGCTTTCTGTTTTTTGAGCTTTTAAAAACATAAGACTGTAGTGATTGACTTGATCTCTCATGTTTACTGCCTTTAAAGGTATTTTTCAGCCAACTGACAAATCATTCCTCTTTCTCTCCTTTTTTTTATTTTGAGGAATCAGATAATCAGAATTCTGTTTAACTGTACTTTCTGATTAAAAAATGAGAACTATGAAGTTGTGAATTTTGCTTGTTTGTAGTGATGCTTCTGAAACAGTCACAATCTTAAGAATTGTTTCATTCTTTATAACTTTAGAAACTCACACAGTGTCATTTGCTGATATCTCCTTAAATAGGCCACCCCCCCACCATGTGCGCATGGTAGTGTTGCAGAAGAAGGTTCGGGACCTGGGTTATGCCCTCCTGGCATTGCCACTTTACCAGAGGCTTGGGTGGTTTCATCTCTGAGGCTTCACTTCTTAATCTGCAAACTCAATCAAAAATGCTTACCTGAGGGCCTCCGTGGTGGCGCAGAGGGTTGAATGCAGCGCTGTGAAGCTGTCCGCAGCCTCTGTGGTATGCGTTCGATTCCCTGCCAGACAGGGAGATACCCACATGGCGTGACAGACTCTCCTGTCTCGCCTGCATCTCTCCTCAGCAGTGTTTTCGGTCCGTCTTCCTGTTCTGGTGCTTTCGGTCCGTCTGCCTGTTTTGCTTCCCGCTCTGTCTCAGGTGAATCCTCTCACCCTCCCACGCCTCTGGCCTGTACCCCAGTTCTTGTATAAAAAAATAAATCTTTAAAAAAAAACGCTTACCTGAGAAGGCTGATAGGAACATTATTGGACATTCATTGTCCTCATCTTGACGTTTCCTAGCCAGAGGCATGCTGAAATTTGGGGGTGGGGGAGGGAATCTCTCCTACCATTTTTGTTTTTGTTCTGGGAGTTCTAGAATGGCTTGAAGGGAAGAAGGAGAAAGGAATTCTGATCTTTACCTTTCTAAGGTTCATACTTTACCAAGAAGGTATGAAGAGGCTGGCAAAAGCATGAAAATATGGTCAGGTGCATCCATATTTTTGTACTGTTGAGGAGAACTGGAGAGTGTCTGTCTTCCTGGTGTGAATCCCAATTAAGAACTCTGTTCTTGGGCCTCCCCTGGTGACGCAGTGGTTGAGCGCTGGGCTGCGAGGCTGGCGAGGGTCCCACCAAAAAAAAAAAAACAACAAACTCTGTTCTTACTGTGTTTAACATGATGCCCTCTGCCTGGGACTTTGCATTTTGAGGTTCTTGGTAGCTGTTAGAGAAGGGTAATCTAATGGTTGCTTGTGAGAACA